>NC_059086.1:1274566-1593208 GCF_020497125.1 Mauremys mutica
GGGGGCCTGCGGGGGGCCTGCGGGGGGGTACCTGAGGGCAGGTGATGCGGTTGTGGGGCGCAGGGGAGCCGGCGGGGGCCTGCAGGGGGGTACCTGAGGGCAGGTGATGCGGTTGAGGGGCGCAGGGGGGCCGGCGGGGGGCCTGCAGGGGGGTACCTGAGGGCAGGCTGATGCGGTTCCCGTCGCGCAGCTTGAGGCGGCTGCGTTTGAAGTGGCCCTTGCGCCCCTTGACCCGGGGCCGCTCCTGGCCCAGCTGGTCCATGAGCAGGTGCAGCTCGCGCTGGACGATGTCGATCTCGCGGGCGGCCAGCTCCTGCTCGCGCCGCCGCAGCTCCTCCTCCTGCGTCTTCTGCTCCTGCGCCGCCCGCAGCAGCTCCTCCTCCCGGCTCCGCAGCTCCTGGGGCACAGGGGGCACAGCGTGGGGCGCGGGCCTGCACCCGGGCAGGGGGCTGTGCCATGCATGGGCAGTACAGAGGGTCCCAGGAGGGATCGGGGGCTGTGGGAGGCCGGGGGGGGGGCTGTGCCATGCACGGATGCTATGGAGGGTCCCAGGAGGGATCAGGGGCCGGGGGACCTGTGGGAGGCTCAGGGGGCCCCCAAGGGGGGGCTGCCATGGGGTGGGGGTGTCCCACTCACCTTTTCCTTGGCGCGCAGCTCACAGAACATCTGCTGGATCTCCAGCTTCCAGTCGTCCTGGAGCGAGTGGAAGGCGTCCAGGGCCATGGAGAACATGGCCGAGTGCTCGATGGCCACCAGCCGCCCCAGGATGCTCCCGAAGGGCGGCCGGGCGTGGGGGTCTGGGTCCCAGCACTCTGCGGCGGGAGAGAGAGTCAGCCGGGCCCAGGGGCACCCCTGGAGCCCCCCCTCCTGGGGCGAGCCCCCCCAGGCACACCCCGTCCCCCCCGGGCACTCACCTGCCAGCAGGCGGGCGAAGGGCTCGGGGCAGGTGGAGGGAATGGGCAGCGTCAGCTTGTTCATGGCCACGCCATAGGCCACGGCCAGCGCGTCGATCTCCCGGTACGGCACCTCCCCGGTCAGCAGCTCCCACAGCAGCACCCCGAAACTGCAGCACAGGGACAGGCTGGGCTGGGGGGGAGGGCTGAGCATGGAGCCGGGGGTCAGGGTGACCCCCCCATCCTGCCATGCTGTGACCCCCCCAAGGTTGCCCAGCCCCTTGGGATCCAGCCCCCTCCCCTGGGGGCCCCCCGCTCTGCCCGGCCCCGGCACCTCCAGACGTCGCTGCTCTTGGAGAAGCGCGAGAGCCGGATGACTTCGGGCGCCATCCAGGCGTAGGTGCCGGCCGCACTCATCTTGGTCGTCTTGTGCCACTCGCGCGCCAGCCCAAAGTCCGTGATCTTCAGCGTGCGGCCGCCCAGCTCCCCGGCCTCCATCTTCTCCAGGATCAGGACTGGGGGGCAGGAGAGTGAGGGGGCGTGAGGGGGCACCCAAGGGGAGGGGCCCAGGGTAGCCCCCAAGCTGGCCTGTCCCTTGACCGCCCCCCCTTTGCCCGGTCAGGGGCTGGAGGGGGTCTCAGCCCCCCCTCCCCCAGCAGCACCCCTGCTGGGACCCAGGCCACAGGATGGGGGGGGGTGCACCAGGGCTCATGCGTCTCCATAGCGACCATGCAGCCCGTGCTCAGGCCTGGGGCTGAAGGGGGGAGTCAGTGTCCATGGGCTGTGGGGGGCAGAGAACTGGGGTGCAGCCACCTCCTCTGCCCCATGAACCTGAACTACAGGGAGGCACTGACTGCTATGGGGCAGGGGCCTGTCCCCGCTAGGGGGCGCCGGCTCCCATCCGGCCCCAGGGCAGGGCCTGGCTGGCAGCAGGGAATGGGGCCGGGGCCTGGCCCCTCAGGGGACACAGGTTCCGATCCCACCCCAGGGCAGGGCCTGGCTGGCTCGGGGGGTGTGGCAGGGAATGGGGCAGGGGCCTGTGCCCTCTAGGATGCCAGTCCCATCCTGGAACACCTGCTTTCCTGCCAGCAGCTGTTCAACGTGTGAAGTGAGCTTGGCAGGTCTCGGTGCCTCCCCATGGTGTGGCCCCCACTCGCACCCCAGGGGGAGTCAATCCTCGGGGGGTGGTGCCAGTCTGGCCCTTTGTCCCGGCGCTGCTCCTCCCTGGCCCCGGCACTCACCATTGATGGATTTCAGGTCGCGGTGGATGATGGGCACCACGGCCTCGTTGTGCAGGTAGTTCATGCCGCGGGCGATCTGCACGGCCCAGTTCACCAGCACGTGGGGTGGCACCTTCCTGCCGGCCAGTGCTCGGTTGAGGGCGCCGCCGCGGGCGTACTCCATCACCAGGCACAGGTTGGGGGGCTGGAGGCACACGGCCTTCAGGGCGATGATGTTGGGATGGTGCAGCATGCAGAACAGCCGGGCCTCCTGCCGGACGCTCTCGGCTGTGGTGCTGATGTCCTCGTCGGGGTCCTGGCGCGCCGCCTTCACCGCCACCTCCTCCCCCCGCCACACGCCCTTGTAGACCTTCCCGAAGCCCCCCACCCCGATGATCTCGTCCAGCAGCAGCTCCTGGAAGGAGATCTCCAGCGGCAGAGGGTAGGGACCACCCGGGGGGCTGCTGGCCACGTAGTCACAGGGGAAGACGCCCACTCTGTCCTCGATTTTCCCCGTCCACCAGCCCTCGTCTCCCGACACGGTGGAGTCCTGGGAGAGAACCTCCACCAGGTCGCCGCGCCGCAGCGTCAGCTCCTCTTCCGCCGCCGCCTCGTAGTCGAAGACGGCCGTCCAGAAGGGGTTGGCTTTGTGGTTCCACCCCCCGTCGCCATCCTCCGGCCCATCCCCGGCCTCCTCGCCGGGCAGCGCCTTGTGCCCAGGCTCCATCCTGGGCCCTCCGCCGTGCCGGCCGGCCTAGGTGGCTGCGTGCTGCTGGGACATGCTTCCGTGCTCTGAGCGGGGACAGCCGCCCGCCGTCGCTGGCCCAGGGACTGGCCCCCGGTGCCCGCTCCCACCACGGCAGCAACATCCAGAGCTCCCAGCGCGTCGCCTCTCGGCTGCAGCCCGGCAGGCGTGGGCCGCAGGTGGGTGGCTGGCGCTGTGGACTAACCCCTGCAGCACAAGGCACAGCTGAGAGCAGGGGCCTTCCCTGGAGCCTGGCTGGGTCCCCCCTGCACCTCTCAATTGCGTTGCTTCCCTTTGAAGCGAGGGACCGGCGCGTCCAGCCTTTGCATCTCCGGGCGCCGGCTCTGCCCGGCCGTGGCGCGGATCCGCTCAGAAGAAAGGAGGCCTCATGCTTTCTTTGAGGACAGATAAATAGCCGAGGAGCTGCCCCGCGTGGACAGGGAGCGAGGGCCCGGGGCCCGGAGCCGCGGCTCCGCCGCAGCTGCCCTGGCTACACCAGGGACCAGATCGGAGCCTCGTCTCTCCCTGGCTTGGGTCTGGCTCTGTGAGGCTAGAGGTGCCCACCAGCCCGCGGGCGCTTGCGATGGGTGCCCCGGGGCGCAGGGCACGAGGGCTCCAGCCGGCGAGGTGGCAGGATGGGACCCGGCGCCAGCTGGGACACAGCCACTTCCTGCCACCCAGCAGCTGGCAGAGCGTTCGCCTCACCTGTTCCTGGCTGGCACCGCTGCCCGGTGCGCCCGGCCCCGGCCCGTGGGGGTCTCTGCACCCGGCCCGTGGGGGTCTCTGCGCCCGGCCCCAGCCCGTGGGGGTCTCTGCACCCAGCCCCGGCCTGTGGGGGTCTCTGCACCCGGCCCCGGCCCGTGGGGGTCTCTGTGCCCCGGCCCGTGGGGGTCTCTGCACCCGGCCCCAGCCCGTGGGGGTCTCTGGCCCCGGCCCCAGCCCGTGGGGGTCTCTGTGCCCCGGCCCGTGGGGGTCTCTGAGCCCGGCCCCGGCCCGTGGGGGTCTCTGTGCCCCGGCCCGTGGGGGTCTCTGCACCCGGCCCCGGCCCGTGGGGGTCTCTGTGCCCGGCCCGTGGGGGTCTCTGCACCCGGCCCCGGCCCGTGGGGGTCTCTGCCACCTCCGGGCCCGCCCCGGGCACCTTCCTCTGCCGCACCGGGGGGCGGCGGGGTCACCCCCCCAGCTGGTTCTGCAGCGGCCGCCGCCTCCTCCCCTCCCCCCGGGCTTGCAGCAGCCGCTCGCCCCGCCGGAGATGGGGTGCGGGGGGGTCCTGGCCGCGGGGCGCAGCCCCCCCTCAGTGCATCTCCCGCGCCTCCCCCCGCGCCCCTCCCCGGCTCCTCTAATGGTGCCCGGGCTCCGCCGGGGCTGTCAGCTGGTCTCGGGGTGTCCAGGGACCCGGCGAGCCGCCCCGGTGCAGGCTGGGACTTGTAGTTCTCTGGCAGGGGGGTGATGTGGGGGGAGCCCAGGCCCGGCGGTGCCCGCTGCCGCCTCCTGGCCCAGCCGGCGGGCGGAGAAGCTGGGCCAGGTGGGGCAAAGTGCCCTGCTCGGGGGTGGGACGGCCAAGCTCCCAGCCCGCCGAGCGGCCCCCACGCCGCAGCCTCGAAGCCTTTTCCCCGGCGCCTCGTGCCGGTCGGCAGGGGGGCAGCAAGGCCCCTGCCACGGGCCGGGATCACGAGAGTCGGGATAAAAGCGAGCGAGCGAGCTGGCAAGGGTGTGACTGGAGAGCAATCCCACGGACCGGGCTGCGCCCAGCTGGCCTCCCCCGGCCCCAGCCGGGTGCCTCAGACGTCGGCCGCTAAGCTTCGTCATGCGTGTATCTGGGTGTGGAGGTTCGCTCGGCTCAGCACCGGCGCTGCAAATAAACCACCAGTAAACAGCAGTCCCGGCCCACCCCAGAGGTGGCTGCATCTTGATGCTGGGCAAGTGATCCCTGTTTAAACAGCTGCTACACGCCAACTCAGAGGCAGCTGCAGTTCAGCCCCAGGTAAGTGCTGCCTGTGCCCTGTCGCTGAGCAGCTGCCACGTTCCACCCCAGAGGTGGCTGCATTGCAGTGGCTGAGAAAAGTGCTGTATTGTTTAATCTTGAAAGTTGTTACTACTTATGGGCATGACGGTAGCACCCAGAGGTCCCGACTGAGCAGGGGGTGCTCCCGTGGGGCTGGTTGGTGCACAGGGTGAGAGATGGTCCCTGCCCTGAACAGCTCAGCGTGTCGGTATCCCGTGCACTAGAGAAACACGAGTCCATGGCAGATTTTCTGGCATTTTAGCAACAACGAGGCAGAGCAACGTGCTGATTACAGGATTATTGTTCTCAGCAGGCGGAGGTTACCGCAGCCACAAGCGCACAGACCAGACGGGCATCCCGTGTCCTGCCGTCCTCACCCCCAATGTGTTCCCAACCCACGTGCGACAGAGCCGAGGAAAGTGCCTTCTGGTCCCGGCTCCCTAGCCCCCCAGCGGTACCCCCGGCTCTCCCGCGGCACTCTGGGAAACGTAGTCCCAGGGAGATGCACACAGCAACCTGCCTGGGCCAGAGCCAGCCTGGCCTAGAGATGCAGATGATGATGTTGGGGGGCGGGGAGAGGCCTGGGGCTTCTCCGGAGGAAGCAGGCACTGGGCTCGCCCACGGGAGGGGCAGCTTGCTGAGCCCAGCCGGTGTGGGAGGCTGGCAGGGCACTGGGCCGGAACCCAGGAGATCCGGGGGCTGGTCCCAGCAAAGAGTGGGGGTTGGGGACTGGAGCGGGGCGTCAGTAGCAGAACCAGGGATGGAACCCAGGCGTCCTGAGTCCCAGGCCTCACCTTGTTCCACCTGGCAGGTCTTTGGGGCAGGCCCTGGGCCCCCTGGCACATCCCAGCTGGGGCTACCACAACCCAGGGTGTCCCAGGGGGAGCCCCCTCCGCCAGGGCTGCCCCCTGGGGCTGCCGGCACCTGAGGCAGGTCACTGCAGGGGCACTGAGTGCACGGCAGGCAGGTGTGACTGTGGAGCTGTCCCTCACTCCCACCCGCAGTTTCCCTGTCAGCCACCGCCCATGGCAAACCAGCCCGACGGGTCCGGCAGCTGGCTCCAGCCTGCTGGGTCCCAGCACCCAGCAGTGGGGGTGAGGCTGCTCCCAGCTGCGGCACTGTGAGGGCAGAAGCTATGGGGAACCCGAGGGCAGCAACTGGGGGTGTCTGGGGCTGGAGGGACAGACAGAGGGGGGCCCAGACACACACAATGTGGGGGGCTAGGGAAGGAATCAGCTTCCTGCCCCCGGGCTCCAGCTGCCCCCGGGGGGAATGGGGGTCTGGCCGTGCTGAGCCATGCGGGGGCTGCCAATGGGACCTTGCGGGCTGGGGGTGGGGAACCCATGCTGAGTTGGGGCCCTGGGCCGGCCACAGCCACAGGCACCCACCAGCCCAGAGCCAGCGATCCAACCTCAATAGTCAAAGAAGGGTCCAGGGAGAAAACTCGTCTGTCTACCCATCCTCCCCCAGCGCCAGTGTCCGTCCCCATCCTCCCCCAGCGCCAGTGTCCGTCCCCATCCTCCCCCAGCGCCAGTGTCCGTCCCCATCCTCCCCCAGCGCCAGTGTCCGTCCCCATCCTCCCCCAGCGCCAGTGTCCGTCCCCATCCTCCCCCAGCGCCAGTGTCCGTCCCCATCCATCCCCAGAGTCCAGCCACCCTCCCCCAGCGCCAGTGTCCGTCCCCATCCTCCCCCAGCGCCAGTGTCCGTCCCCATCCTCCCCCAGAGTCCAGCCCGTCACCCAGCGCCAGTGTCCGTCCCCATCCTCCCCCAGCGCCAGTGTCCGTCCCCATCCATCCCCAGAGTCCAGCCACCCTCACCCAGCGCCAGTGTCCGTCCCCATCCATCCCCAGCGCCAGTGTCCATCCCCATCCTCCCCCAGCGTCAGTGTCCGTCCCCATCCTCACCCAGCGCCAGTGTCCGTCCCCATCCATCCCCAGAGTCCAGCCACCCTCCCCCAGCGCCAGTGTCCGTCCCCATCCATCCCCAGAGTCCAGCCACCCTCCCCCAGCGCCAGTGTCCATCCATCCCCAGAGCCTGGACAGCTCCAGCCATGGGCCCTGCCTGTCTCTGGGCACTGCCAGCCTCGCGGCCGGGGTACCCGTACCCAGAAGAGAAGGGTGCTGTGATGCCCCGGCGGCCCCCTGCCCCCGTTCCTGGCTGCGGGAGGCAGCGGATCCACTCGGGCCGGGCACCGCAGGTATCTAACACGAGAGTCAAACAGCAGCAGCGTCTCCTGGGGCCGTGACTGGGGCCAGCTTTATTACAGCCTGGGCTCCGAACGCAGGGGAGGGGCGGCTGGAGCTGGCCCTCCGGGCAGGGATCGGGGCCACCTTGCGCCATCCCCTGGGCCCTGCGGCGCTGGGGGAGCAGCGTGGGGCTGACGCGGAAGAGAGAGCCAGAAGCTCAGCAGAGCCGTGCCCTTCTGCCCCTCATCCCACCCCCAAGTGCAGCTTGGGCTGCTGGCCCCGGCCGTCCTGCTGCGCCGTCCGCCAGGCCAGGCCCACGGCCCCGTACCGGGCCTCCCCCCGCGGCTGCAGCACGTGTACGTTGTTCTGGTAGCTCAGGGGGATGACGCCGCAGAAGCTGGGCGGCTGGGGCGGCTGCTGGGGGCCCCGATGCAGGATCTGGTAGAGGATCCGCTGGCCCAGGCTGGCCTCGCTCGGCTCCTGGGCCAGGCCTGGGAGGGACTTGCTGCTGTGCCGGTCGGCCGCCCCCAGCTGCTGGATCAAGGCGCGGCTCAGGGGCCGCCGGAGGCCGTAGAGCTTGGTGAGCCGGTGGAACTGCTCCCACCAGGCCGGGGAGAAGGGCCCATGGCGCCGCTGGAGGGTGACCAGCACCTGGTAGAGCGCCAGGAACGTGTCCTCGCCCGGCAGGCGACGCGCTCCCTCCTCGGCCCAGCCGGCGCCGGCGGTCGGCAGCCGGTCCGGCAGGTACAAGTCGACCTTCTCCCGCTGGCTGCCCACGGGCACCGCCCCCGCCTGCTCCCTGCGCCCGCCGGCCCCGGCCTCACGCTGCTGGAGCCTCCGCGGCTGGGCCCGAGCCCGGCCCAGCCACAAAGCCGGAGGCTGCGTCTTCCGCCGGGCCGCCTCGTCCTCCCTGGGCGCGGCCAGCTCCGGGCTGGACTGCCCCGGCCGGGCCACCTGCTCCCACCACGCCCACTCCTGCCCCATCCTCTCGGCGCTGGCCTGCAGCCGGGCCTGGGCAGACGCCAGCAGCTCCGTGGCCGGGCCGGGCTGGCCCTGGAGCAGCTCCGTGGACACGGTGGCCTCAGGCAGCTGTTGCCCGGGGCTGGCCAGGAGGGCGCAGAGCGACACTGCCCTGCCCAGGCCGGCGTCCTCCTCTCCCAGCACCTGGGCCGCCATGGCCAGCGTGGACTCCAGCGCCACCCGGTGCTCCACGGAGGGGCACTGCCCGAGGGCTTGGAGCCGGCCCAGCAGCTCGGCGGTGTCGGTGCTCTCCAGCCGGGCCGGGTCGGCCAGGATCTCCAGCAGCGGCTGGATTCTCTGCCAGACCTGCCCCTCGACTCCCCCAGCGACCGCCCCCGGACTGCCCCGGGCCAGCTCTTCTGGCCGTGCCGCAGGGGCCTTGGACGCCCGGCCACCCAGCACCTGCTCTGCCCCCTCGGCTGGGACCCCCACGGCCAGGCCCCCCTCGGCCAGGCCCCCTTCAGCCGGGACCCCCACGGCCAGGCCCCCCACGGCCAGGCCCCCTTCAGCCGGGACCCCCACGGCCAGGCCCCCCTCGGCCAGGCCCCCTTCAGCTGGGACCCCCACGGCCAGGCCCCCTTCAGCTGGGACCCCCTCAGCCAGGCCCCCTTCTGCCCTTTTGGCCCAGGCCTCCTGTGCCAGGCGCATGCCCAGCTTGGCCACCAGCTCCTCGGCAGCCGCGTCTCTCTCGGCCAGGCCCCGGCCGACGGTGCTGCTGGACTTGCCGAGGCTCCAGGAGCTGCTGCGCTGGCCCAGGGCCAGGCGGGTGGACGCCACCAGCTCCTCCAGGGCGCTGCGGCCGTCGGCCGAGGGGGCGACGCGCAGGTTGAGCAGCTTGCAGAGGTCGTCCCGCCAGTGGGCGCTGTCGGCGCCGTACCGGTGACTGGGGTCAATGACGAAGGGGTCGGAGGATTCGGGGCGGATGGCCTGGGCCGAGGGCTGGCTGGGCTGCCAGGACAGGGGCTCACCCGGCTGCCTCGTCTTCAGCATCTGCCTCTTCAGCGTCTCCTGGTAGCGCTTGGTGCGTGGGTCCTGGCGCGGGCCCAGGGGAGGCTGCCCCACCTTGGGCAGCGTCACCTTGGGCACCTCGGAGGAGAGGCTGCCTGGGGCGCCGGCTGGGCCCTGCCGTCTCTCCGCCTCGGAGCCGGGGCCCTGCCGTCTCTCCGCCTCGGAGCCGGGGCCCTGCCGTCTCTCCGCCTCGGAGCCGGGGCCCTGCCGTCTCTCCGCCTCGGAGCCGGGGCCCTGCCGTCTCTCCGCCTCGGAGCCGGGGCCCAGCCGCTCGCCGCTCGGCACCATAATGGGGGCTGTGAGGTGCTGGGCCCCGGGCTGGATCTGGGGCAGCTTATCCCGCAGGCGTCTCTTCTTCTTCGTGCCAGGGGCGTCTTTGGCTGCACCTGGGTGGGGCAGAGATGGGGTCAAGCTGGCAGTGGGGGGGGGGCACCCTGACACTCAGCCCCCCCATGGCAGGGGGTGCCCCCCCCCCCAGGGCCAGCCCGGGCCTGCATACCTGCCCTGCCCTGGGGAACAGTGCCCCCCTGCCCCCTTGGGCTGTTGGTGAGTGTGAGGGAGTGTCCCTTTGCCCCCCTGGGACTCCAGTGGGGGGAGAGAGGGGAATTGCCCCCCCCCCGGCTCCAGCTGGACGTACCAGAGCTCCTGGGCAGCTGGGTCTGTCCAAAGAGCTGCTGCCTCTTGGCCTGGCCCTGGGTCGGCTCCGCCGCGGCCGCCTCCGCACTCAGCACCTCTGAGACCTTGGGCCATTTGATGCGGGTCCCCGAGCCCCTGGCCCTGGGCTCCGGGCGCTCCTCCGCCAGGTACAGGTCCTCCGTCAGCCTGGTCTCCACTTGTGCCAGGAGGATCTCTAGTTCTGTGACGCCGAGCAGGGCTGGCGCCCACCCTGGCTTCTCTGCCTCAGGCCCTGCTGGCCCCAGCCCGTACGGCACAAACGTCCCGCTGATGGTGACACTCCTAGGGCGGGCAGAGCGGAGAAAGCGGGTGAGGGGCGCGGCGGGGGCAGACAGCGCCCGCTGGCGTCTGATGTCGCTCGACGGTGGGTCTAGCCCATTGGGGTCAGTGCGGAGTCACAGCCGCTGACGGCAGGAGCTGGGCTAGGAAAGCCGACCCGTCCGTGCACAGTTTGGCTGGAGTCGCTCGGCCGCTTTAGCAGCAGCCATTGACTCCCCTCGCCTTGCGCGTGGGCTTAAGGTGCCTTTCTGCTCCATTTCTGCTTCCCATCCTCCAGGCCCCGTCCTGCCCCCGTGGGCATTTAGAGCAGCCTCAGGGCTGCTCTAACTCACATTCACCCCATCAGTCCTGGGGGGGCAGAGACTCGCCCCAGTGCAGCGTGACCCAGCTACGGCCCTGATCCGCCCCCTATGAGCCTGGGGGGGGGCGGACACAGGGAATAGCCACAGTGCAACATGCTCCAGCTGCGTCTCCGACCCACCCCCTCCGCTGGGCCCTGGGAGCAGGGCCCCCATGCCAGCCCCAGACCGCCTGGGGAGGCTGCTCTGCAGGGGGATTCCCACGGGGCCGGTCCCGCCAGCGCTTGGCACAGAGGGGCCTGAGTGTGAGTGAGAGGGAGGTCTGGGCGCGGGGGGCACTCACGGCTGCTCCTGGGCGGGCGTGACCTGCCTCCTGATTGCCTTCTGGAGGGCGAACTTGTCGGTGATGCCGGCGACGGAGGTGATGAGCGAGCGGGCCTGGTCCCGCACCTGCCAGTCCGGGTCCAGCAGGGCCCGGGCCAGTGGCACCACGTCCCTGTGGCTCAGTAGCGCCATCTCGCCCAGGGTCTCCCAGGCCGCCTGCCGGATCCGGCTGTTCTCGCTGGCGGTGCCCTGGTAGAGGCGGGCGGCGGCCTCGGCCTGCAGCTGGGGCGGCAGCACGTAGGCCTGGCAGATCTGCACCAGGGCGGCGGTGCACAGGCTGTACGCGGAGAGCGGCCCGTCTTCTAGCTGGCTCAGCACGGCCCGCAGGACGGACTCCAGCGTCAGCTCGCTGGGCCGGTGCCTCAGCCAGTTCTTGGCCACGATTTCAGCCAGCACGTCCCGGGGCAGCTCTGGGTCCACGAAGGACGTGGGCTGGTCCTGCGGCTTCCGCTTGGCCTTCCCCTTCTCTGCCGGCTCCTCCCACCACCGGGACGCCGCCGGCTCCTGGACCGGGGCTGGCTTCCGCGGCGGCAGCCGCCGGCGCGGGGTCACCGTCAGGGAGCACTGGAGGTGCAGGGGCGTGCCCAGCGGCCAGAGCTGGGCCCTGATGATGGAGTTGGGAATGTAGCCGTCCGGCCCGATGAGCCACGGCCCCCCTGGGAGGAGATGCTTCTGGAGCAGCGGCACTAGCTCCCCGGGCGCCTGGGGCTCCACAGGAGAGCACAGGGGCCTCTTGGTGAGTGTCCGAGCGGGCCGGAAATCCGCAGCGAGCTCTGGCACCCCGGCGTGGGCCTCTGGGCCGGGAGAGGGGCCTGTCTCTGTCTTGGCACTGGCCACCACCCTGGCCACTCTCTTGACCAGCATAACCGCCCGGTGGCTGGTGAGGGCCTCCATGCCTTGGTAGCAGTTGGGCTTCTCGCCCGCCCAGAGGTACCTGGGCACGAAGACCGTGTCGAAGGACAGGAGGAAGTTGGGGAGGAAGGGCAGCGGGTGCTCGACCACGTCGTCCTCCACCTGCCAGGCAGCCAGCGCCTTGAGGTGCCTGCGGGGCAGGTACTCGAGGCAGGAGATGAAGTAGATGTTGGTGCTGCAGCCCAGCAGCAGGTCGCCCCGGAGGCTGGCGAAGCAAACCCGGCTGAACTGCAGGCTGGTGTCGAAGTCCACCAGCAGGACGCCCGTCAGGGACCACACCCTCACCGAGCCATCCGCGCCCCCCGTCAGCAGCAGCTGCAGCGGGTGGCAGTAGTCCAGGGAAGTGACGGAGCAGGAGTGCAGGGCGCAGGTCTCCAGCCAGTACGGGTTGATCTTCCTGGGCACCAGGGTGGCCTGTCTCCAGAGCCGGAGCCGGTTCTGCTCGGTCAGGGCGCAGAGGTAGCCTGGCACCAGCAGGAGGCTCTGGATCCGGCAGCCGGTGCTGGGGATGACGACCAGGGGCCGGAGCTCCAGTTCGCTGCCCGTCAGACCCACGTCGGACAGCACGATCCGCTCGTCCGCGCCGTAGGAGCAGAGGAAGTTGGACTCCGGGGAGCGGTAGGACAGGTCCCCGCAGGCCGACAGGCTACACAGGGCGCCCACCCCCCCTTTGTGGATCTGCCGCTCCGCCAGGCTGTGGGCGTGCTGGGAGACCAGGCGCACGTGCCCGCTCCGGTGCCCGCTGAACACGAAGCCGGAGGGCTGGGTGCCCAGGCCCAGGCGGCAGAAGGCCAAGCACAGCACCTTGTCGTCTCTGTTCTCTGTGGTGCACACGACGTACTTGGCCGGGCTGGGGCAGATGGTGGTGTCCAGGACGTAGACGTCGGCCGTCCCCACGGTCACCACCAGCTCCTCCCGCTCTGGGTCGTAGGCGTAGTCCAGGGCCTTCTCCAGCCTGTGGAAGGGCCAGGTGAGGAGGAGCAGCTCCCCGGTGACGGAGGAGAGGAAGCGGGTCACCCCGTCCTCGGTGGTGGCCAGGATGCGGGCTCTGCCGGGGCCGCAGGGCACCCGGGCCAGCCTGCGCAGGCCGGAGCCGGGGGCGCTGAAGAGCTGGGAGAAGCTACGCAGGGTGCGGAGGCAGAAGCTGTGCTGCGAGCGGCAGTAGAACAGCCGCTCGGTGACGAAGCTCAGCTGGAAGAGCGGCTCGCCCAGGTCCAGCCGGCGCAGCAGCTCGCCGGCGCCCAGGCTCCACTCCTTGAGCAGCCCGTCCAGCGAGGCCGTCAGCAGGGTGTGCGTGGCCGGGCGGCAGACCACGCTGGTCACGGCGCTCAGGTGGGCCTTGAACTGCTGCTCCTGGCGGCCCGTCTCCAGGCTCCACAGCTGGACGTGCCCGGCCAGGTCGCCCACGTAGAGGAGGCCCTGGGGCCCGTGGGCGGAGCAGCAGGTGAGGGAGACGCCCGGGCTCAGCTGGAAGGCCTGGGTCTCGGCCCGGCGCTGGCAGTCGTAGAGCCGGATGGTGTTCTCGCACAGGGCCACCAGCGCCCGCACGTCCCGCTCCACGCTCAGGCAGTGCACGAACTCTCCGCCAGCCACGCTCACTGCCCACGCGATGCCCAGGCCTGGCGCGGGCCCCGGGCTGAAGGCCCAGAAGCTGATGGCGCCGA
The DNA here is from genome assembly GCF_020497125.1 of Mauremys mutica. Lineage (NCBI taxonomy): Eukaryota > Metazoa > Chordata > Testudines > Geoemydidae > Mauremys > Mauremys mutica. The sequence continues at coordinate 1,287,854 of NC_059086.1, forward strand.
TGGCCCCCGTGACCAGCTCACCTGTCTCCGGGCTGTAGCACATGCTGGTGATGGAGTGCGGGCAGCGGACGGCCGTGAGGAGCCGCAGGCCCTGGCTGTGGTCGCCGAACAGCCGCAGGTGCAGGTCGTCGCAGTAGGTGGCCAGCAGGCGCAGGCTGGGCACGTAGGACAGCTGCAGCACCTTCACCCGCTGGGCCATGGGGACGTCCTGCTCCACCACCACGCTCTCATCCGCCACGTGCTGCAGCCAGACCCGGGCCTGCAGGGGCATGCTTCGTCAGGGCAGGGGAGCAGAGCGGGTAGGGCGTGTGTGCGTGCACACGTGTGTGTGCGTACAGGGCCTCGCACGACAGGGCCCTGCGCATGTACATGTGCGTACAGGGCCTCGCACGACGGGGCCCTGCACGTGTACATGTGTGTACAGGGCCTCGCACGACGGGGCCCTGCGCGTGCACATGTGCGTACAGGGCCTCGCACGACGGGGCCCTGCGCGTGCACATGTGTGTACAGGGCCTCGCACGACGGGGCCCTGCACGTGCACATGTGCGTACAGGGCCTCGCACGATGGGGCCCTGCGCATATACATGTGTGTACAGGGCCTCGCACAACGGGGCCCTGCACGTGTACATGTGTGTACAGCACCTCGCACGACGGGGCCAAGCATGTGTGTGCGCAGAGGAGGGGCCCCAACCCCACCCCGAGGCCCAAGCACGGCTGTCACGATAAGTGATCATCAACCATCAACATCAGTGAGGGGCTCTGCACCCCCAGCCGGCCCGTGGACTGCGGAAATGCCGTCTGTGCTGGCTGACGGGTGCCCAGCCATTGCCAATCGCAGGTGGCTGCTGCCGATCAGTTCTCAGCGCTGCGCCATTGGCCCACGGCAGCTGGGCGCCATCGCTGGCGAGCGCCGCGAGGCTCGTTGAGTGGCCCAGTTCCTAGCCAAGACTTGGTGCTTTCGTAGCAATAATCGATGGAGCTGCTTGAAATTCTCCACCCAAAGTTTTAGGTTTTTAACCAAACCTGAAACTCGGGGGTGAGTGGGGGGGAGTGATCGGGATTGGTGACGTTTTCCCATTTTTGCGCTGTTTTCTGCATTTCTTTTTCCCCCTGTGGCAGTCGGTAGCGCAGTTGTCTCTGTGTCGTGCGCCCCACCGTGTTCGTACTGGAGGGGGCGGGTTCCGCCAAGGAAACGGTTCTAAAATGATTTGGGGTGAGCAGGGCAGCGGAAGGTTTGATGGAAAATGCGCCTGGTTCAAAATCCTTTTCCCTGCTTCTCCAGCAGCCCCCCCTAACACAGAGCCAGAGACGGGGAAGTGAAAGAGAGAGACAAACTATGCATCTGCTCCTCTGAGGACAGGGTCGGTGGGGAAACTGAGGCACAGGGGAAGTGCCTGCCTGACAGTCAGTGCAGGTTGTCTGACTGCCAGTGTGGGCCGAGCAGGGGGCTCAGGACTCCTGGGTTCTGCTCCTGGCTGGGGGCAGGGAGAGGAGTCGTGGGGTTAGAACAGGGGGCCTTTCCCAGAGCATTTCAGGCTCCACCAGCCGCTTTCCGGGGGCAGGAGGAAGAGGTGGGGGACGCAGCCCCCCAGTGCGGCAGATCGTGGTGGAGGGCATGAGGGGCACCAATCCCCTGAGTGGGGGTCTCACCTGGTCCTGTTTCAGCCCCGGGCCTCCCCAGGAGAAGCAGACGAAGACGTTGGCGGTGGCAGTCGGGTAGAAGCAAATGCGGGGCATGAGGTGAGGGTGGCGGCTGGCCCGGTACACGAGGGAGGGTCTGTCGCTCAGCAGCACCGGCGTCCCTGGCCCTGCCTCGGGCAGCTCCTGCACAGGAAGGAGGGACAGGGAGGGCGATTTGCCCTGGTGCCTGTGACCGCAGGTGCTGCCGGCTCTGACCAGAGGGGGCTGCCACCTTGGGGGCTGAGGGTGCAGGTTATTGCCAGCGATGGAGCCCCAGAGGAGGGTGGAGCAGCACCTGCCCCCTCCAGCTCCCTGCAGACCCCGGCAACGTTTGTCACGCTCAGGGCAGCTTCCCCTTCTCTGAGTGACGGGCTCAGGCTCCCTGCAGACCCAGGCAGCGTCACTCACACTCAGGGCAGCTCCCCCCACCCAGCGACAGGCTCAGGCTCCCTGCAGACCCAGGCAGCGTCACTCACACTCGGGGCAGCTCCCCCGACCCAGCGATGGGCTCAGGCTCCCTGCAGACCCAGGCAGCGTTGCAGCGTCACTCACTCTCAGGGCAGCTCCCCCCACCCAGCGACGGGCTCAGGCTCTCTGCAGACCCAGGCAGCGTTGCTGCATCACTCACACTCGGGGCAGCTCCCCCCACCCAGCGACTGGATCAGGCTCCCTGCAGACCCAGGCAGCATCACTCACATTCAGGGCAGCTCCCCCCACCCAGCGACAGGCTCAGGCTCCCTGCAGACCCAGGCAGCGTCACTCACACTCGGGGCAGCTCCCCCGACCCAGCGACAGGCTCAGGCTCCCTGCAGACCCAGGCAGCGTCACTCACACTCGGGGCAGCTCCCCCGACCCAGCGATGGGCTCAGGCTCCCTGCAGACCCAGGCAGCATCACTCACACTCGGGGCAGCTCCCCCCACCCAGCGACTGGCTCAGGCTCCCTGCAGACCCAGAAAGCGTTGCTGGACCCAAGGCCCAAATCTCACTGGAAGGAGGGGTCGGTGTCTGTACATCGGCCGGCCCCTGGGGTGTCTGCCTGGTTCTATGGGTGCATCTCTACAGGAAAGTGGCAGTTTGCAGCAGTAAATGGGCCCCTGCTCCTCCCAGCCTCACCCCGTTACCTTTGGCATCTGCAGCTTTTGGCAGATCTGAGATTTCAAGTTCTTCCATTCGGGGACGATCCTGGCAGCTCCCGGCATCGCAGCGCTGGCAGCTGGCGGCTTGTCCCGCGCGGGCGAGAAGCAGCAGTTCCGAGCAGCCTGGGCGCCGGTGCGAATTCCCTGCTGGGGGAAGGGGAGGGTCCCAGGGGCTGGATTCTCTAGCTGGAGAGCAGGTGCTGCCCAGAGAGCTTCCATGTTCAGGGTGCCAGAGTGGGGACAGGTTCCCCGCCCCCCAGAGCCAGCGGGTCCCTGGGCGCGCTCAGCGAGGGACGTTTATGCTGGTCTCTCAGGCTCTTTGTGGGTGCGGCTCGGGGGGTGAAAGCCCCTCCCAGCAGGAGAGGACAGCGCACTCTAGGGGGGTCAGCGGCTTGTGACCTTTGGGGTCAGGTTCCCGCGTGCCTGGGGCTGCCCGCCTGGCGCCCCCCCTTTCCCGCCTGCTGCGGGGGGCCCCGGCCTCGCTGCCGAAGTGCAGCCCAGCACCCCGGCTGTGCGGGCGGCCTCGTCCCACCCCCGCGGCCCCCGGGGCGCCATGGGCGGCCGCGCGAGGGGAGCCTGGTTCGGGGGGCACCCGCTTTACCTGCCCGTGCCAGCAGCAGCATTGTGACATCACCCAGCTCCAGCCAAAGCGCCCGTGGCCGTGTCCATCCACAGGAGAAAATAGTCCCTCTCCCCTCCCCCACCCACCAGGCACCAGTGAACAGCATCGTGGGGTAATGCAATAGCAGCCATCACCCTGTGCTAATTAGCACTTAACTGGGCAACGGGGAGACTGTCAGGTTCCTGGTGTGTGTCTGTCCAGGGCCTGGGCAGTGGGGGGGGGGGGCTGGCCCCGGGCTGAGGTGGTGTTACCGTAATACACCTAATAGCACTAGGAATGTACAGCGCCTGGCGCAGTGGGGAGCCTGGGATTCCTACACCCATTAATAATTATGAATCATGACTGTAGTTATGTGTAAGTACAATAGTTTATCCTCCCCCCCCCCCGCAGTTCCCTGTTCCTGCCAGCGCCGGGACGGAGACTCCGGTTAGTTTCCTGGCACCTGGGGCTCTCCCGCCTCGCGCTGAGGTGATGGAAATGGCCCTGCATGGGGCAGGGCGGCAGAGAACCGGGCACTGATGCTCTGCCCGGCCTGGCCCTGCACACACCCCTCTGTCGGGCCTGGGGTGTCCTGTAGCTGGCCCCTTGCCCCCAGGATACCTGGCCTGATGGATCGATGGGGGTTCAGATGCTGACATCTCGCTCTTGCCCCCAATTCCCGATCCCATCCCATCTCTGGGCCCCACCCCAGCAAGTCTCACGCCCTCCCCGGCCCCGGCTCCTCTGCTCCCCAGGCAGCTCTGCTCGCTGAGCACTCAGGCATCTCCTGTCCGGGCATCTCCCTGGCCACACTGTGGGTACCGCTGGCTGCTCAGCCACCCTGTGATAAGGCAGATTAACAGCAGGGGGCACTGCACCCCTCCTCACCCACAGCCGGGCCCCTGGGGTAGCTGCAGGGGCAGGAATCCAGGACCTACCTCCCCTGGGGTTTGCACTGGCAGTGGTGCCAAGCCCTAGTATAGGCACAGTTTGCACCAGGGCATGGTGATTTGCACTGTCACAGTTTACACAGCCATGATTTACACTGGTGGGGGGCTGGGAGCCAGGACTCCTGGGTTCTCTCCCGGCTCTGAGAGGGGAGTGGGGTCTGGTGGTTAGAGCAGGAGGGGCTGGGGGCCAGGACTCCTGGGTTCTATCCCAGCTCTGGGAGGGGAGTGGGGTCTGGTGATTAGAGCAGGGGGAGCTGGGGGCCAGGACTCCTGGGTTCTCTCCCAGCTCTGAGAGGTGAGTGGGGTGTAGGGGGTTAGAGCAGGGGGGGCTGGGAGCCAGGACTCCTGGGTTCTCTCCCAGCTCTGGGAGGGGAGTGGGGTCTGGTGGTTAGAGCAGGGGGGGGCTGGGGGCCAGGACTCCTGGGTTCCATCCCCGGCTCTGGGAGGGGAGTGGGGTCTGGTGGTTAGAGCAGGAGGGGACTGGGGGATAGAGACATTTCCTGAACACTCTAGTAGCTGCTGTTGCGTTTGAGGGCATCGGGCAGGTGGGGAAGGAAGCGTGAACATGGACAGGCAGAGGGAGGCAGTGAACCCAGTGTCCGGTGCCGGAGCCCCTTCGTCTCCCCGCTGCTCTGGCATCCCCCCTGTGACGTTATTGATATAATCTGGGACCATATAGAACATGGTTGCAACCAAGGTCCTGTAGTGGCACCTAATCCTATGTAAAGGGAGGTCATCTAAGGTGTCTAAGACCAGGTTAGGGGTTGCTGGTTATGATTGTGCTGTCTGGGTGCGTGTGTCATTTTGTAGTTGAAGTTATGAGTATTGGCTCTGTACTGTCTGTATTTCAAATTTGTGCTCTGCTTCTGGGTGACACCCCAGACAAGTTGGTGTTAGCCCTGCCTAGCCTGCTTGATGGCCCATTAAGGACCATCAGCTACACAATTGACCCATGGAGAGAAGGCAGACACGCCTTGTGACTCAGCAAAGTGCAGGGACTGGCCCATGTGACTCCAGACTCCATTTTGCTGTAATTTTCCACAGTAAGAACAAAGAGGTTCTTACACCTGGAAGAGCCTATATAAGGCTAATGCCTCATCTCCATCTTGTCTTCAATCCTGCTTCTGACCTCTGGAGGGACTTTGCTACAAACTGAAGCTCTGCACAAAGGACTGAATGACCCATCCCAGCGGGGGATGTTCTCCAGAGACTTGATTTGAGCCTGCAGTTTACTCCATCACTGCTGCAAGCCTGAACTAAGAACTTTGCCATTCCTGTATGTAATTGATTCCATGTAACCAATTCTAGCTCTCATCTCTACCTTTTTCCTTTTATGAATAAACCTTTAGATTTTAGATTCTAGAGGATTGGCACCAGCGTGATTTGTGGGTAAGATCTGATGTGTATATTGACCTGGGTCTGGGGCTTGATTCTTTGGGATCGAGAGAACCGTTTTCTTTTATTGGGGTGTTGGTTTTCATAACCATTCATCCCCAGGACGAGTGGCACTGGTGGTGATACTGGGAGACTGGAGTGTCTAAGGAAATTGCTTCTGTGACTTGTGGTTAGCCAGTGGGGTGAAACCAGAGTCATTTTTGTCTGGCTGGTTTGGTGCCTTAGAGGTGGAAAAACCCCAGCCTAGGGCTGTGACTGCCCTGTTTGAGCGATTGGTCCGGAATTGGCACTCTCAGCTGGGTCCCGCCAGAACCTCATCGTCACCCCCCCAGGCACTGGCTCCATGCCACGCCTGCCTGCTTGTGCAGCGTGCCATCAGACGGCAGAGCCGGGCACGGGGCCGTCCTGCGCCACTCTGTTTGGCCTCCCAGGGGTTCCCCCCCCCGCCCACACTTTGGGGTAAATTAGGGATTTTTCTTCTAGTGGGTCGATTACTGCTGGGCAGCCCCCAGATGGCTCCTTCCTAGTCTAATTACTGATTAGGCTCAGGGTAAAGGCATGAGCGGGAAGGGAGGGCGGGCAGGACTGAGCTGTTTGTCTCTGTTAGCGTGTGTGTGGGTAGGGGGGGCTAGCACCAAAATCTCTCCTTAGGCTGGATCGGGTCAGAGCAGCCAGACTCCCCCGTGCCCCCCAACTTCCCCCCATCGGCCTCCGGCACCACGGGAGGGGGAGCAGGGCACCCCACGCTGCTCAGGCCTGTGCTGCATGCCCCAGATGAGCCAGACCCGGATTAACCGGGTCATGCCGATTACCAACAGCACAGACTCCCCTCTGCAATCCTTTAACGGGGGGGATCCATCGGCTTCTCAGTGCCGGCGCTGAGACCCCGCTGGGGGCTGGGCGCTGGCACAAACCTGGCTGGTGACGCTCGGGCCCTGGCCCCGGGGTTGCACAATGGGTTAATAACGGGTTGTGTGGCTGCAAAGTGCTGGACAAACGCTTCCCAAGCAGCCAAAGGGAGTTAGGTGCTGAGGATGGTCCATGGGCTTCGGGTGCATCGTCCCCTTCAGCCACTTGGACAAACCCCAGCTCTGTTTGCCCTTTCACTTCATTTGACGAATGGGCTTTTTGCACTCTGGGGATGGGGACAGAGCATTTTTGCTGAAACCTTGTGTTAATTTACATATGAATCCAGTAGGACTGCAAGACACCCCTGCCCCCAAGATCAGGACCCGCATTGTGCCCGGCGCTGCACAGACCCTGACCAAGATCTGGGCCCTCACTGTGCTGGGGGCCGCCCAGACGCAGGCCTGGCGCCGAAGAGCTCGCAAATTCATCATTTATCTTCAACCTGCTTTCGAAGCCGGCAATCCCCTGCCCTCTTCCCAAGCGCATGTGAACGCTGCTGCGCGCGTCGTCCGGCTCGTCCCAAGAGCAGAACCAGGGCAGCTGACGCAGGAGCCTCAAACCCCTTTCCAGGCTCCCCGCTCCTCCAGAGGATGCACAGAGAGGTTTTAAACCATGTCTTTCTGTAGGGGGTGTGAACAGGTGACAGGACTGTGTTTGCAGGGGTGTCCTTGCGGGATCTCTGCTTAGCAGGGTGTCGCCAGGTCACAGAGTGAGCATCTTTACCCGCCCCAGGACAGAGCATTTCTACTGGTTTTATTAGACTGAGTGAAATCGCTGCTCACCCATTTAACAAGCCAGGTGTGTCGAGACACCTACAGGGGAGCTGGGTTTGTTGCAGGTGAGTGTGCTTTGGGTACTGAATTAACGGTAACCAAATCTCTAAGTATCTGTCCCCTGTCTGCTTTGGTGGGTATGTCACCGGGGCGCTAATTTTTCCAGGACAGCCCCCTCCCATATTTGGGGAACTGTTTGTCTGCAGTCGGATTTGTTATCGGTCCCTAGCGAGGGGCGGGCAGTCACCCTGCAGCTACAAGCAGCTGAGAGATGAATTCTTCATCTCCATTTCTGCTAGGAAGCCCCGGGAGGATTAGCAAAGATTCGCTGGGTCACAACGATCCACTCATTTGTGACAGCCGGCTATGAACTGCATCCCAGGGTCTTTCAGGCCTGGCCACATTCACCTGAGGTGCATAAAACCTCCTCTTTCCGCATGATTTCGCCAACATTTCTCCCTGGCCAATTGCTCGCTGGTGTCTCACCCCAGGGGTATTTTTTGAGGGACACCAGAGAGGGCGAGGGACAATTTTCAAACCGCTCAAGCCAAATGACGTGGGTGGTGACAGTTAAGCAGTTGAGTAGGAGGCTGTGGCTAGGGACAGCTGGTTATGGGTAAACTCTTCCCTTGGCATTAAGGGAGGTGCAGGAAAATCCAGGGGACACTGGCGATGTTATTAGCCCCAAGGGAGGCACCAGCCATGCGGCTCAGAAAGCATGAAGTGGCCTGGACCATCCACTGGAGACTCCCTGGATGTGGGACCTGTCACCACCTCTGAGGTACAAAAACCTGGGGTGAGCATTGAGTGCACCCACCTGGCAGCTAGCAGTGTGCACGGGGCACCCCAACAGGGTCCCGGGACAGCTGCCTCCACATCGGGGCAATCCTAGGAAAACCTGGCCAGCTGGCAGCCCTGCTCCCAGGAACCAGGGCAGATCAGGGTGTGATGAAGTGGGGGGGTTTCTTGGTTTTCCCAGTGGGTTGCGTGCAGAGGGGGTGAGACTCAGTGTCCCTGGGTGTTACTGGTTTAACGAGGGGAGGGGAGAGGGAGTTTGTTGGGACACAGGACTGGAGAGGGAACTCGGGACCCCAGCCAATGGCCTGGACAATGGAGACCCCAGTGACTGGTGACCTGGTGACCGGGTGGCCCAGCTCAGGAGTCGCAGCCGGTTCTGGCCAGTGGGAGGACAATGGGCTGCGGGGAGAGGACCCCACGACCTGACCAGCCGGCTCCAGCCAGAGGACAGAAGAGAGGAGAGGGGGCCCAGGCGACTCTGTGTCCCTGGAGAGAAGCCAATGGACGAAGGGGCTTGGGCCCGGGGGTATCGGAGGCCCAGCTGGGAAGCAGGGGGGCTCGGGGCTGGAGGGGGGAGCAGGCAGAGCCCCCCTGGCTGCAGGGGGACTGGGATGTGCTGGGCTGAGGGAGGCCAGGCCTGAGGCCCTGAGAGTTTCCTGTGCTGGGTTCAACTCTCAATAAACCCTCCTGTGTTACGCTGGCTGAGAGTCGCTCCGGGCTAGAGAGCAGGGCGCGGGGGGGGGGATTGTCCCCTTCGGGGGGTGAGGAGGCCCGGGGGGCCCAGAGCGAGGGGACTCCCTGAGGGGCCCACGGCAGAGACAGACGCGCTGAGGCTCTGAGAGGTGCGGCTGCAGGAGGTGGAGGGGCCTGACCCTGAGGGAGAGCGGCCCCCCGAGAAGGGCTGTCGCACTGAAGAGGGTTCCCCCAGGGACCTCACGGGGCCACGAGTGGGCACGATCTGTGAGTCCGTGACAACGTGGCCGCAGAGGATGGTTCGTGGATGCACCCTGTAGACATGTGGCTGCGGGCGCAGGCGCTTGGCAGTGAGTGGCTGCCAGCGATAGAACGAGGGGATTGAATGGAACCAGCCTGGAAATGGCCTAGAACCGGCTCCGTAAGAGCGACCTGGCAGGTCTGTGCAGGGAGAGGGGGCTGAGCATTGGGGGCTCACTAAGGAGCGGCTGATTGCTCAGCTTGTAGAGAATGACCCAGTCTGAGGAACAGGCTCCAGACCCCAGGGGGGCTCCCGGGGTGCCCGGGAGCCGGGGAGTAGCCGTGGGGACAGTCCGTGTAGCAGGCGGGAGTGTATCAGACCCGACCCCCCAGTCAGGCTTCTCCCTGGAGGAGCTGTGAAGGCTGGAGCTGGAGCTGAAGGCGAAGGAGCTGGAGCTGGAGGAGCAGAGGCTGGTGGACCATGCAGAACAGCGGAAGCACGAGTTGGAGTTGCAGAAGCGGCAAGCCAAGGGGGTGTGCTGGGGGGAAAGGGGGGAAGGGCCCTGAGACCAGGGGCGGCTCTACATATTCGGCCGCCCCAAGCAGTCATGTGCGGGAGACGCCCCGGAGCCCCGGACCTCCCGCGGGCATGACTGCGGAGGGTCCGCTGGTCGTGCAGCTCGGCTGGACCTCCCGCAGCTGCGGACGGTTGGCTGGTCCGGCGGCTCCAGTGGAGCTTCCGCAGTCATGCCTGCGGAAGGTCCAGCCGAGCCGCGGGACCAGCGAACCGTCCGCAGTCATGCCTGCGGGAGGTCCGGTCGTCCCGGAGCTCCGGTGGACCTCCCGCAGGCATGACTGCGGCAGGTCCACCGGCCCAGCCTGACGCCCCTGCCGGCAAATGCCGCCCCACGCGCGTGCTTGCCGCGCTGGGGTCTGGAGCCGGCCCTGCCTGAGACGCCAGTTTTGTAGGGAATCCAGACACCAAACTGGTGCCCCAGTTTAAGGGGGGGGGGGATATTGAGACGAACCAGAGACCCACAGAGACGAACGGCTTTGCTCAGCCGAAATGCAGGTGTTTTTACCGTAGGCCCCGCCCTGGTAGTGGAATCATTCCTTCTAGCAGCAGCCTGCTCCTTGGACAACACGTCCTCTCGGCTTGGGGAGGCAGCGTGGTCTCGTTGATAGGGCACTGGGCCTCGGGACACCTGGGGTCTATTCCTGCCTCTGCCACTGTCCCTGTGTAACTATGGGCAAGTCCTCGTCTCTCTCTGGGCCTCAGTTTCCCCTTTGTCCGTTCCGACTGTGAGTTCTTCAGGGCAGGGACTGCTTCTCGATCTGTGTCTGCGCAGTGCCTTCACAACGAGGCCCTGATCTTGGTCAGGGTCTGGGCAGCGCCCGGCCCGACGGGGCCTGATCTCAGTCAGGGTCTGTGCAGCACCTGGCATGATGGGAGTCCCAGTAATACCACCATTGCTAACCCCTGTGGGCTGCAGCAGGACTCAAGAGGTACCCTGGGCCTTGGGTCAGTCCCTGTGCCTGAGGTCATAGAATCATAGAATCTCAGGGTTGGAAGGGACCTCAGGAGGTGTCTAGTCCAACCCCCTGCTCAAAGCAGGACCAACCCCAACTAAATCATCCCAGCCAACCCAGCGGGGAGTCAGCGGAACCCCACACCGCAGATCCCTTCCTAGGCTGCAGTGTCCCTGCCTGCCTTTGCCAGGTTCAAACTGCAGCCTGGACGCCTGGCTCCTGTCTACAGTAAATCCCATTGGACAGGTTCCGCAAGTGCTTTCCTCCTGCTGAAGGAGAGCGGCAGGGAGTGGAGGGCTGAGCAGCTCGGCCTGAATCCAGAAAACCAAACCAAACCACGGTTCTAAGCAGAACTCAATGGGTCGGGTTTTCTCACCAGAACCAAGAAAAGTCTGTTGGGTTAAACCAAACGTTTTGTTCAACCTGTAATTTTTTCATTTTGGGTTGGCTTCGGGTGTTTTTAATTTTTTTTAAATTTTTTTACAGCTGAATTTCAAAGTGAAAAGCTGTCGAAAAGTCGGGACATTTCTTTGCAAAATGGCTGAACTGAAGCATTTTGACTTTTTAGAATTTTTCTCTCAGATTTTTCATTTCACACTATTTGCCAAATTCAGCTCAAATTCGTTAATAGTTTCAGAGAGACAAAAATACAATTTCCACAATGTATTATTCGCAAAAAAAGTGTTGCCCGGCTCTGCTTTGCCAGCAGCTGCAGCTGTTGCTTTTCCAGGAGCTGCTGACAAGGCAGCCAGGGTCCGGCTCACCCAGGAACCGGTTCTCAGTCGAAGTACTTGGCCGGTGGATCCACAGCGATGGCTCGGTCGGTATTCGGTCACCACGGGTCCCCCTAGAACTGGATCAGAACGGCCCATTTCCTGCCTGCTTTGCACTGGTGTGTGCGCAGGTGTGTGTTAAACCCTCCCCCGCTTGCCCCATGAAACAATGGGGGGATAACCCCTCCCCCGCTTGTCCCATGTATCTAATGGGGGTTAACCCCTCCCCCGCTCGCCCCACATACACAATGGGAGATAACCCCTCCCCCACTCACCCCACATACACAATGGGAGATAACCCCTCCCCCGCTCGCCCCACATACACAATGGGAGATAACCCCTCCCCCGCTCACCCCACATACACAATGGGAGATAACCCCTCCCCCGCTCGCCCCACATACACAATGGGAGATAACCCCTCCCCTGCTCACCCCATGTATCTAATGGGGGTTAACCCCTCCCCTGCTCACCCCATGTATCTAATGGGGGTTAACCCCTCCCCCACTCACCCCATGTATCTAATGGGGGATAACCCCTCCCCCACTCGCCCCATGTATCTAATGGGGGTTAACCCCTCCCCTGCTTGCCCCACATACCCAATGGGGGATAACCCCTCCCCCACTCGCCTCATGTATCTAATGGGGGTTAACCCCTCCCCCACTCGCTCCACATACACAATGGGGGATAACCCCTCCCCCACTCGCCCCATGTATCTAATGGGGATTAACCCCTCCCCCGCTTGCCTCACATACTCAATGGGGTGCGTGGCCCTTTAAGGCCTGAGGGGGGCGGGGCCAGCTCCCTCCTGTCGGGCAGCTCCCTCTAGCGGCAGGAGGCGCGGGGGGGGCGGAGCTGGTCCCTCCCTCCGGCCCCGCCCACTCCCGTCAGGCCCCGCCCACGCGGCGTGTGAGAGCACCTCCTCCGCCGGCTGTGCCCCGCCCCCGGCAGTGTCCTCGCGCCCGGCCGGCTCAGGTCCCGGGTGTCCGCGCGCCGCTGCCCCGCTCCCATTGGCCCCTGGCCGCGCGCCGCTGCTGACCGGTGAGTGGCCGCGCGCCGTGGCCGTTGGGCTTCGCTTCCCCGCGGGGCCGGCGCCTGAGGGAGGGGGCGCCGCCCCCGGTGCGGGGTAGGGGGCGGCCTGTGTGTCCATCGCGGGGGGGCCCTCACCACCCCCAGCACCGGGCGCTGCTCCGAGCCGCTTCCTGAACCCCCCGCGGGCAGCTGCGGAGCGGCGCGGGGGCTGCTGGGAGCTGTAGTCTCCGGGCGCTCGGGCAGCCGTAGCGCAAAGCGGGGCTGGACGGCCGAGCGGACTACAGCTCCCAGCAGCCCCCGCGCGGCCAGCGGCTGCCCCGCGGGAGGGGTCGTGCGGGGGGCTCCGGCTGTCCCATGCGAAAGGGGCTCTGGCTGACCCGGGCGGGGGCGGCGGGGGCTTCGGCTGCCCAAGGCTGTGGGGGGCTGTGGCTCCCCTGGGCGGGGGGCTCATTGCGCACTGCTTGAGGAGCCTTTGGGGGCCTGGGGAGGGGGCTCATTGCACACTGCTTGAGGAGCCTTTGGAGGGGTCTGGGGCGGGGGGGGCTGTGGCTGCCCCATGGGAGTGGGGGGGTCATTGCACACTGATTGAGGAGACTTTGGAGGGGTCCGGGGCGGGGGGGGGGCTCTGGCTGCCCCGTGGGGGAGGGGGCTCATTGCACACTGCTTGAGGAGCCTTTGGGGGGGGTCCCGGGCGGGGTGGGGGCTCCGGCTGCCCCGTGGGGGAGGGGGCTCATTGCACACTGCTTGAGGAGCCTTTGGGGGGGGGTCCGGGGCGGGGAGGGGGCTCCGGCTGCCCCGTGGGGGAGGGGGCTCATTGCACACTGCTTGAGGAGCCTTTGGGGGGGGGTCCGGGGCGGGGAGGGGGCTCCGGCTGCCCCGTGGGGGAGGGGGCTCATTGCACACTGCTTGAGGAGCCTTGGGGGGGGGGTCCGGGGCGGGGAGGGGGCTCCGGCTGCCCCGTGGGGGAGGGGGCTCATTGCACACTGCTTGAGGAGCCTTTGGGGGGGGGGTCCGGGGCGGGGAGGGGGCTCCGGCTGCCCCGTGGGGGAGGGGGCTCATTGCACACTGCTTGAGGAGCCTTTGGAGGGGTCCGGGGCCGGGGGGCTGTGGCTGCCCCATGGGAGTCGGGGGTCATTGCACACTGCTTGAGGAGCCTTTGGGGGCCTGGGGCACACAGCTCACGTCCCTGGGTTGCAGATGGGGAGCCGAGCACAGGGCAGCGCAGCATTTGCCCGTCACACTGACAGAGCCTGTGGCCCAGCAGGGAGCTGCCCTGGGTCTCCCAGGCAGCCCCCTCCTCGTTGGGCCCTGCTGAGCTGGCAGGTTCATCTCTCGGTTTGACCGCCCGAGTAAAGCAGTGAGACTGTGACACAGCCCCCACCATCTCTCCAGCTGCAGGGTTTGCACAATTCATTAGTAGCCTCTGCAGGAGTCCTGGGACCTAACTCAGAATTGTGGAGACAACCGACTATTCAGCTAGTGGGGATGTTGCCTGTGAAAATATAGAGTCATGTCTTTGGTGGTTTGTGCTTTTGAAACCCAGCCCTGATGTCAGAGGGGAATGACTTAAAAAGCTGCTGGAGAAAGACTGGGGTGCAGAATGCTACGCCTTGCACGATGCAAATCTAAATGCAAAGGGTAGTTGTGCTCCTGTGTTGTGGAGAAGTGTCTTACGGGCATGCAGAGTGGGGAGGCAGACACACAAATGGTTAGCCGCGATATAGACTTCCTAGGAGTTGGCTCTGCTTCCAGGCTATGGCACGTTATTTGAATTAACTTCTCCCCTGAAATTAAAGTGCTTTCCTATTTCACATCAATTTTGCCTGAGTCTTGCTGTGTACAGCTCAGGTTAAAGCTTGAAAGAGCTGGTGGTAGCTTAACCCTGTGATGTGAGTAACACTGAATGGCTCAAAGAAGTCAGTGGGGTATAATATAAGTGGACCAAGGTACCATAAATGTATTTCACATCCACAAGTGCTTTATTCAGCCCTGTCTGAATGAGTGTGCATATTAGATGCTTACCTTCCAGATGATGTTAGAGTTTCATCTCCTGACTTTCTGGGGATGGGGGGTGTAATTGGTCTTGCTAGACATTCTTTTAAAAATAGCTCTGCCTGTGCAACTGAAATCTTTTTCCACGTGTGACAGGAATCAAAGGGCCAGTGTTGTAAGAGGAGCTGAATCAGCTAAATGGAAGCAGAACAGACAAAATGACATTAAATAGGAAGATGTTAAACTTGCTAGCTTTGCCTGAGGTATTGGCTCCATTATACTGTATAAGTAACAGCTGCAATATGAATAAAAGCGGGGAGGGGGATCAGACAGCATAAGCCAGCAGCAGGATTTATGGTATTAGGGGCAGGGAGCTGTCAGATGCAGGCTTAATATCACCCTTTTGTTTTTACAGACATGTCCGTGCCCTCCAGACTCTCACATGGGGGAGTTAAGTGGCTCTCCCAGTGCTGTGATAGCATGGAGCTGGGGATTAAATGAGATAGGAAGGTGGCCTGCAGTTCCCCGGAACTGCACTGATAGAATGCTGCTTGCAGCCATGCAAGACAGAGGTCCTGAAAGATATTCATGTGTTTATTGAAACTGTATAGATCAAAGAGTACCAGAGATGAAATTGCTGTCCAGTCTTTATAGACTTGAAGTAGGAAGCCGCATGCCCAGTAAGTGTCCTCATGATTGGGCCCCTACTTTGCAACTTCTTGCAGCAGAAATCAAAGCTTGTACATGTGTTGTCAGCTTAGTATGTCGGGATCTGAACTGGCTTCCATTGATATCAATGGAAATACTTTCACTGTATCAAGATCAGATCCTTTATGCCTAAGTAATACAAAGTTTCTCTGTTTCTGCAAACAGAATTTATAGCAGAAGCCATTCCCTAAGAGGAACCCATCTGAACATCAGATGGTGGATTTCACTTCCTTTGTGTTGGAAACTTTAAATCTTACCCAACCTGATACTCAAACACCTGCGTGGTTCTTCTAAACTTCCCAGACTAGCAGTGAAGGTTTCAGAAGTGCAGGTAATGCTAGAGAGGCAGCAGTGTTGTTTTCCCAGAAAATGATTGTTCAGATCTCTACATGAAAATAAAAGGACTATAGAGGATAGTCAGGAACTGGAATTATGTCTGGCATTTCTGAGTTCCAAAATGGGAGCAGTCTATTCCCAGCTGATGGCTGGTGGATTTACATATGCAATTCTTATTAACGTTAATGGGAACAGCTGTAAATCAATGTCTCCTTTATTCATTGTACTAAAGGTGCCCTGTCAAATCAGATCGTCCTTCAAATTACCTTTAAAAAAAATCAGCTTTCAGAAAAATCCAGAGACCAATGGAAATGTTATGCATCATATTTTAAAAAATCTGCCCAATACTTCCACCAGTTGTTTTCAAACATCCCTTCCCCTGCAGTGTTTGCAGACCAAACATTGCATCCTGAGCGCTTCAAAGCGAAACCTGCATCTTTGTTTTTTATTGTCCAAAACAATCAGTAAATAGAACTTAATCTTTGTATTCTAGTCATCTAGAGAAGTGGGAGCAATTTAGGTAGGAAAGTGTGTCCCTTTCAGTGAAATATGGCTGCCTCTAAGGATTTATTCTGGGGTAACATAAAACCACTTGACAAAAACAGTTTCTGGAAATACATTCTCCTTGTATGCAGTCGCACTTCCACTAACAAAGGTATCTTTACACTGAACTTGGCTCTAGTGGAAAAGTGCCTGGCTCGTGTGTGAATCCTCTCTCTCCATAGAACAGGTACCATGTAGGCAGAGCCAGGCTGACGTTTTGAACCGTGCTGCTCTCGTGCTAGCATGCTTATGCCTCATTCTGGCTGGAAGAGCCATCCCTTGGGATGAAAGGGCAAATCGTATTGGTGTCTTATGCCGTGCTGAGTCTGACAAGCATTGCACGGTGGTTTTGGTGACATGGACACAAACCTGCTAGGAATTGGGTTAGGACCTCCCCCAACTCGTTTCGCACAGCCATCGGATGATGAATGACTTCTGCTTGTTAATTCTGCTTGGCTGGATCTGAATCAGTGACCTGGAGACTGTGCGGTGGTGCTCAACAGCCTGTTTTGGTAATGAGCTAATTGCTTTAATATTACACTTTTGGAAAAGGCTATATGTACTTCTTTACATTTTAGAATCCTGCAGAACGTGAGCTTAATGCTGGAGTCTAAATGTCCCCTTGCGAATCCAGCTGAGTTGAAATAATAATGGTTCAGCTGGTGCCATGCTCCTAGCAGTGTTTTGAAGTAATCTGACCTGCGGCAGCTAATGTGCTGTGGCACTGTTTGGTTAGTCCTGACAGGTTTCGCACTTGTCTCCCAATTTTGAACATTGGGCTGATACTTGTTTTCACACATGCCATTCAGCCCTCCTGCCTTATCCCCTTTTCTCTGCAGGGCTCTGTTTCAACAGGCTGCATCAGAAACCCTTCCAGAGGTGCACTGTTGTTATGGAATTGAAAACAAGTCTGCACCACAACACTTGCCTCATCCACTGACCTATTTGTGCAGGCACCAAAAGAATCCCAACACTGAGCACGGCTGTTTACTAACTAATATTGTTACAGATGGTGGTGGCTGAGAATGTGCTGAGGGGTTTTGTTCTTGGCAAGGAAAAAGGCTCCTATCTTTGTTACAGTTATACGAAAGGGGAAAAGAAATCCGAGCCATTTGAATGACTTCCGCCTCTGTCTTACTGAAATGCTGATGGAAGTTGGTTGTCACTCTGCCATCAGTTATATGCCTGCAGCCCCCGTTGACTTCATGGATCTGTGGAGGATCCCAGTTCTGCCTTTACCCTGGCAGCATAGACGTTATCGTTAGTCTATACTTTCCACTAGTCTTAATTTTTTCTGTGCCTTGATCAGAGTCCTGGTGTGTGAGGCACAGTACACACACCCAGGCCTGCTCTGCACCCACATTTTGAACTGGTATAGCTATTTTGGTTAGGGAGTGGCTTTCTTTACCAACGTAGTTACACTGGTACATCCCACAGTGTGGGTGTAGTTCTGTCAGGATACAGGTACCTTATGCTGCTGTAGCTTATTCCCTTTCCCGTCAGAGAATAAACTATTCTGGTATCAGCACTTTTGTATGGCTAGAACTGTGTCCGTGGGTGTAGTTTGACTTCTCTGTTGGGGGGGGGGGAGGGGAGTTAGCATTTATAATAGGTATAGCTCTAACTTCTGGATTTACTGATTGTTAGTGGTACTTAAATTACAGTGTACTTGAAATCACAAATACAGTTTATGTTCATTATTTAATCACCTTAGTTTTTGTTTTAACTTAATTATTTGCCATGTTTACCAGCTACCATTTAAAAATCAACACTAGCATAAAAACAAATTATTGAATAAACAGAACTGAGCGCTTCCATGTAACTATGAATCACGCCTCCCTGGTTTTCGAGATGCACAAACTTGCGATGCACACACCAAACAAATCCATCGCTAAAACCTGTCCCCTTTGCCCATGTGCCTAAGCGCGCTCCACTCCCATTCAACCTTCCCTGGCCACCCAGTCACTGCTGTGCCCTGCACAGGTGCTTGGGACGCACCTCAGAGCTTATACTCACTTGCTACAACGTTACCGGTGTTAATTAGAATGTGGCCCCTATGTCTACACAATTGTGTTTCTGGGGCAAGTCTCTTATTTTATAGGCTAGTAAAATTGAAACGACCCCAAGCTGGAGCTCTGCTGTGAGGGTCCGGTGCTGCTCTCCTGCCCTCCCCTTAGGCAGCCCATGTGGGGAAACTGATCGGGGGACACAGTGGCTGGCGTTGCTGCTCACTCTCCTGAACACTTCTCTGCAGGTAGGAAGCAGGGCCAAATAGAAGGGAGAAATCTCTGCGATGTAGCCAGTTTGGGGGGGCAATGCCCCCCATAGCTCCTGTCAGTGTAGTTAATCCACCTCCCTGAGAGATGGTCACTGTGTCAGCGGGAGAAGCTGTCTCATTGACATAGCGCTGTCTACACAAGTGGTTATGTTGGCGTAACTATGTCACTCAGGGTGGGTTTTTCACGCCCTTCCCTTCTTTGTGCCTCAGGGTATGGGTACACTGCAAAAAAGCTCTGAGGCAGCGTGTCTCAGAGCCTGGGTCAAATGACTGGGGCTTGCAGGGCTTGTCCTGTGGGGCTAAAAATAGCAGTGTGACCATTCTTGCTCAAGCTGGAGCCCAGGCTCAGCATCCCGCCCCCTCTGCTGGGTTCCAGAGCCCAGGCTCCAGCTTGGGTGGGAATGTCTACACTACTATCTTTAGCCTTGTTGAGCAAGCCCGAGTCCGTTGACCTGGTTCTGAGATTTGCTGCTATAGGGTGTTTGTTGTTGTGTGTTTTTTTGCGCTGTAGATGTACCCTCAGTTTTCCTGCCTGTTACATGGGGAGCAGGACCCACCACGGGCAGTTGTTGGCAGGGGCGGCTTCAGGCACCAGCACGCCAAGCACGTGCTTGGGGCGGCAAGCCGAGGGGGGTGCTCTGCCGGTCGCTGCGAGGGCGGCAGGCAGGCTGCCTTCAGCGGCCTGCCTGTGGAGGGTCCACTGGTCCCGCGGCTTTGGTGGACCTCCCGCAGGCTGCTGCCGAATTTGCGGGACAGGGGACCTCCCGCAGGTGCGCTGCCAAAGGCAGCCTGCCTGCCGTGCTTGGGGCGGCAAAATGCCTAGAGCCGCCCCTGGGTGTTGGAAGACCAAACTCTTTCTGTATGCAGTGCTTTGGAGTCCTTGGATGGTTGACACTGTTGCATGTTGGCTGGATGGGGCTACTTAACCATTCCCAAACACTCTGATATTTCCAGCACCCCTTTTAGTGTTGAAAGCAACAAAGAGTCCTGTGGCACCATATAGACTAACAGATGTATTGGAGCATGAGCTTTCATGGGTAAATACCCACTTCGTCAGTGTTGTTATACTAAAATTAACTGTCCCGTATCTTTTCCCATTGCCACGAGCTTAAGTTTTGTTTTTATTTTTCTTTGAATGCAGAGTTCCCTCAAGTTTTGACCCAGCAGACGATGGCACTCCTGTACCTATCGTATATTCGTTTAGTGAGCATTTTAGGAAACCCCTTTTGTCAGCTGTCTGATGCAGTAAAACTCCCATCAACTGAATAAGGAGTCTAAATAGCTTCTTACCAAGTGTAAGCTGGATTTAGAAATTCTTGCTCTTTGCTGGAGATCAGAGTCTGGCCAGAACCTTGCCAATTACTGCGCTACAGGGGAAAACCTGGGTGTGTAGGTAGCCAGTTCCACTGAAGGAAGTGTATTCCCAGCACTTCGGACTTGGACCCTTGGTAATGCGGAGGTGAGAGGCTCTCTCTGCTGGCATTCTCTGGTTTAGTTTCCAGGCCGTGCTGTTACCACCAGTGTGACGTGTGAGATCCCAGCACACCTACCAGGAGAAAGCCATTGTTGCCTTTTAAGCTCTTCTCTGAAATGTTCTGCCTGTTCAGATTTTCAGCCGCTGATCCCTGCCGGATAGTCACACACTCAGCAGGAACTGTTATTTGGGATTATAATCTAGCTTTTGTCACTGTTCCTTTGGAAATAGCTGCCTCTTGAAACCTGTCTTTGGGGTTCCCTCTGGGTTCTGTTGATTGGAATTGGTAACAGACATACTGTATATCGTTCGTTCATCCAGAGAGCTCACCTGTTAATAGATACCCTGTTGAGGCTGGTGCTGCCAGGTGCTGCGCTGCCTGTGTAGCTGCTTGTTCCTTTGAAGTTTTTTCAGACTGACTGTCCTACAGGCTTCTTTCTAAAATATAACAATGAAACCTCGCTAGTTTGCTTTGTGAGGAAGCTGCAGTTCAAACAACTGCTGTTTTCCTTAATGTACCTATTGCACAATAAGAATGTGTTAGGATAATGGATCAGCTAGTTTTATCAGCCTCTAACACCACATACCTGCTATATCAACAGCCGTCGCAGTATATTTATAGAGTGGCTTGGTATACAGGAGGTGAAGTCTCAAACGTGATTGGTCCCTGCTCTGAAGAGCTTGCCTTCTGTAAGCACAGGATGCGTGACAGGCAGTGCGGTCTAGTAGGCAGGGCACTGGGAGTCTGGAGACCTGGGTTCTATTCCCAGCTCTGCTAACTGATCCATGAAGTGCCCTTGGGCATGGCCCCTAGCCATGCTGAGTCTCAGCTCTCCATCTGTAAAATGAGGGTAACCGTTCTTCCTGTGACTTGTCTGTTTAGACTGTAAGCTCTCTGAGGCCGGGACTCGCTTACCTCGGATACACATCATGCCGAGCATAATGGGGCCCGATCCCAGCTGGGGTCTGTAGGTGGTACTTAAATACAAGTCATAAGAGATTGGAACAGGCTCCCACTCGCTTGTATGTGCCTGTTCCGTTCATCCACTGCTGCCTTCTGTGGCTGCTTGCCTCTGTGAGACCAGATTGGCAATTCCCTCACGTGGGAGAGCTCCTAGGAACTGAAGGGTATGAGGAAGCTGCAATAAACATCCCCTTAAATCAACAGAACCTTGCACTGCATCCTTCACTAGTCCCATTGTGCGCTGCAGCTCACGCTGTTTGCTGAGCCAGAGACGCTCCTTGCTTTCTTGAAACTCCTGCGATACCTCGATGAAATAGCACTGTCTGCACTCTACCTTCCAGGGTGTTCAGTTTAATGTAGACCAATGAGGTTGGCTGGGAATCTTTTTTCCTACGTGTATGTGTTGTGTGTGGCGGAGGAAGTGGGTATCAGCTGTGCTCTCTCTCTCTCTCTCAATTGGTATTCTGTTAGTGGAAGTACACTCAGGAGTGTAGGCATTAGCAGGCAGCCCACGGCTCAGAGTTCCCTGACAATTTAATAGGCAATATTTCTTATCCGGGAGATGGACAGATTTTAATTAAATGGCGAACTAGAAGAACAAGGTTATTTAATAGCAGACATTTCCTCCTCTGCTTCTGTCTTCTGACATCATCAGTTGACTCCAATAAGAAAAAAATATCTCGGGGAAGGTTTCCCCCGGCTTTAACAAGGCAAGGTCAGTGTACCCCCTCGCACCTCCGAAACAGCATGGCTGAGGGGCCTAACTCCCACTGGACTTCATCTTTCTAAAATACCTGCTCTAGCTCACCTTCAGCATATGGGCAGGTTGAAAGACTCAGTGAGTGTGGGTCTCTGGCCTGGGTTATGCAGGAGGCCGGGGTAGGGGGTCAGAATGGTCCCTTTTGGCTTTGAAAATCTATGCAACTCAGGCTAAAGCCTGTGGGGCATCTAGATGAGCTGCTGCGTTTCCTCCTCCAGCACCCAGAGCTGCTGTTCAAGGAGTCTTAACATTACAGTCATTGGATATTCCAGCTGATGGGCCTCCAGAATTGGACAAGTCTGAATCTGCCCACAGTTACAAACCAGTTGATATATGTTGTTGTTAATTTAGTTTGACACCCAGCATGAATGCTGGGTTATCTCCAATTACACCGTCTCCATCAGATAAATAGGTGGAGGTCTAGTTTTCTAATCCCAGGCTCAGTTTGGAGAATAAATATGAATTAATAGCATCTAGGCTGTGTCGTGCCTTTCTGCTGAGTGGGTGCGATGTCCTTTTCCAGTGTTCTTGTGGTGGGCCTGAATGATCGTTTTCTTCCATGTTGTAGCTCTGATGTTTAACCATCTGTTTGATGTATTTTCTTTTATAAGAAGAAAATTAATGGCATCCTGATTGCTCAGCAATGGGGATTATTTGGCCTTAACCAACCCTAATTAATCACAAAATCGTGAACCTTTTAGTTTAATTACCTTGCTAATTCTCTGTTTGGAGGCTGCAGTATTAGCTGTTGACTGTGGTTTTTATTTTGGGTTGGCTTTTACCTGCATCTGACTTTTGCCAGCTGGTGCGCCTCCCCCCTCCCTCCCCTTGTGTCTGTAGGCAAAGCTCAGGTCAGACTCCAGGCAACAGTATTCATACCCAGAAAAATTAAAGGCATATAAAGAGCTTTGTCAGGCAAATTTCCTCCTTGGCATGTCTGGTCTGCACTGCCCCAGGTACTCCAGCTCTGGGTAAACCGAGGACACGGTTGAGCTGGCGAGGGATGGAATGGGAGCTCTACTGCAGACAAAAGAGGACTGGGATTCAGGCCACCTGAGTTCTTAGTCTCTTCACTCCCCTTTTAAAATGAGGATAGAAACATGTCGGAATGGGTTGTGTAGCTTCATTGAGAAGCACTTTGAGATTCAAGGATGAAAAGTCTTTATGTTCCTATAAAGTCTTTACAATAGTATTTAATGCAGGAGTAAATCTGTGCCTTTTAAATCTGACGGGCACATCTGACTTCCTTGGATTTAGCAGTTCCAAAAGATCCTATAAGAAGCTGCCCCTTGGTGCTTCATGGATATTATAATAATCTTTACTATCCACTGCGAATTTGCTCTGTTTTTATGGACTCTGAAATATAGTTATAAGCATCCACCCTATATGCTGAGTGCTCATCCCAGGGCTAAAATCCCCCAGAATACAAAAAGACCCGAAGGGCTCTGGTCGCTGAGCTTCGGTGCCAGCTAAGGAGCAGCTTCAAGCTGTGTCTGTCTCAGGAACTGCGGTACTGTCAGCGGGGCTCCTAGTGCTGGCACTGACCTCGATACCTACACCTTCGGCGCCTCTTACTCTGGTGCTGTCTGTTTCCAACAGGCTG
This sequence comes from Mauremys mutica, assembly GCF_020497125.1. NCBI lineage: Eukaryota > Metazoa > Chordata > Testudines > Geoemydidae > Mauremys > Mauremys mutica. The sequence continues at coordinate 1,311,020 of NC_059086.1, forward strand.
TGACGGGATGCGACTCACCCCTCTGGCACCTCCTGCTGGCTGTCACAGGGATTAGCTTTTCTCACCAGTGCACCCTCTTCTGGTGGTGCCTTGCTGCCATCACTTCTGCTCTGGGACCCATGTCACTCCCAGGACCTCTTCAGTGACAGCCCTTCAGCCATGTTACGCTCTGGGTTCCCCGCTTCCGGGGGCTCTGCAGTATCTGTCCAGCTACTTCCACAGTGGGGTCTGTAGGTGAGACTTGGGAGACTTGGGAGGGGAGGACCCGGGCCCACCCCCTACTCCGGATCCCGACTCAGGGACCCTGTAGGTGGCCACTACCTGCTGCATCCCCTCCGACTCCTCTGTAGATCTCCCTGGGCCACTTTCCTGCAGCCCCAGCACCCTCTTGGCCCTTGTCTCAGGGCCTCAGCCTGCAGATCCCTGCAGCCCGCCAGAAGCTGCCTTTAGCTCCCTGGGTCTCTCTGCCTGGGGCACTGTTCTGTCCAGGGAGCTTGCTGTCTTCAGTCTACAAGACAACCAGTCCTCCTCCATCCTTAAGCTCCAGGGAGTGACTGACTGAAGCGGCTCTGCAGCCCTTCTTATACGGGCTGGCCCAGCCCTGATTGGCTGCTCCTTGCAACCCCTCTCTGATTGGCTGCCTCCCACGCAGCCTCCCAAGGGCTTTATTAACCCCAGAGAGCCTAGTGTGGGGCAGGCGTCCCATCACACAGGCCATTCGTAGTAATGACCTTCTTGGTAACGAGTGCCTTCAAGGTGCTGGCGCTTCCTGAGTGGCCGCTACTAACATCTACAGTGAAGGTTTGCCCTTTGATAGCAGCCGCTGGCCAGACACGGGTGCTGAGTGGTTCTAAGGCACAGATAAGGGAGCTCCCTATTACACATCCAGCTACCCCTACAGAAACGCAAAGATAACGTCTTCCACTCCACTTCTGAGGGTAGTAGGAGAGCTGCTCCTGGATACTGTCTCGGATCCCATTCTGCTCATGGCTCCATCTCATCTCAGAGGGCTTTCTAGGTCCTTCTACTCTTGCAGGGAAAGGGTGTTGAGAGAGACAATCCCTTTGGTACCCCACAGTGGCACCCTGATCCTGTCTCCTAGGGCTCTCAACCCTGGCCAGATTGGATCTTGTACACCTGGCGTTATACCTGACAGAGACCCTCCTCCACGGCTCCTTCTAGAGTAACTCCAATAAGATCATGTAGGGGGAAGCACCGTCATCAGCCCCAAAGGCCTTGTGCCAAGTCTGAGCAACTGCCACCATCAGCTGGCAGAACTCATTCCAGCTGCTCTCTCTCCTTCATGGCCCAGTGAAGTCATGGCTCCTGCTACTCTATCTCCTTCTGATAAATAGAAAACTCTTTAAGGCTTGCCTCGAAGGCTGGCAGAGGCTCTGGAAATCCCTGTTGAAATCCCCCATGCTTCTAGCTATTCTCCACTCCTTGATGCCAGAGAGGTTGGCAATGCCAATCAACAAGCTTCTGCTGGCCAAGCACAACATCTGTGGCAGATGCCAGCATCAGCTCCTTGTACATTCAGGAAAGCTGACAAATGGTATCAGGTGCCTTCATCTAGTTTTGAATGTTTTTACACATGTCCAGTGCTTGATTCGCCGGTTGCAGCAGCTACACAAGTAGGATCTAGACCAGGGGTCGGCGGCGTTTCAGAAGTGCTGTGCCGAGTCTTCACTTATTCACTCTGATTTAAGGTTTCCCATGCCAGTCATACATGTTAACGTTTTTAGAAGGTCTCTTTCTATAAATCTATAATATATAACTAAACTATTGTTGTATGTAAAGTAAATAAGGTTTTTAAAATGTTTAAGAAGTTTCATTTAAAATTAAATTAAAATGCAGAGTCCTCTGGACCGGTGGCCAGGACCTGGGCAGTGTGAGTGCCACTGAAAATCAGCTCACGTGCCGCCTTTGGCATGCGTGCCATAGGTTGCCTACCCCTGATCTAGACAACGGGGAGCCAAGACAGTGCCTATGGAGAGAGAACTGAAATGTCTGGACTTGTTTGGGAGAAAGGATTACTCCTGCCAGACTCCAGCTCAGAATTGCCCGCTACCAGCATTATTGTCTAGGTATGACTATCTTCACTGGCATAAGGTGAGCAAGTTTGCGAACAAGCACCATCAGGAATCTAGAGATGAGCAGAAATGCCTAGGAGCAGCTAGTGGCACGAACCTCCCTCCAGGCAGCAATTGATGCCTCTGATATCGCTGTAAGATCTGTGACAGCTTCTGTTGTAATGAGAGAGGTCACCGTGTCTGCAATCTTTGGGAATCCCCGGGGAGGTGCAGAACGCAACTGGTGGTGCTGACCTGTTCAGCAATAAAACAGAGGTGGTGTGTTCCATGAAGGACTCCTGGACCTCTCTCAGTTCTCTAGGTATTTAGACTTCACAGCCTGGAAGAAGACTGGGTAGACAGCAGAGACGTTTGGACAGTGTGGTTGACTCACTTCTGAGTCCACCCCTTTTCTACCTCATTTGGAGACCGATTGTTTTATTGTCTGGGCCACTGGGTGCTGGAAATCATGGAGGTGGGACATTGGCTCCAGTTCCAGAGTCCCCCCCAACTCTCTTCCCTGTCCTGCAAGGCCCCTATCGTAACAGGAAGTGGACTCGCTTCTGTCTCTTGGGGTGACAGAAGAGTTTCTGCTTCCATTCAGGGGTAAGGGGTTTTTAGTCTCATTTTCTAATTCCCCGGAAAGAAAGGAGGGGGGTGCCCAGTTCTTCCTTCATTCATCTGAGAGCCAGGGCTTCCCCCACTCCTGGAGCAGCAGTTCTGATAGTGTCAGTTATGTCATGGCAGGCCCACCATAGCTTGTCTTCCATAGGACAAAGTTACCATACAAGCCCATCCAATATTTTACCTAATGGGATCTTTGACTTCCATCTAGAAGAGATGGAACATTTACCAGTGTTCTTCCGTAAGCCACACACCAGTCAGGGGGAGTCAGGCTGCAGACCGTAGGTGCACTCGGGGCTCTCTCTTTACCTTGGTAGCACCAGGCCATTCAGGGTCTCTGCTAGATTGTTTATTGGTTCGCGGTCAAGGTCAGGAGTCAAACTTTTCATTCCCACGGCTTCCCAGAGGGGCCTCTGACTGACTGCACGTCAGCTGGCCTGTCTAGCCCCACAGGCAGGCCTGCAGCTCGTTCAGCTAGAGCCCAGGCAACAGCAGCGTGGCCATCTCTGAAGTTTGTAGGGCGGCTGCCTGGGGATTGGGACACACCCTTACAAAATACTCTTCCCTCAGAGAGGCCTCTAGGCCTGATGTCTGTCTGTGCAGAGCTGCCTTCCGATCACTGTCCGGTTTGCCTGTGTGCTCACCTCAGACCTGTCAGGTTACTGTTTGAGTCACTAAGAGTGGACCCACCTTCCTTCCCTGCTACTGTGGCCTCTGATAACACCTGGATTCTGTGTCAGCGAAGGAACTGAGGGGCGATTGAGCCTGCTTCACCCTTTGTACTCAGGGAGGGGAGGCGCGAGGGTGGTGTAGGCGCAGCCCCGTTCCAGTCATGAGCGCCTGGGTTCACAGGCGGCGAGAGTGGAATACGAATAGAAACACCGCTTGAAGAGCCATGCTTATGGTAAGGTTGGTAACCATTCTTTAGGGCTGAAACCAGCGCCTTTCATTCCACTTAGGCATTGGCTTCCAGTAAGCTTCTGTCTCAGAGCACTTGTCTAATGTGGTCCCGACGTGCAGCTCTGTGCAGCATTCTGCCCAGGTGTGGTATCTGCATGGCGCCGGGTAGAACGTTCCAGCAGTCCCATCTCTCGCTTTGATTCAGAATGTCCATCAGCACTGAGTGAGTGTCTCTCAGCCCCCAAAATAACCCTCCTCTTCCAGGCACAGACCTCCCACTGCCATCAGCCTCCTTGTGGGTCCCTTTCGTGCAGACCTGCCAGAAATAAGAATTTCACGTGTCAAAAATGTGAGGTGCTTCCTCTTCAGTCCGATGATCGTCGCAATGTGGATGTACAGCTGCTGGGCCCCACTAGATGATGATTAACCCAAACTCCTACTGCAGTCGCCTCGTGCTTATTTACAGCAATTGGGAGGCTTCCTTGCTTTGCCAAGTAATGGGGAATTAGAGGTAAGAGAGATATTTTTAAATGCTTGGCCTTTATGCCAAAGCTGTGTAAAGGAGTCACTGGGCTAGCAAACGTTGTAGGAGGAAACGCAGAGTGAGGCAGAAAATCAAACCATGTACTAGGCTGTCTCATCATGGGCTTCCATCTCCTGGAAATGCAGATAGGTTTCTATCTTGCGAGCCAGCCAGTTAGAGGCACCCTCCTTCAGGAAAATATCCGAGGTGCTTTTGCAAATGCTTGAGACTGGACTCTGAGTTTCAGCAAGTGTTTGCTAGGAAAGGTAGCAAATGATGTAGCTCTTTAACTCTTGATCCTGCAACGTACTCCGCCTTTGCCTGAATGGACATCACTGTGGGATGGGGGCCTTCCTCAGCAGCTGTCTCTAGCAACCCAGCCAATCTGACAGAGTCTGTTTCCTGTGTGCCACATTTCATCATTCCCCTGGGTAATCCTATGGGGGGACTCCCCTTACTTTGAAGAGCATATGGGGCACTTTTAAGATGATGCCATTTAGCCGGGTAGTGTGTGCTTTAATCACGTGATGTGCTGTGGTGCAGGAGAGGGCAGCGGACAAGGTCACTGGTGAATCGCGTCCCACGCCAGCATGATTCAGTGATTAAAGCATTGGACTGGAGGAGTCAGGGCACCTTGGTTCTGTTTCTGGCTCTGCCGCTGATGTGTGAACAGTGTTTGTCTTCCCATTGCATGACCCCTCTTCCTTTCTAAAGCCTCTGGTGGGACCTTTCTTTCTCACTGAGACTTTTGGGGCTTCGCTAAGGAAATCTACTATGCGCGCGCAGCAAACATCGTATTCTGTTCATGGCATCCACTTAACATTTGCTGGCCTTCGTCGTTCATTGCATGTTGTTCTTATTCTTGCCTAAATTAAAACAGGTGTTGCCGTTGGCCTTTTCGTTTCCCATTTGCTCTCATGACAACTAAGCCTGAATCACATGTGTCAGGGTGTTAGATTTGTAAACTGGTCTCCAGAGAGGTTGTGTGTAAGAGAGAGAGAGAATATGTTGTCTTTTGTGTAATGATATGTAATGGTTTTGAAGTAACCTTTACGCAGGGCGTGAGCGGTAGCCCACAAATGGGGGAAGCCATGAATAACTGGGGATCTCTTCCACTTTTGGAGCCGGATGAAATGTGGTGGTCTGGATTGGTCTTCTGATTCTGTCTTTGGGAGGAGAGGACCAAGGAATTGACAAGGCTTAGGACGGACCATTTGACTCAGCCTGTCTTGTAGCACAGCAGCATTGGATGCTTTGCAGCTCCATTAGCACAGTTCTCCTGCTAGGCAATCTGCAGGCTGGCGGCACTCTTCAGACTCTCCCCAGAGCTGTCCAGAGCTAGCCGGGTGTGACTCAGAGGAGTCTAAGGCGGCTTATTTTATCTGCATAGAAATACCCAGCCACTGCATTGTCACATTGATGGCAGAAGTGTCTTTCTGGTCAGCGACTGGTCTAGACTGTTGGAGAGGTTGGCTGCTACTTAGGGACTTGTGGCAACAGCTGATAGTTTTGTGATATTTGATCTTGAATGAAAATGAGGTAGTGGTTCCTGAAAACCAGGGAGAAATTATTTGTATTCCGGTAGCACAGAGAGACCCCGATGGGCGATTGGGGCCATGTTGTGCCGGGGCTACACAGACACAGACTAAGAGACAGTCCCTGCCCCAGGAGCGTGCAATCTAAATAACAGAACAGCAATGGGAGAAAGTAAGGGTCATTACCCCCATTTTACAGAAGGGAAACTGAGGCCTAGAGAGAGGCAGCTACTTACCCAGGGTGACAGTCTGTGGTGGAGCTGTGGATTGAACCCAGATCTCTTAATATTACTGTAAGTGAAGATCCCCTCCTCCTCTTTGGCTGATTTATTGATTTATTTTTAGGGTATTGGGACATACTATTGACTAGTGCTTTAGGATCCTGTGTGATGTGGGCCTGAAAATGTTTGCTTAAGAAAATGTGCCATGCTGTAGCTAGCTATCCATATCTGTCTGAGATTCAAAGCAGAGCCAAGTGTCTCTGACCTCTTGGCCGCAAATGAAGTGGCTGTGCTCACAAACACAATTAGGTGCTTTCCTCTAAACTCAATCAAGTCCTGAGAGCAGCGAGCTAGATAAGTATTGCTCTTTATTATGCCCAAACCCAGCTCTCTCGAGTTTTCTGAAATAGAGGCTGCAATCAGATTAGATGTAAAATTATCAGCATTAGAGTCTCTATGGGTGGATCTGCTGACCCTGTGACCGTTTCATGGCATCTCTTTCCTTCCCTGGAGACAGTGTTCCAAGAGAAGCACGTTGTAGATTTGCAGTGTGGCGTGACGGAATGAGGAACTGTGCTTTCCTTTCCCAGTCCAACAAGAACCCCTTCCTTCCAATCAGGAAGCTGTTACCTTGAGTTGGGAGGAAGCTGGCACTAGGGATGTAAAATGTTAACCGGTAAGCATTCGTCTTACTGATTAGCCCGCCTTAACCATTAACCCCCAGGCCCAGTGGCCCCACGCCGCCTGGCCGGAGTGGACCCAGCTGTGTTGCCCAGCTGGAGCAGCGCCGCCAGCCCGAGCGGGCCCGGGCCCATCCTAAGCCATGCTGGCCGCTGGGATCGGCCCCAGCCGCTTAATCAGTTAACCATTTAAACGAAATATTTTTAATCTTTTAAATGGTATTGACATCCCTAGCTGGCACATCAATATCGTAAATAATCTTTACACTCAGGAAGGATAAGACTTTAGACTATGAACTCCTCTTCTCCTGGCCTCCCCACCCTGTTTGCATGGAGGATACTATTTGCAGCAACAACTTGGAATGCAGAAACTCTCTTTCCCCCTATGAAATGCAGTAAACAGTGCCTATTAGCACGGGGTATAGGAATTCCCATTCTCCCTGAATAAACTGCACATGAAGGTGCTTTCTGGGGAAAGACAATAATGAGAAATAAATGAACCAAGGGCTTGTGGGATAAACATGAAATGTGCTTGCTCTCATCTTGGGCTTGTGAGGATGTATAAAGAGCCTATTCATCCCTGTATCCAGAGCAGAGGTTAAGCGCTTCCGTTCAATATGCCACTATGAACACTAAGTCTTTAATAGGAGAGGAGTGGTACAGACATTCCTACGCTGCAAGTTAACTGAGCCTTTAAACCAAAGTTAAAGTAAGAGCTCTTGTGACAAGGGCCGGGGAGAGATGCGAAGGGCAATTGGTCAAACTGTTTTGAAACATCCGCCCTTGATGTAGGAAGAAATTGCATAATGTTATCAGGCCAGGGGCTAGTCCTTTAGAGTAGCTGGGAGTAGGTTTGTTGTGCTAAGATTGTGTGAGGTGCTCTCTTACCATTACCTTGACACATGGCTTTATCGCAGGTTTAAAATATTTCTCTGGGCGCAGGCTGATGATTATGAAGCCTCAGTATGGGAGCAAACTTCTTAAAGACGAAAGAAACAAAATGCCTTATTATGCCAATGTTGTGGTTAAAAAATAAAAAGTGAGTCCTACTAGCTGAAAAATAAAGGGCAAAACAGTTGACAAATTTCAGTGATTTTTTTGTAATCTGATTTCTGCTGGATAGCAGAGGCTTATCTATCATAGATTTCCAAAGTGAGCGTGGGGGCTGCTTTTCCTAAAGACAGATGCTGTACATATCAGTTTTTACTGTAAAAACTGCCCCGGTGTTTAGTGCGTTTTCAGCGAGAATTTCCTAGATGATCTGATTTGTCTTTTGTGTAGTTTGAAACGTGTGTATACCTGCACACATGAATTTGGTATTATCAGGCACCAGGGGTTGGTTGCTGTTATCAAGATGTGTTTGGCATGTCTTTAAGGTGGACCCTGTGCCCCGGAAATGTTGCCACCCGCCCATCATGCAAATATTTATCAGGTTTGACACGGAGCATGTATTTGGGAAGTCTGCTGCTGTGCGTCTGTGTGGTAACCTTGCAATAAATGGGCATGAGATCCCCAGGGGACGCAGATGAAACTTGTCACTTCCATGTTGCCCACTCACATTGCAATTTGTCCTGGATTCCAGTTGTGCAAATCAATTGCAGAGATGTTCTGTGGATGGAAAAGGAGGGCATTTCTTTGTAATCTGGGATGAGCTGTTCCTAAGAACACCCGAGATTGTTAAAAGGTCTTAGAATTGAAACAATTGAGTTTTCTTTTCCCCAGTCATACTCACTTTACTTACTGCACTTCACGTGCCTTGGGAAGTGCAAACCGGGTCACAGCGTTCAGGTTCTCATGACCCAGCACTGTCCGGGTTGCAAAGGCTACAAAGGATATGTTTCAATTAAAACAAACGGCTTTCACTAGAATTACAACAGAATGAAGCGCAAAGTGTCAGATTCTTTGTCATCCTGCACCTTGTGCATATGTTTAACCCCATGCAAATTGAGTGTGAAACACGACTAAATCAGAATGCCAGTGTTTACATCCATTTTGCACAAGTGAAAATGAGTGCACAAGGCGCAGGGAGATGGAGAATCGGAGCCAACCCTTAAAAAAACCAAATTCTCTCTCCCCTCCCCCCCAAGCTAAAAACCCTCCTCTTTTTAACCAAACTGAATACTTGTATTTGTTTTAGGCCCAACTTACCGGAATTGAGGAGACACTGGTTCAGTCATGTGTAACTTTCTCCTGTCTCCAGTACACACACACACACTCACTTTCTCTTGCTGCCACAGTCTAAACCTGCTGCTATTCTGGAAAGCGTTGGCATGGCTTGCAGTACAGATGCCTTCTCATCACAGCTGCATGATAGACTAGTTTGATGTGTACCCTGATGCCATGACAATCCCCGAACTCTGGCCAACTGCTCCTTTGGCAGGCAGGGGCAGAGATGCATGCACATTCTCTGCTGGCGGAGAGAGGAGTGTTTCGTGGCATTGTTGGGTTTGGTCCTGCTTTGAGCAGGGGGTTGGACTAGATACCTCCTGAGGTCCCTTCCAACCCTGAGATTCTATGATTCTATGATCTGCCATGTCAACAAAATCTCCCGGAGTGTGCCTTTTTCTCTTTACTTTCCCACCACTGCATACGTGCCGATGGGAGCACTAGCGCAGAGCAGGCTGCGGGTGCTGCAGCGGCTGTGCTGGCTGGACCTGCCAGAACAGGTCTGGATGACACGGTGTATGACACAAGTGGCTAACAGTGTTCCGTCTTCACCAATGCTGCACTGGTGCTTGTGCAGATGAGACCTTGCAGTGCCCATGCTGGTGTACTCTGACTTACATTAGAGCTGGGGGGGGGGCAGAGACCGCCTTGCCCATCCCATCTGGATAGAAGAAATGAGGCTCCCAGCTAGATGGGCGGGGGGGGGGGCATTGTACTGAAGCATTGTGAAATGGAAGGTTGTGAACATATTCCATTCCACCCCTCCCCTTTTTTATTACTTTATACAGTGTTGAATTAGCAACAGCAGCAGGAATAGCCAGATGCGAGTGACAAACCCTTGATGTCAGTCTCCAGGCGAGGAGTGCATCTGTAGGGCTTTGGTCTTGGATCTGCTTCTGAAAATGGTGTAGCCATGTCATTGCATGGATTCATGAACTGCAACAACTTACCAAAGTCACTTATTTCTCTTTAAACAAACCCCTAAAGCGTGAGAGAGCCCTCTTTAAAAAGGCTGCTTCAAGCGGGAACTGAAGTAAAGCGTGTGCCTAGGGTGAAAGCTGTCCGAAGTGTAGCTCCTGCTGCGGTACCTGGGGGGTTGTTGGCTGGATTTGCCTCAGTCTCTACAGTTTTTATATCTTTTGCTCTAATTGTACAGATCTAGAACAGAATTATCTTGTCTCTAAGGTCTTTAGTGCCAGGCAATGTATTTAAACCGCAGAGTGAGAGAAGAGCACAGAGTAGGGGGAATGCTTATTAATTAACTAGCTCTTCACTTATGTTGATGCTTTGCATAAGTGCTCTTTGGAAACAGGAAGGACAGAAAGGTCAGGGGGGTTTGCAAAGTTGGCATGTGATTGTTTGCTAGTGGCAGTTCAAACCTGCCGAAAGACCTTTGCCCTCTGCCGTGGGCCTGATTCTCTCTTGTCCTGCGCTTTGTATGAGTCACTTTCCCTGTTACAAAGCCCCGCCTTCTGATTTGCTAGTGTGTTTTGCTTGCTTTGCCACTGGCATGAAAGCACAGCAGACTTTTTGGTGCGTTCAAGGTCACACTCATGCTGTAAATATATTTTAGAGATTGGTTCATTGGACCTGGCTAAAAGGAGGGAAATGATGGTTTGATTTAGAATAAGGGCTGTGTGTGAATTCACTAAATTGGCACTAGTGACTGTCTTTAGGCTGCCACTACGACTTACAAGCTTATTGCAACCTAGCCTCAAAGTGCCGTAGAATTCAAGGTGCCCTGATTAACAGGAAGGATGGCACAGTGGTTAGAGCACTAGCCTGGGACTTGAGACCTGGGTTCGAATCCCCTGCACCGCCACTGACTCACTTTCTGACGGTGGGCAGCTCACCTTGCCTCCCTGTGTCTTGGTCCCCCGTCTGTACAAGGGGGCTACAATAGCACTCCCCTGCCGAGTGTGAGGATAAATATATTACAGTATATGCGGCGCTCAGTTGTGTCTATGGCCCCAGTACCGTAATACTAAGATGAACAGGCTGGGAATATCTTGTAGATGTTCCTAGGCAGAGAACTTCAAAGCAAAGCTGAAGGTGCAGGAGAGACCTGCTCAGCTTTCCTGTAAACATGACACACATGTTTTATAAGGCTTTTTGCAATAATGTGTTCAGAATTTGGGTCTTAGTGAAATTAGAAACCCTTCCCCTTGCAGAACAGCTGTTCTCCTTTGTTGAGTTTCTGCTGTGGAATAATTTCATCCTAGAAGAAGCAATTATCACAGCCTGGGCCTTGTCTTTACAACCAACTGTGTTCTTTCCATACGTGATATTTGAGGGCTTATCTTTGCAAGTGTGCTGAACAGAGGCGCCTCTTGCTTTTCCTTGGGAGTTAAACAGGACAGTTGTAATTTGTCTGCAGCTGTCTGCCTTGTGGAACTAGACGTCTTGGGCTCTAGTGGGCTCTGGCACGGCCTTCGGATTGTTTGGTAGTTCACAAGCAATAGATTTGAGGGGCCCAGGTCAGAGCCTTACCTGGTGCACATGGGCACAGCTTAAGTCAATGAAGCAGGGCCCATTTCCCTCACCTAAGGATCTCGCCCTAGATGGGATGCTGTGGGTACTGAGAATCTCCATGTGTATCCTGTCACCTTAAAGAATGAAATCTCTCCTCTTCCCAAGCCAAGGCTGCAGCAGTAAAATGCCAGCAACCTCTTCTCCCACTCCCCCCGCCACAAGGGGTGGGTCTTGAACCCTCTCTCCTGCCTCTCATAGCAAAATTGATCCCACTTTGCTGTCTGCAGACAGGACTCTTGGGAATTTCTATCGCCTGGTTGCTCAGAAGGGAGCCTTCTGATCAGAGCAATGGGTTACAGGCACCTCTGGGGTATACATGAAGTTGGCAGGTCTAATTTTAACCTCACTAGCCCTGACATTGTCCCTGTAAATGCTCTTTAAATATTCAAAAGGGTACGTGGTTCATATCTGTGCTCTCTTTCCCCCCAGCTAGCCTAGCTGCAGCTTACTTTACACAGGGCATGGAATCAAACCTCCAGGATATATTTCCATGGGATGCTGAGGCTAATCCCAAGGAGTCCCTCTCTCTCTACAGTAGCTCTATCATAAGGAAGGCATCCTGGAGGCTAGTGACAGTTGAGTGAATCCCTATAGGGCTGAATGAATTGTTAAACTGAGATGCAGTAGAGTCTGTAATAATCTGAATGTACTGTTGATGGGGTTGGCCTTCTGTGGCCAGATTAGCTTTTCCACATGACTGATACTTCAAACAGGGCTGTGTTTTCTTTCTACAACACTGATTTTTACAATTCATGTTTGCTAAAAGCCATTCTTTGTGAGACTGGATCACTTTGATCCACACTCATACTGGTTTTTCTTTTCATTGAGATAATTTGTCACAAAAAAGGAACAGTAAATTTGTTTCATTCCTAGATAAGGGTTTACTCCTTTCCCCTTTTTAGTTTTAAAAAGGAAGAAGGCTTGACTCTAGTTTTCCTTCAGTTTGGGCTACAAGCACTTTTCCACTGAGGGCTAATGGAAGGTTAAAAATATATTCTGCATGCACTCCATCGAGCTTTCTGTTCGAGGCATCAACAATTCTAGTGCTGTTTATCAAAAGGTCTGTGGTTAATAATTAAAATGTTTTCCCCCAAACTAGAATAGTTTTTGAAGTGCACATTTCGGTGCCTGGGTATCTTACAGAAATAGCTGCTCTCTGCTTGCTGTTGCACTCAGAATATTCCATCCCCCTGCCCAAGGCTTTTTCTCAATTTAACTTAGTGCATTTTTAATTGGTACTTTACCTAGAAAGGGCTCAATTCTGATTTCAGATTTGAAGTTGCAGCTGCCACCAACTCCGGAGAAATTTCTCATGGACTACGTTCTTTATTTTCTCCACTTAACCTTACTGGGAATCCTATCTGTGTAATGCACAATAGGGGACACAGGTCCATTTTAACATGCTTCCTAGTGAGAAATTGGAATACACACATGCGTGAGCGTTGGAGATGGAAAATTGGGTAGGGTTTACTCCTAGTTATGTTCTGAAAGGAGAGGAGTGCCGTGGCTGACAACTTCCTTAAGCAGATAAACAAATACAGTTTAATAAACAGCCTTTTCAGAGACGGTGACCTCACTGAGGAGATCTTAAGTTCTGGGAGAACTAATCTGGTAGGTTTTGAAGCCTGGGGTCTTTCAGAGCTTCCTAGAGCAGGCTGGTTCTGCGCTGAGTGGGATTCATAATCACAATGAATCTCTACGTCTTAGTTTCATTTTGAGCTCTTTAAAACGATTGAATCAAGCTTTCCACAGACCTAAGGGAAAACACCCTCCACTGTGCATTTTGTATGAAATGAAAACTCCACTTTCTTTTTGTGCCCCTTGTGTTAATGCAACCTGCAAACTCATATGGTGGTTCTAATAGGTCAGTATATTCCAGGGGGTGATCAGAGGTTAAAATGCAGGGGTGGGCCGGGAGAGTGGTTATGCGTCTCTCTTTGTGTGCTTGTCCAAACATCACTGCAGGGGGTGCAAGCAGCACCAACACAAATCATTTTTTACACCGATGCAGCACATCTAAATGCACCAGCCTAGCTATTGCTGCGCAGAACAACCCTTGAGCAGACAAGCCTTGTTAACATCTCATTGTAAATAATGCCTGTGGCCCAATCAAATATCCTCGGTAAACAGCGGGCCTGACTCTGCTGCCATTTGCCCAGCACGGAGTTGTCACGTCGGAATGCCACACTTTGCACCGAGGTGCAAGGCAAAGGAGAAGCAAGCCCACTGGCTTCTAAAGAGTTGCTATTAGTAGGTTAGCGCCCAGCATCTTGTCTATACGCAAACCGACACCTGTGCAAAGCCCCGTCTGGACACACTGATTGCAGTTAAGAGCGGCTTATTTTGGTTTAGTCCAACTTTATTCTGAATTGATTTCAGCTAAACCAAACCAAGCCTGGTTTAAACTGAAATGAGTGTGTCTACTCAGCCTCCTGCACCAGAGTAACTGTGAACCAATGCAGCTGTGTGGGTAGAGGAGCCCCAAGCCAGTGGGAGCCAGCATGGCTGCTGTGTCATCGAATCATCCGTTGCTTTGCTAAAACTCCAGAGCTGTTTCCCCCTCTCCTTTTGCTCTACCCCAGTCCTTCCTTGGTCCCTTGCAGCACTCTCCCCAACATCCTTCCAGAGAGGGGGGGGAAACTGACCACAGCGCTGCCTGTGCCTAATGAGCCTCCAGCTCCATCAGTGTCGGCCTAAAGGCAACAACCGCTAAATACTCGCTTGTTTTTTAATGCCACCTCACATCTGAGCTTGCTTTGTTCAGTGTGTGGTTAACACGAATCTCCTTCCCCAACAGCACACACTCGGATTTCCTTGCTCCAGGACTGTAGGCTGGGAGAGCCGGTACTGACTGCAAAGTTGCTTCAGGCTCCTCTTGGCAGAAACATGACAATTCAGGTGTGGTTGAGGGGATCTGGGGAGGTTTCTGAGCTGCATTTTGAAGCTATTTGAAATGGACAAGCAGTGGGCAGCTTTATTTGATAGCTCTCCTTTGTGGGTTAAAATCAACTCCAAAGTTTGCTGCTGCTTCGAATAGCATCCCTGTGGGTGCTCCATATCCGGTGTACGTGCACCACCATTGCAGATTTTCAGGAGTGGTGCCCGATCGGCCTGTGCATGCGTCTAGAGCTCTCTGTTCTCCAGGCCCCAGGATTTAGAGTGCTGTACGAGCAAACTCCTGCGGTGCCTTCTCCGCCTGCGATGGAACATCTGGTAGTGTGCCCACTTCAGACTCCGCTTCTCGCCCTGAGGGTTCCTTCATTTGACCTTAGTCTACTTTAGTTTTTTTCCTTTAGTTTACAGTTTTTATAAGTCCTCCCCCCTAGTGTAAGGGTAATGTTTCCCATTACTCTCCTTCCCTCCCCCTGTTTGAGGGGTTCTCACTCAGGGATTGTTGTCTCCGTGGTGTGCTGGGATCCCTGCAATTCAAGTGGTGCCTCGCTTGTGTGGAATCTCTCCTGGGCAGCGACGGGCATTCCCAGTGTATCTGCTGTCTGGGAGACACACACGTACCATCGCAGTGCAAGACCCGCTCATCCTTCAAGAGCAGATCTAGAGAATATACTGATTAAACGTAGCTCCTCATGATGGAGCGCTCCCTTCAGCCAGCCTCAGATCCAGGCCCATATACCCCCCTCATCGGTCTCCAAGTAAGCATACTGGCCCGTCCACCTCTGTACCCTGCTTGCTTAGATCTTTGTGGGATAAAAACATGGAGGATACCAGCAGTGCCTCCACACAGAGGAGTTCTGGATCTTCTCAGAGAAAATCTGCCTCAGAAAAGCCTCAGTCACCAGAGAAACTGATTATTTTGGAGCCTTCATGTTCCCGAAAGGGTACCGCTGAGGCCCCAGTGTTCCTTGGAGCTCTTTGTAGAAGACTAACCTCCTTGAAGAATCATGGTACCAAGCATGCCTTGGAACTGAAGAAGTCTAAGCATGATCACACCAGCAGAGACTCTAAACAAGCTGTGTTGAAGAAGTCCGTACCATGGACGTGGTCCTCTTGCGGAGGTTTGTCGAGTTTGGGTGCAGATCGATCTGGTACTGCAGGAATTTAGATTCTCTGAAGATTTGTTTGTCTCAGGTGCTCCAGAGGGTCCATTGTTACTGTAATGAACAACTGCCAGTACCAAGATCCACTTGGTCACCGAGACCTTCCCTGGTACCTCTACTTCTCCAGGACCTTCAGGGTGAGACAGACAAATGGCATCACCTCTGCACTCTGCTCCTGCCTTGGGACAGTGCTGCGGACACCTCCTCAGATTCCCAACAACTGTGTTGGGATTTCCTGCTTCCCAGCCTAGACACATCTCTCCTGACACCTTCACTGAGAGAGAGGCTGTTAATGCCAGAGATTCTAGCGCTGGGTGCCCCCTCCTCTACCTTATGGCCCCTCTCAGCAACCATACCAGGACCCAGGGACTATCATGTGAGACAGACTCCTTCCTCCTCCCTGCTCAACCTCAGGAGGAGTCTTTTTTTTTTTTTGAGGAGCATAAGGTGAGCGCTGACAAGGGGGTGACACCATAAAACCTCATCTCCTCGTCCTCACCGGATGAGGCTATGATGCCACCCCCACCTCCTCCAGCTGATGACTTTAAACAATTTCAGAAGCTTATGAAATGGATTTCACATTGGCTAAGTACATGGCTCCTGGCAGAAACATCTTTGTAAGTACCTGCTATGCTAAGGAATCTGTTGTTAATAGTTTGTTAAAGTAGCACCCGGACCTCCAACCAGGATTGGGACCCCATTGTGCTAGGCTCTGCACATATTCATATAAACCATGCCCAAAAGTGCTTTCATGAGTTCTAGATCAGATGGAAGAGTGGGGAAGGGAAACTGAGGCACAGAGCAATGATGTGACTTGCCCAAGGTCACACAGCAAGCCAGTGGCAGAGCTGGGAACAGAAGCCCAGTATCCTATCTACTGGATTGTACTGCCTCTAATGGATACTTAAAAAAACCAGTACTGGACAAGACTTTATTAGGTATGCTATGGCTTACTGTCTGGCGTGGGACAACGAGGTGGCTGGTTCTGAGCTAATTTCTGCACTGACTTGAATCCCTCTGCCAGTCCCATTGACTGCAGAATTTGGCCTATTGTGCAAATACAGGCGGGGAGCATAGATGCTGTTGTTTCACATGGACACGTCATGGCGAGGCCGCTATTCAGATACCCGCCGAATTCCCGAGAGGTTTTTCCGGCTTCTCCAGCACACGTACGAATGTTTCACTACCAAATAAATAATTAATGCTGCTGTAAATCTTTTATGCTCGCTCCAGTTTACCTAGGAGTGTCTGTGGGAGAGTGTTTAAAGCTGCTCTGGGTTTTTCTGCCGCTGTTCATTAAACGTGTAGGGAGTGTTCTTGCTTGTAATAAAGTCATCTGGCTGGGAATGAGGCCGGGAGTGGTGTCCTTGCCAAGCCAGACTCCTGAGTTCTCTTGAAGCCAAGGCAAAAGAGTTGACAGGACTGCTGGAAAAGGCTCCTTCCATCTCACCAGTCGTGATGCAGGCAGGCGGATAGTGAGTTTTGGTGCGGGTTAGGGTGATGGGGGTGGAGGGAGGGACACGTTAGAAATATTAACATGTTCGGCTGGAGGTTCCCTGTTTACCTTGTCAGGGACTGAGTGTAGATGAGCTTGGCCTGGTCTACACTACGAGTTTATATCAAATTTAGCAGCGTTAAACCGTGGGGAGGATCTGGGGATTGGGAGAAAGGGAGGGTTAAAACAGGCAGCACAAGGGCAGGTTGGTTGTTTGGGTCTGTGTGTTCTAAGCCCCTTAATGGCCACTTCATGTTTTACTAAGGATACAGGCCTCTAACCGCCTTGTGTGCACGTCTCTGGCAGTGGGATAATTGTCTTTAGTGATAGAGGTTCTACTGTATTCCAACTGCAGCTGTAATTACCTTCAGTGGAGCAGCATCTCAGACATGCTGTTGTTTTCTGAAGGTGGAATTGTGATGGGAGGGGTTAGTGTGTGTGTGTGTGTGTGTGGCTTTATTTACACATGTAGGGAGGTACACACCCACCTCCAGGTTGGAGTTTGGCCGCAATAGAATCTGAGGCTTGGTGCTGAAAGGAACACCTGTCCTTGGTGCTCTCGTTGCGGTAGGTGGACAAACATAACTATTTTTGTAGGAAAAAGGGTCTTTCCAGAGACAGGCTGGTGAGCTTGTCCTATCGATTCAAGGGATGCCTTTCAGAAGCCAGCTTTCGGTTTTCACCTGATAAACAATTTATTTTGGGATACAAATGTTTTGTTTCTTGAATATGCACTCAGGGAAGAGGTGTGTGACCTGTAACATAGAGCTTGGAAGAGAAGGCTTGAAAAATATCATACTGCTCAGCAAGGAGATATTTTTAAAAGTATCGGGAAGTCTCTTGAAAATCAAATCGAAGGGAAGCCGTGATACTTTGCATGTATCTCTTGGTAACCAAGTTAATTGTTCCCCAGGCTACTGAGTCGCAACTCATAAGTGATAAAACAAGAATCTTGGCTCTGAATAAACAGGGAATGAAATTTGAATTAAACATGGTCAATTCAGGTAATGCACTACATTAAATAGTTTCCAAGTTAATCTTGCCGCTGTATTATAGGCTTAAAACAAAAAAGGCAGCAAACTTGTGCGTTTTCATCATAGACTTTTAACACTAGGTATTTTTGACAAGTTTAGCACTTCTGTTAGCTCTAGTAGAACAACTTCCTGGTTTTCTAAAGTAATAAGAGACCATTACAATTAGGCAGAACATTAATCTACTGTGTATCTTCAACTTGACAAATAGGCAAACACGGCACAGGGCATGGCCAGCATTCCAGCCTTTATTATCTATTTGGTTTTGTTTGCTTTATCACAGTTGTAACACTACTTAAACATACTTTGTACAATATGTATTAATAATCTGACAGAGAGAGCATCCCGACATAGGGTCTCGACTCCAGAGAGGGAGCTCGGACAGGGCTGTTCCTGTTTTGCACAGAGCTGAAGAGGCTTTCCCAAGTTCACATGGGAAGGCTATGGAAGAAAAGATCTTAGGTTAAGAACTGGTTTTTACCCAAAAGCCCTTTGACAGAGCCAGGAAGTGCATCCGACTTGCCTGCAACATCTCACAGGGCTGGTAGAGTTGCTTTACTTAATTTGTTCCTCTCCGATGGATGCCACTGGTCACGGTGAACAGTTGCTCCGTGTCCACAGGTCATGTCTATGTGGGTCCTGCGGGGCCTGCTGCCATCATAGCGGGAGCAGGATTAAAGAACAGTCCCTTGCAGGGCTCTACTCTCGAGTATGTGCAGAAAGATCTCTAGGAAGTAGGTCTGGGAGAAGATTTGGTGGAGCGGGAACTCACCTAGTCTATCTAACGGCTCGCGGGTGAAACGAGTGGTCACCTTTTTCTGTCTGTAATGAGACAATATTTTGATTGCATGTTTTCCTCCACTTATTTGGTCAGACATTTGCTATTTATCAATCAATGTCTGTCATTCTGGTAGCATAAGGCACGATAAAAGTTTAGAGGCGAAGAAAAGACACAAATGTTCAGATGAATTTTAGGTTTGATCGAAGGGATGCACTTAGCTAATAGAGCGGTTTTGAAATAAAGATGTTGCCAATGCTAGGTTTCATCTGCTGCAGTTCTGCTGGCTGGTCGAGTGCCCTGCAGAATCTCACTCAGGTGTTCCAGGTTCAGTACAGAGAGGCTGATCGGGTTTTCCCCTCTTTGCTGGTTTAGTTCTCTTCTGTTCATTTGTCCCTTTGCAGCAGTTATTCTTGTAAGTTATTGATTTTTTGACTAACAGGTGTTTTTTTCTACATGATGGAAACTAAACTGTGTTGGAACACCAGGTTGGTGAGGTTCTCCAAAGTATCCCCCCACCGTTCATGTTTCATTTGAAGCATGAAATCTGGGTAAATAGAATTGTTTGGTTCAGGAAAAAGATCTTGGAGTCATCGTGGATAGTTCTCTGAAGATGTCCACGCAGTGTGCAGAGGCGGTCAAAAAAGCAAACAGGATGTTAGGAATCATTAAAAAGGGGATAGAGAATAAGACTGAGAATATATTATTGCCCTTATATAAATCCATGGTACGTCCACATCTTGAATACTGTGTACAGATGTGGTCTCCTCACCTCAAAAAAGATATTCTAGCACTAGAAAAGGTACAGAAAAGGGCAACTAAAATGATTAGGGGTTTGGAGAGGGTCCCATACGAGGAAGGATTAAAGAGGCTAGGACTCTTCAGCTTGGAAAAGAGGAGACTAAGAGGGGATATGATAGAGGTCTATAAAATCATGAGTGATGTTGAGAAAGTGGATAAGGAAAAGTTATTTACTTATTCCCATAATACAAGAACTAGGGGGTCACCAAATGAAATTAATAGGCAGCAGGTTTAAAACAAATAAAAGGAAGTTCTTCACGCAGCGCACAGTCAACTTGTGGAATTCCTTACCTGAGGAGGTTGTGAAGGCTAGGACTATAACAATGTTTAAAAGGGAACTGGATAAATTCATGGTGGCTAAGCCCATAAATGGCTATTAGCCAGAATGTGTAAGAATGGTGTCCCTAGCCTCTGTTCGTCAGAGGATGGAGATGGATGGCAGGAGAGAGATCACTTGACCATTGCCTGTTAGGTTCACTCCCTCTGGGGCACCTGGCATTGGCCACTGTCGGTAGACAGATACCAGGCTAGATGGACCTTTGGTCTGACCCAGTACGGCCGTTCTTATGTTCTTATGTTGTTATGGTTTAATTTCTATTCAAGACCAGAATTCCTGACTCCTGGCTCTCTGAAAGGTTTGCACAGGATACACTATTCTGACAATCTAAATGAGCATTCTCAGAAAGAACAAAACAATTTAGTGTCTGAAATTGGCTGTGCATTTCACACGCTTGCACCAGTGTTGCTTTAACATTCAGATGCCTTTTTAGAAGAAATATAGCCATTAAAGAAGTTTGTTTCACAATCCAGATTGTGGTTATGGAGCCTTTGGTGGCAACTGTGACTGTGTCAAAGGTGCAGTAAGATTAAAGTCTTCCATTTCTGGTCTTGAATATTTCTTCGAAAAGGTACCTGGCATTATAAATCTCTGCGTGGTTTTATTTCCTAAGGTGCTTCTGGGTTGATATGTGATGTAGTTCTTAAATTAGTATGCCTTCTAAAAAAAAAATCACCTTTTCAGATGGCAAGTCAGTTTTTAACTAAAAAGGTTTAAAAATATGGCATATGTAAAAATGATACTGTACTCCTGAGACATTTAAACATAGGAAGCAGTTGCAGTTCTTATTTCCAGGAATGCTGCTGTTTGCAGTCCAGGGGGTTCGGCCCCAGAGCTAGTTGATTCCAGCTGATCTTGTAGCTGTATATACAGGAGTGTGTGTTTATCATCTTGGAATATTAGCACTAACCTTTCCTCCTAGGTGTGTGAACTAAGATGTGGGAGTCAGTAATTATGAGGAATTAGAGTTGAGATTTGGACCTGTTTATACATAATCATTAACAGATCTTCAGGCCTCACCCTAAGGCTGTGAAACACATTTCAGGCTGTGTTTAAGTACATTACCTTGAAATAGCTTTACTATCTCTGATGGGAATCCTTGTCAATTCTTTAAAACAGTAAAAGTAGCTCACTTTAACGCCTCTCTTTACAATGCCATTTGTCTTGTTTCTTTCGACCGAAAGCAGGTCTTCGCTGGGTGTCTGGCACAGGGGGGGAGGGTGTTCAGAAGCTCCTTGCTGAAAGGATTAACTACAAACTGCAGTGCACATTCCTTTCAGTCAGGTTCCTGCACACTCCATCCTTGTGTACACAGCCTCGGCGGCTGTTTGAGTTGGCTGGGCCTCCATGCCCTACGTCCTAGCACCTGCGCTCCAGGGGGACGCTGGGTCACTCGCGTTGCGACGTGGAGACTTGAATGGCTCAGAATGACGGGCTGGCGGTGACCAGCAGAGAGCAAAGTGATAGCTCTGTGTATCAGAGGGGTGGCCGTATTATTCTGTATCCACAAAAACAACAAGGAGTCCGATGGCACGTTAAAGACTAACGGGTGTATTCGTGGATGTCTGTGCTTGTCGTGACGTTTGGAATTCTCCTGTTAGCAGTGAGGCCGTAGGGAGCGAAGCCCGGGATCTGCTTCCTTGAGTAACTTGCTCATGCAGTTTACAAACAATGAGGCTACTTCAGATAGTAGCTCCAGGGAAGGCGTTCACAGCCCGATGCTCTGAAGGGCGTCAGAGCGTTGTGCAAGATCAGGTTCTAAATCTTTTAGCCTCTAGTTTACACACAATCCATCTTTCTCTTTCAGAAGCTTGCCACGGCTCATCTTCTCCTCAGATAGCCTGAGTGTCGGAGATCGCGCTCCTGAGGCCGGTGGGAACAACATGGTACAGCAAGCCATATATTGTATGTACCTGCTAAGCCCTTTCTGTCAGCATTATGGTGTAAACTCTAGTACACCCCTGCCCCGCTGTAACGCGAATTCGGATATAACGCGGTAACGCAGCGCTCCGGGGGGCGGGGCTGCACACTCCGGCAGATCAAAGCAAGTTCGATATAATGCGGTTTCACCTAGAACGCGGTAAAATTATTTGGCTCTCGAGGACAGCGTTGTATCAGGGTAGAGGTGTATCTGCAGAGGTAAAATCTCCACCCTTCTGCATCACATGAGATTAAAGAATGGAACGCAGGTCCTTTCAGCTGCATGTAGTGAAAGGCCTAATTATGGAGGATTATCATGTAACATAGTTGAGGTAACAGTTTTGAGCAAGTTTATGTAATGCTTCCATGGTCTCCTAGCCTGAACTACGGGTGTGGGCCCCTCTCTTCCCTCAAACCCCTGAGGGATTCCAGCCCCTGCCGCTCTGGCTCTGTTGAGGGGAGATGTTTTGTTTAGCTTGCAGTTTAAGGCTTTAGGGGGTTAATACAAATGAGTCTGTCTTACAGTGAGGAGAAATGTAAAGCTTCATACCAAAATATTTAAACATGAAGCTACTGTGATCATTTTTAACTAACTTTGTTAGTAATCGACAGGTTGTTCATAGCCCAGTACGAGTTAATATTTCCCTCTGGAGTTTTAACTGCTGTTCAAAGAAACAGGAGTAAAATTGGAAGATGTTAAAAGATGGTTATAATAAATCCAGTGTGTGCTTATACTTGGCTCCAAGTCTAAGGAGGCAGCATAGACCAGAGTGCTGGAAACTCCTGGCTTCCATTGCTGGCTATTTCGCTGACCCACTTCAGGAACTTGGGCCAGCTACTTGGACCCATATTTTCAGGGGCCTGTGATTTTTTTGGGACCCCAACTTGATACCTTGGCTTTGAATTTTTTCAGAAGTGGCAAGTATCCCGCATCTGCAGCTGATGTCGGTGGTTGTGCAGCAGCACTGCAGGAGCATTCTGTGGTAGACAGAAAAGTGACATTAACCAGTGTGGTTAAAATCCCAGCGAGCGTAGGTTTTAGTTATAGCTAAGTATTCTGCCCTGAAATCCGCACGTGAAGAGCCGAGACCTCAGCACCAGAACATCTGCACTCCAGGCCCGACAGAGATGCAGTGTGCCAAGCATGCTGTCTCCAGGCAGCAGCCTTGCCTTTGTGTCTAATTGGTAAGGTTTCTCTGTGAGCCTTTAATTTGGTTTTGTTCATTGAGTTGACCGGTGTCCTTGTTTTGCTGCGTTCAGAAGCGCCCCACTGGTCAGTGACAAACGGGGCTCTTCTGTGTGTATTGTCTGGCTGTTTTCAGCGGTAGCCCAGCATTGTGCTTTTGGCTCACAATGTGGGAATTGTGAGGGAACGCCGTTCCTGGCCGTCCTGGCTCCCGCACAGCGCTGCCCACAACGGAGCGCAGGGGGGTGGCTTGGGAATCAGACCTGCCCAGAACATGTTCACTGACCTTTCACAACGGGTAGCAAAGTAGGTGTTTTGAATTTTAGCTGGCAGGAGCCAGCCACGTTACTACAGGCATCTGCCTTGTTTCAGTTTTGTCCTTGTTGTAAGTTGCTTTCTTTACCTTTGTGTTAAGCTGCATACAGTTCAGCAAAGGGGTTGCCGCTTACATTTCAAATGTGTTCGTTTTCCAGCTCTTCCGGTTTAAGCCAAACTCTGCCTCCTCCCTTTCCCTGGGAGGACTTTGTCTAGCGGCGAATGACCTGAACTTCTTGTGCTGCAGTCTCTACACAAGTGGGCGATGTTTCAGGCCCAGCTCTGAATTTCTGGCTCAGTTGCACTCCAGGCTGGTGGGCTGTTGGTGCGTGAATTTTGTAGTGCAGGTGTGACTAGCGGAAAGCCAGTCGAATGTGTCATTACTGAGCGGGACCAAAGTCTTTCCTCTCAATGCCCTTTTTTAGTGAGTCAACATGTATTTGTATTAGAGTAGCACTGGAGGCCCCAACCCAGGTCGGAGCCCCATTATGCCAGGCACTGAACAGACACATGGTGAGAGACAGCGCCTGCTTGAAGAGCACACAATCGAAACAGGCGAGCCCGACGAAGGGTAACTGTCCCCATGTCGCAGAGGGGCGGCGAGCACACAGAGCCAGTGACTTTCCCAAGGGGACAGAGAACATTAAGTGAGCGTGTTGGGCTGTGTTAGTGTTCTCTGTGAAATCAGAAGATGTGTATTGCACAAAGCAGGCGGGTTTGTTGGGTTAATCAAAGGACATTCTCTTTTCCCCCTAACCTTAGTATAACCATAATTTAATATTTGTGTTACAGTAACATCCAGAGGCTCGAGCCCTATTGTGCTAGGCACTGTATGTACACAGTTTGCAGATGCTGAGGTTTGATGCTACTGGGGCTTGGAAGGGTTTGCATGCCAATTTCTCCCCTTTTACAGGGTTTAATGGCTGATCCCTGGTAGTTCTGAGAGAGCCGAGCTGAGCGACCAGTACCAGGAGTCAGAATCAGCTCCCATGTCACTGCACTCGCCTCATCTTCCCATTTCCGTAGCACTGTTTTAATCCAGCATTATCACTATAATTTCCTGGACCGGGCAGTTAATCCAGACTTCAGCAGCTGTGTAAGGAGCTCTGCCTCTCCGGACTAAAGGAAACTGCTGTTTCCATCTCTTGCCTTGACTGTTTAAAAAAAACATGTTGGCAAGGGTTTCTCGTCCATGTGAACTGGAGCAGGGAGCTGCAGCAGCTGCTCTTCTGAATCGGCCTCCAAAGCCGCAGCGGGTTTGGCTTGGTCTTTTAGGTAGATAGGCTGGTCTGGAGACAAACGAATGGATTCGAGACTCTAAAATGGAGGAGGGAGAGAAAATGTTATGAACCTCCCGGTAACATGCCCTGCAACAAACCAAGCAGCTGAATCAGAGGCCTGTTGCCTGGGTGCTGATGGGATTTTACAGATTTGCTCCCAGGATGCTTCGTGTGCAGGTAAATGTATTACAGAATCGTAGCCTTACTCCCCTGGGCAGTGGCACAGCACCTCGGAGAGAGTTCGTTGCCAGGGCTGTCTCTGTCGTATCCCCAGCCTCCCTCCTTTATGCTGCTTAGTTGGGATTTTCCAAAGGAGTTAGGCACTCACTGCATAAGTTTTAAGGGCAGAAGGGACCTCTCTGACCATTTAGCCTGGCTCCTGGATAGCACAGGCCAGAGACATGGAAATGCACCCAGGGATTCCTGCAATGGACAGAATTAGTCCCCCCATGGCTTGTGTCCGAGTGAAGAGCATTTCTTAGTTTGGGTGAGGCTCTGATTGGTCCTGGCGGGCCAGGTTTATAAAAGCACTGATGGGTTTATCTCTGGTACTCAAGGGCCTGCATACCCTGCTGGTAGGATTGGGGCCTCTGAACTGGTACAAGATGAGGTCTCGGCCCACTTTTAGGAATGGAACTACTGCCCCGGCAATGCAGCGGAGTGGCTGTTTGCTTGTATGGCCGTGGCACTCAGAGGCCCACGGTCAGGAATCGGAGCCCGTCCTGGGGGCTGCAGGGAGATAGTCCCTTAGAAATCGCACAGCAGTGATAGGAGTAAAACCTGCCCCCTCCCCCCAGGGAGAGCAGCTCGCTGGGCAGTGGGCGAGCCGGGAGCCCTGGCCCTCTGTGAGCAGGTTAGCTCTTGTCTTGCTGTGTCGGGTGATGCTGCTCTGCCCTGACATGGAAAGTGGGGTAGTAATGGGGAACAATTACTGCCTTGGCACGCGTGTACCTTTCTCCGCCTCTGTTGACACCACTGGTGGCTGTGTTACTCTGGCCTCCCATCCAGCTACAAATACCCTGTGCTGCCTGGCCCTGGGGCATGCGTGGGCCAGGAGATGTGGGTGCTCAGCAGGTGACCTGTCGCGCATCCCCGGCAAGATCAAAGAGCCACAGCACGAGCTCTCTGGCCAGCAGCTGTGAAAGGAGCGTCCGGGCACTGCAGCTTCTTGTGCAGCCAGAGTCCTGCGGCTCCAGCGGGGTCCGTGGGCAGGGAGCGGGAGCCTGGAGCAGACCTGTGCCCCTTCCCATCTTCCAGCTGACGCAGGAGGAGGGAGACTTCTGGATCCTCAGGTGTCTCTGAGCCAGTGACTGATGTGAAGGGTCCCATGACAACCCCCAGCTGGAGATTCCCAGCCCCTTTTCCTCCCTGGTAAAGGGCAAGCAGGGTGGGCTTCGCCCATGGCCGTGGCTAGTCGGTGTCCATTCCCTGGGCTAATCTGGGTCAGTGCCCATTGCAGGGCTTCCTGCACCTTCCTCCAACGCGGCGGTACTGGCCACTCTTGGAGATGGGCCCGCCGGGCGGAGCTGGCCTGGAAGCTCATGTTTGGAAGAGAACTGCCCAGACTGCGTAGCCAGGGTTGGGCCTGGCCCCCCGCTCCTCACTGTGCCCCTGAGTGTGGTGTGTTCCTTATATACCAGTTGCCTTCCATTGCCTAGAGACGCTCCTTTGCTGCCTTCCTTGGATAAGTCACTGGAGGTTTTCAAAAGGAGGCTGGAGCCATCTACCTTGGAGGGTTTAGACACGACAAATCCTCCCTCTGGGCAGGGCTCAGACTAGCTGGCCTTTGTGGTCCCTTCTAAGCCTCTGGTTCCCTGATTCTGTGTCTGGCTTTGTAATTATGCAGCTGTTGGGGGAGACACCTGCAACTTCCCACCTGCCTCTGGGGGATGATTTTATGTGGAAAAAAAGCAAAATTTTAACTGGCTTATTGTTCATAATGGCCAAATATTGACTTTGCTCCTGCTAATCCTCAGGGCACATACAGGTGGCTACTCTGAGTTTGCTTAGCTGGAAAGAGACTGAAACTTGCATTTGAAGAAGCGTCTGTGAACTCCTGTTTCACAGTTTCTCCCAGTGCTCGTCTGCTCGTGCACGTAGCTTTGTATTTCAGCACTAGGCTGCCTGCCATCGTTGTTTCAAGTGTGGGGATCTCCACTTTATAACCACCCGTAGAGTAGGAAGATTTGACTTTGGGGAAGTCTTTCTAAGGTGCACCCAGACACCGAACTCTTAGTGATGTTCATTGGGAGTCAGGCACTGAACTGCCATTTGCACCTTGGAAAACCCACCTCTGAGCTGGCAAGCCACCATTAGGTTCCTAAATCTAGACACCTAAATAAATGGCTTGGCTTTTTGTGAATGTGTTG
This sequence comes from Mauremys mutica, assembly GCF_020497125.1. NCBI lineage: Eukaryota > Metazoa > Chordata > Testudines > Geoemydidae > Mauremys > Mauremys mutica. The sequence continues at coordinate 1,337,840 of NC_059086.1, forward strand.
GGCACTCATTGGGGCCCATTGATTTCAGCCTCCACTGACGATTATGGTGCCCCAAAATGACCTTGGACGCCTGGCTTTGGGAATGTTGGCCACAGTGTTTCCTTTGTGCTGGAGATTGAAGGGAAAGGCCTCTCCTCCCACAATAGGAATGAGGGCTTGAGGGATGTGTAGAAGAGAGATGAGTGACCTTAAGAACTGCACCGGAGGTGGTCGGCAATGAATAATTCTTTGGTAACTCTTGGTCATAGGCCGGCTGCATTATTCCAAGAACAGCTGTTACAAAGAACTAGTCAATGTAGAGATGTTCAGTGTATTCCCTGGTGGAGAAACTGAGCAGAATCTGCTGACCTCTGTTATCTTCAGAGGCTCATTGTTTAGGAATGTTGCTTAGGGGACACCGCATCATCACTCGGCTAGTTGTGACCGTCTGGGCTGTCCAGCGCTCTTGCTCTTACTGATGATTTCTCATTTCCTGGAGGAAATGCGTTGCAGAGAGAATTGTGAGTAACTGACATGCTGCGAGTTTCCTTCGCTCTGCCACTTCAGTGCCTAGAAGACATGTTAACATGGAGATGGGAGGGGAAAAGATTAGTCAGAGGAAATCTGGGCCTTTCTTCTTCAGCAGGAGTCACAGCTTAGTCAAGAGTTCAGGAGTCAAGCTCATCCCACTGATGTTGGGTGAATTCGGCCCAGGAATCGGGACCTGCATACTTCAGTCGGATTAACTGCTGGCCCTAGACGCACAAACCTCAAGGCCGGAGAATGTCCCTATTGGGAATGTGGCAGTAAAAGAAGCAAAGCCACCTGTTTATCTCCAGGTGCATTGTTTACTTCTGTCTCTAAGAGGGCTCCTGGGAGGGATAAAGGTTTATTCCGGTGCTTCCTGGAGATGCTTCCAATTGACATTGCAATTCCTCGAGGTAAATATAGATTATACAAGTGTTTTGTTTTGCTTTGAATGGACTCCTACCAAGGCTTTCCTCTGAAAGGCCAGAGCGGGATGGCATGCGGATGAGGAACTCCTTTGGAATGTAACCCTCTGGAGCTTGTTCATGCAGCGTGCTCCGGTGGGATCAGACAGCGGGTTGCATCTTGGGTTACTTGCTTCCGCTTTGGCTTGATTTTGTTCTGCTTTAGTGACAGTTACCAAACTGCAGATTAGATTTTGGAACTCGATACCCATTTTGTACTGGGCTCCAATAGGCATGTGAACAGCTTTACTCCTGGGATCCAAGGCATTGAATTGATTGGTGCAATACATGACTTGAAAGAGCTAAGGAGGGGGTAGGAGAATCTGAAGATGCAGGTGGTGAGCAGTGGGTTTGTAAATCAGCCTGGAGCCCTGGAGCCCGCCACCTTTGCCTCTGCAGAATTGTTTTCTTGGTTGAACAGTCTATCGGAATGGAAAAGAAATATTTGTGTCCCTTTGAAATGCTTAAGCATGTCGCTACATAACGCTGTGTGGAATGTGCATGGAATTAATTATCCATGGATTGTGAAATACATTTGAATAAATCAGAGGAGGTGCTTTCTGCTACAAATCCTCCAAATGAAATTAACGTTTAGATGCTTGGTCTGTGAATCATTTGGCGCAGGGACAGGATGACTTTCTGGTAATTGCTTTGAATAGCTGAAGTCTATATTTAAAAGCAGGTAACTTTGACTGTGACAGTTTGAACCTTCAGATTGTTAGTTTACCTTTGTGGCTGCTTTGCTGGTTTAAACGTGTGTAGTTCTGTTGGGATGGATTTGGCCCTCTCTCTACTCAGGCTTTGAAAATACACCTCTACCCCGATATAACGCTGTCCTCGGGACGGGGAGCCAAAAAATCTTACCGCGTTACAAGTGAAAGTTATATCGAATGTGCTTTGATCCGCCGGAGTGCGCAGCCCCGCCCCCCGGAGCGCTGCGTTACTGCCTTATAGCTGAATCCGCATTCTAGCGGGGTGAGGTGTATTTGTATTGCAAAGGGTCACTGCTACGTGCCTGTTAGAAAGCTGGAAGTGTTGAGCTGAAGGGAGCGCGGCCCTGGGGAAGTGGAGGGATCGGGTGTCAGTGTGTCCTGACTAATGGCTACTTTATCGGTATCAGTTAAAGAAGCTCTTGTGGCTCAAGGCTCAGAGGGGCCGCCGTGTTAGTCTGGATCTGTGAAAAGCGACAGAGTCCTGTGGCACCTTGCAGGCTAAGGTGGTTCACACTCTGGACTGGACTTGGGAGGTCTGGGTTTGGTTCCGGCTCTGCCACAGACTCGCTGTGTGACCTTTGCTCTGCGCAGGGGTCACTTCCCCAGCTGTAACACGGGGTGCGGCCTTTCTTCTCCCACTCCTTGTCTTGACTGTTTAAGCTCCAATTCCCACGTCAGTGGATTTCAGATCAGTGACACTCCCTAGTAGTTAAGCACGTGCATAATTGTTTGCAGGATTGGGGCCTCAAATTGTGAGCTCTTGGAGTCGAGGACTTGCTTTCTAGGCTTCTGTGCAGCTCCTAGCCTGGCCGGGCCCTCCTGGCGGTAGAGGCCTGTGGGCACTGCAGTAATAGAAACACACACAGAGGGTATCCTCTGTAAAGCGCTAGGGGTGCTAAGAGGCAGAGAGGGTTTCCCTGGTGATACATTGGTGCATGCTTTTGTGCTTACACTTAAAATGATCCGTTACAGGTAATGAAATCGTCTAAGCCCTGTCAGACCAGAGTAGTTCTCCTCCCCTCTGCAAGTTACTGCACAGTTCAGAATGGGAGACGTGCCCGATTTATTGTTATTTTAAAAACCTCTTAAAAAATTATACTGGGAATTAATTAGATTCGAGCAGTCACTTGAATTCTAAAATCACACACCAGCTGTTTGTGCAACTTTGATCGTGTTGCAGAAGGCAGAATACCTTTCCTCATAATATTTACTTCCGTTGCCATCCTCTCCCACCCGTGTTGACTTGGCAGCCCCAAAGAGCATCACCTATATCAATAGTATGCATAATTTATGCTAATATCTGCCAAGCCATCTGTTGCTCGCTTTTTATTGACTGACTGAATGGCTCTTATTCAGTGTAATTATTCCACTGTAAACATCCCTTTTATCCAGAAAAAATGAAGTCAATCTTTCAAGCACTCACTTTTCTCCGCTTTCTTCAACAAGTATGTCTGTACGTGTATGTGCATGTATATTTTTAACATTGGAATCAAAGCCTTCTGCATGGGTTTTCTCTGAGCGGAAATGCTGCTCGGTTTACGCAAACGCAGAGTTCACAGTTTTTTTTAGTACTAAATCTAAGGAAAGCGGCTGTAATGAAATTGAGCACTGCTCAACGATTCCCGGTGTGTGTGCGCCCTCGGAATCCAATCGTACGTGAAAGCTAGCTATCTCGGGAGCTGCTTCTTCCTTGCTTGTGTTTAGGAGGCATTTCTTTGGACTTCTGTTAGCTTCCTGGCTGATTTCTGTTGTTAGCCTCAGTACTCCACTCAGTCACAGTTGTAAATAGTGAATCTGTAAATAATTACGGCTGGCGGCCAATTAAAACACAGTCTCTGTTTGTTTTCCCTGAACTGTGGCAGAAGGAGGTGAGTTGCATGTCCCGTGACCCCTGCAGCAAAACGTAGCTTTTGTTTAACTGGGGGTGGGTCAGACTTTCACAGGAGCAGAAGACAGCAATATTGTCCCACACTTCAGACTTAATGAGCGCATGATGATGGAGAAGTCAGAATGCGTCTCTGATTGCCTTATGTGGCAGACATTCGTCTTTGTGATCAATTTCAGGGTTTCTGGCATCCGTGGGCAGCTTCTATCTGATGTGCCTAAGTGCAAGAATCTGTTACCTAGGGGAACGTCTCATCTCATTCGGGTGCTCTGCTTGTTTGTTCTCACTGCTGTTAACGATGGAACTGCCGACAGTATCAGCAAACGCCTCTGAAAGTTCTTCTTGGCCATAAACCTACTGTGTCTTAAATCCTTGGCCAGTAGGGGTTGCATGTGTCTGGATGGCCAGTGGCTCCTCTGAGTACAGTAAAGCAGTGAGAGAAATCTGACTCTAGATCTGCCATAACTCTTTCATAAAAAAAGTGGGGTGAGATTTTCACTTAGGAGAGTTAGGAGCACAAGTCCCAGGGAAAGTCAGGGCGGCTTGTGCTCCTGATTTCTTTAGGCGCTTTTGAAATCCCCCTTTCTAAAGCCTGGACCTGATGCTAATGGGGGTTGCCGAGTCACTTGCTTTGCTGTAAAGCTGGTATGAGACCAGAATTGGGCTCCCTTTTCCAGGGCCAGCTCCAGGATTTTTTCCGCCCCAAGCAGCAAAAAGCAAAAAAAAAAAAAAAAAAAAGGTAGCGATCTGCGGCACTACCGCCGCCGGTTCAGTCTTCGGCGGCAATTCGACGGCTGGTCCTTCGCTCCCAGAAGGAGTGAGGGACTCGCCACTGAAGAGCCGGAGGTGCCGCCCCTCTCCGTTGGCCACCCCAAGCACCTGCTTGCTGGGCTGGTGCCTGGAGCCGGCCCTGGCCTTTTCTTTATGTATTTCTCTATTGGTCCTACCGCTCCGTGAGTTGTCATGTCGAAGAGCCCTCCAGCCTGCTTTAACTGTGTTAGTGTCTGATGCTCATCTGGCTCCCATCTGACCAAACAGCCTGCCCTTTGCTCCGATTGTCACTGTCCCCTTGACCAGATGGCTATGCCGGCTGGGGGCTTGGAAAACTCTTTTCTTCTCCCTTGATTACATGCTGAACAACAATGGTTTCTCTTGGGAACCTGGCTGGCTGATTTCATGCATCTGACACGGCTGCACTATAGGAAAACCTGTTGCTTAGGGTTTTCGATTGAGTAATTATTGGTGTGACAGTGTGCAGGTAGTGTCTGTTAGGCTGGGATAGGTTGCCCCTAGCTTAGTGGGTTTCTATGTGGCGTCTGCCTCACCTTTCCCAGTGATGACAAAGCTGCTGCTTCTTGGGTTTCCATTGTGCCTTTGATTTAAGTTTGAGGAAAACTGCTCTGTGTTAATTCCAAAAGCATCTAATTAACTGAGCATTGTGCTCCGAAGTCACTTACTCTGTTTTACACAGTCCCTCCCTGTGTGTATTTCACAGGAGTGTGATTGTCTGTGAGACTGGTTTCTGTGCAAGTTTCTCTTCCTGGTGTGGTCTTATGTTAAATCTTTTCTTCCCAGAGCACCATGCTGCCTTCTCAGAGCTCTGTCTAGTGGCTTAAGGGTTGTTTAGGGCCACTTGTGCCTTGTTAGTGTTGCTAGACAGACCAGGTGGGTGAAGTGTTATCTTTTATTGGACCAGCTTCTGTTGGTGAGAGAGAGACGCCTTGCCACTTACACAGAGCTCTTCTTCAGGGTTGTGGAGAGCTAGGAGTGATTCTCTGTAGAAGCAATGTACGTCTAGCACCTTTATTTCTGGTCTTCTGTTTAACGTTAGGGGAAATGCCTGTTTTAATTGGGATGGTACCAGCATTGAGGGATAGTGCATAGGTGTATGAATAGAATCTGTTTCTGGTATTGTGTGTATATATATATTCTATTTCAATCAATCATGTTGGTGTTGCCACCAGAGTACCCAATGTTCAGGAGATTTTCTGTGCTGGGAGTTTACTGGGTGGGACAAGAGGCCAAGGAAGAGTTAAATGGGTTGAACTATGCTGTTGAATAGCTTAGCGGGAGTTTTGTTGGGAGTGGGCAGGAATGAAAAGGAATGGATTTTTTTTTAATGATATAGAAAATCTGCAAATCTTTTTCTTGTTATAGCCAGTCTGAAATTCCCTGATGTATTTACTGTGAGGCCAACGTATTCAGGACATACATTCTGAGCCTGGTGAATTCAGCAGGAAATCCTTGATATGCAGATATCAAGTCCCTAAAACCTCATAGGCCTCTTAAATGACCGTCAGCCCAAGTCGCGAGTCTTAACTTGGCGTAGCAGTGTCTACGTAGGCTGGGAAGGAATTGATTTTTTTAAATGGTAAATGTTGATAAACGTTGATTTCACCATACACACAAACCAATGAAAAAAGATTTCCATCGGTAGTAATTGAAATTTACAGATAGGGGGATTAAGAAAACTGCTCTTTGAGAACTTAGAGTTTGATTTAAGAATACTTTGTATATTTTTACATATGGTGACAATTTGTGTTTTATTGGTCATAATAAAGCTTTAACGTTTTAAATCTCAATATCTACTATAACAAAATAATTATCTAATCCCCGACAGTCTGATCAGCCTTAATTTCCTGCAACTGTGAACAATTAAATCAATACAAATTGAAATAAAGGCTAAACCCCATATTTTTGTGCAATTGTGAATTTGTCGATAATCAAAAAAATGCTTAAAAAAATCAGTTATCCACCGAAATTATAAAAAATAGAGTTCTGCCAACTGTGTATATTGCCCAGCATGCAGTGACCTGTACCTCAGTAATTGCATGGTACTTGTGTGACGGGCAGCTGTGTTTGATCTGAGGGTCCCCTGGCCAGCATGAAAAGTAAATCTAAATAATGTCCCGTTTGTGGATAAGAGAATGGAAGGAGCAAAGACCAAAAGCTTTGACTCTTCTCTACAGTCCTTGTCACAGAGACACTGGAAAGCGTGTGACCGTCTCTGCGAGCAGGCTCCCCAGGGCGGTGAGAGAACCAGACTCGGTGACGCTAGGCCAAGGACAGTCCTAGAGATTCTCGGAGTTCTGTAAGGTGTTTGCCATGTTGGGTCATGTCGGTTCGTCATTGGCAGGAGAGCGGGGCAGCTGGTTCTGCGTCCAGGAGACTGAAACGGGCAAGGCCTGCCCTTTCCAAAGCAGTGTCTATCTCTTGACTTTCAGGAAAGGATCCTTCCTAAATTCTTCCCTCGCGGCCTCCTTGTAGTGGCAGATAAGAGAAATTGCTGTTTCCTGTGCCACTTGGATTGGAGATTAGCTTCTGCATTCCTAGCGCACAGGACGGGGACTGCCAGCTCTGTTTGTTAGCGGCAGGTCTTTCGGAGTAAGCCTGCTGGGTAGGAATAGCTGGCTTTTCCTGGACAAGGCCGTGTAAAGGGCTGTGCTGTGAAAGGAGATTGAATCCTTTCAGGGAGCACTGGAGGTTCTTCCTCACTGATGGAGGAATGGATTCGAATGCAGCATGAGCTCCTGCCTTTAATGTTCTGAGTAGCTAAGCGCTCCTCTGATACGACACTCGCAGTGTTGTATTGTGTCCTGCTCGCCTCCTGGAAAGCGGGGCATTCCCTACGCAAACCGGGGTTCTCAGGTAGTGCAGGGCTGAGCTGTCTGACTCACCAGCACAGCTCCCAATGACAGGTGTGCCTGGTGCCCTGGTCCCAGAGGGTGGGATAGCATAGGGACCTAGGTCTCAAATTGTGGTCCCAGGAGCCCATCCTGGTGGCCCAGAGAATGAAGTATTTGAAGCTTATTTTATTGGGTTATAGGAGTGTCTAGCGGGCCTTGGGCTGCGGGGCCTTGCTGTGCCGGGGCACTGTATGGACATGCAGCAGCTGGGAGTGTGGTACAGACCCTGCCCTGAAGAGTTTACGACCCAGACAAGACAGAGTAAAGTGGGTGGGGAGGAAGGATTGTATCTCCATCGGACCGATCAGAGCCGAGCCGTGGGATGGGAACAGGCATCTTCCCTACAGAGACAGCCAGAGAATTGATAGGTTGGAGAGCCCCTAGTGCTGCAAAGTGGGTTGACCGGCCTTTCTGCAGTGTCTCGTCGTGCATAGGGGGCTGGGGAGTCCGATTTTTGAGGCTGTGTAATAATACTTAGGTCCAAAACTAATCAAGAAACAGATCCGCTTTTGAGTCCCTCTCCCGTGACGAGTTTTCCATAGGAGCCTGGCAGCAGCGTGTGTGTGCGTGCGTGTGTGTGCATGTGTGTGTGCGTGTGCGCACGTGTGTGTGTGCGTGTGTGTGCGTGCACGCGTGTGCGCGCGTGTGTGTGCGTGTGCGCGCCCACCTACAAGCCCAGTTTGGGAGAGAATTCTTCCCTTACATTCTTGGAGTGGCTGCACGTCTCCATCCCGCTGTCAGTGTGGGCTTGCCTCGTGCACGCTTGTCAGCAGTACCTGATGGGGTGGCACAAGTGTCCCCTGTGGCCATGTGCCCCTGCGTGCTGGTATGAGAGGGTGGCGTGGGCCTTAATTCCTTCTTCCCACCAGTGAGAGTTGTTGGAGCGATTGCAGACTTGTGACAGGTGCTTCCCTCCCTGCTTTATGTACATATCCGGCTATTGGGTTTAGTGTAGCTAGATTTTAGTGGTAGGGTTTTGGTTTGGGTCTCTTTTGGCCACTCTCTCGTTCAGTACCAGGATCGGCACCAGTACGATGCTCCGCTCGCAGGGTGTGTGCTAGGCCTGTGCCGCTCAGTGACCCGCACCCAGGCCGCTCGGAGTGTTTGGGAGCACCCCACGTTACTGACGAGGGATTCAGGCCCCTCTCACAGGGATAAAGTGGTGGGGCTCAAGTGGAGGCAGCACTTGGCCCTCCCTGAGAACTGTCACATGGGGGAAGTGCCCTCTGTACAGCTGCTGTGGTGTGGGGCGTCCCCTGGAGACGGCTGCCGTTCGCCGGCACTGAAGAGTAGACTCGGGCGTTCCTCGGGGTCAGTACCGAAATCCAGTAGAGACGGAGAGGCTGCAAAATATTTGGGGGAAGGGCTCTCCCTGGAGCACTCATGTAGGAAGAGGTGATTGCAGCCTCTGGAACCTGTGCCGGGTCCCCCGAAAGATCTTTGCAGCCCTGTTAGACAGTGCCGATCCCAGCCATCCTGGAGACGTACACAGCCACACGGGACCTGCTTCACCTCTCAGGACTGTATTGCCACACGGCCTGCCTCCCCCAGTACCATTACTGCCCAAGCGTCCACAAAAGCTGGTGCAGTCGAGAGGCAAACCTCTGATGGTCTCCCTGGTACTTTCATTTCCGGGATTGGGCCACTTCTCACCCGCTCCCGCCGGTTCTGCACCTTCGTCGTTGGAAGTGTCGGACTCTTCTTCGGACTCTGAGGCGTCCTCTGTACCACATCCAAGGCGAGGAATGTGCCCCCACCCTCTTCGGAGGCTTGGGCACCATGGGCCATGCCGCAACCTCAGCACTGGCCTCCTTCTAAGGGACAATGGCCTGGGCAGGCACGGGACCCTAGCTCATAGCAGTGGTGTTTTGGATGCTGGAACATCCCTCCTCCAGCTGGGACCTCCTCTCAACCCTCTTGCTTGCTATCCGCAAGAGCTCTCCGGGGTCATCAGCACGAGATTGGTACCGACCAGCCAGAACTCGCTTGGGCATTTTCTCCTCCACAAGACATAGATCGACCATTGCTTCAGCGGCCTGTTACGTCCTCTTCCTCGTCAGGAGACGAGGACATTGGGCTGGTGAGTGAGTCAGCACCGGGCTCATCGATGAGGGCATAGAAACGCCTCTAAATGGGGGGAGTGTGTGGGAAAGCAGTACAGTGCAGTCAGCTCCCAAAATTCATCGACAGCCTGGTCTCAATCCAGAGCTGCACCACTTTAACCTGGGATGACTTCAAACTGATTCAGTTAAACTGGTGCAAAACGTTGTGTGGACAGTTTAAGTCAAGCTAGTTTCAGTTTTGTTTGCCAGTTAGGAACAGACTTAAGATGAACCGAATTAAACTGCTCTTAACCCGAAATCAGTGAGTGCACCCCTGTGTGAGCTAGTTTAATAAACTGGAGCAAGTTCAGTTGTGGATATGGGCTAAGAGGCTTATTGCATTAACTGGGGCTTTTGAAGTAGCAGCCTGCTGTTCTGTATTCCTTCTACAGACCACGATCCCCTCCATCCAGTGCCTCGTTTAGCTGCATTCCTGCAAGCAGGCCCCTTGGACTAGCTGTGGAATTGCTCTGGGATAGCCCTGGTATCCCCAGGCAAGAGATGCTGCCCGGGCCCGATTCTCTGTCGCCTGTTGCCTTGTGCAGTCACGAACACCTGTGCAAAGTGGACGTGAAACGTGATCATTGCAACGGCCGCATTGTGCACCTGCTGCACATGGCGCAGGGCAGTGGCAGGGGCCTGGGCCCTCAGTTTAACTGAGGCTCATCCCAGGGATTAAGGGGAGATCAGATGCCAGACTGACTCCACCTGAGAGCTCCAATGTTGAGGACCAGTCCGCAGCTTACTGCCGTGCTGCAAGGACCGCAGCTCCCATTGGATTCAGCAGGCGCACTGAGTGCTCAGCCCTTAACCTCCAGATGGCCTCTCTCCGCCCCTACATCCTGCTCCCCCCTCCACTGAGGGTCCTAATCATCTGTCTGCACTGACGCTAATCACCTTCGTGTTGTGACAAATGCGAGATTTTGACTTCAGGTGGGGAATGGGCAGCAGCAGGCACAGATGGGCTCTCAGGAAACAAAGGATCTGGTTCCCGCACGAAGGTTCATGGTAATGGAGCATGGGGCGAGGATATGGGGAATGTACAGTATGCAAGAGGGGCTGGATCTAAATCATAGAATCATAGAATCATAGAATTCAAGATCAGAAGGGACCATTATGATCATCTAGTCTGACCTCCTGCAAGATGCAGGCCACATAAGCCGATCTACCCACTCCTTTAGCAAGCGACCCCTGCCCCATGCTTCGGAGGAAGGCGAAAAACCTCCAGGGCCACTGCCAATCTGCCCTGGAGGAAAATTCCTTCCCGACCCCAAATATGGCGGTCAGCTGAACCCCGAGCATGCGGGCAAGACTCTCCAGCCATACCCTCTGGAAAAAGGTTAAGAATATCATATCATTGACCCATTGTACTATTTACCAGTTTGGCACTTAATTGACCTATTGACTAAGCCCGTTATCCTATTATACCATCTCCTCCATAAACTTATCTAGCTTAATCTTAAAGTCATGGAGGTCCTTCGCCCCTACTGTTTCCCTCGGTAGGCTGTTCCAGTATTGCACTCCCCTGATGGTTAGAAACCTTCGTCTAATTTCAAGCCTAAATTTCCTCACTGACAATTTATATCCGTTTGTCCTCGTGTCTACATTAGCACTGAGCTGAAATAATTCCTCTCCTTCCCTGGTATTTATCCCTCTGATATATTTAAAGAGTGCAATCATATCTCCCCTTATCCTTCTTTTGGTTAAGGAAAACAAACCGAGCTCCTCAAGTCTCCTTTCATACGACAGGCTTTCCATTCCTCGGATCATTCTAGTGGCCCTTCTTTGTACCCGTTCCAGTTTGAATTCATCCTTCTTAAACATGGGAGACCAAAACTGCACACAATACTCCAAATGAGGTCTCACCAACGCCTTATATAACGGGACTAGCACTTCCTTATCCCTACTAGAAATACCTCGCCTAATGCAACCCAAGACCGCATTAGCTTTTTTAACGGCCACATCACATTGCCTACTCATAGTCATCCTACGATCAACCAGGACTCCCAGGTCCTTCTCCTCCTCCGTTACTTCCAACTGGTGCGTCCCTAGCTTATAACTAAAATTCTTGTTAGTCATCCCTAAATGCATAACCTTACACTTCTCACTATTGAATTTCATCCTGTTACTAATACTCCAGTTTACAAGGTCATCCAAATCTCCCTGGAGGATATCCCGATCCTTCTCCGAATTGGCAATACCTCCCAACTTGGTGTCATCCGCAAACTTTATCAGCCCACTCCTACTCTTGGTTCCCAGGTCAGCAATAAATAGATTGAATAAAATAGGACCCAAAACCGAACCTTGAGGAACTCCACTGGTAACCCCCCTCCAACCCGACAGTTCCCCTTTCAGTGGGTTTCAAACTTTTTTTTCTGAGGGGTAGCCGTGTTAATCTGGTTCTGTAGAACCTTATAGACTAACAGAAGTTTTGGGGTATTCACCCACAAAAGCTCATGCTGCAAAACTTCTGTTAGTCTATAAGGTGCCACAGGATTCTTTGCTGCTTTTTTTTTCTGGCAACCCAGTTGAAGAAAATTGTTGCCTGCGACCCAACGGAGCTGGGGCTGAAGGGTTTGGGCTGTGGGATGGGCAGAGGGTTGGGGTGTGGGCTGCGGGGTGGGGCTGGGAATGAGGGGTTCAAGGTGTGGGAGGGGGCTCTGGGCTGGGACAGGGTGTTGGGGTGAGGGAGGGGGGAGGTGCAGGCTCTGGGGTGGGACTGGGGATGAGGGGCTCTGGGTTTGGGGGGGCTCAGGGCTGGGGCAGGGGGCTGGGGCGTGGGCTTAATTCGGTTGGCTGCCAGTCAGCGGTGCAGCAGGGGTACAGAGGGCAGGCTTCCTGCCTGTCCTGGCACTGCAGACCGCGCTGCGCCCCAGAAGCGGCCAGCAGCAGGTCTGGCTCCTAGGCGGAGGCGCACAAGTGGCTCCATGCAGCCCTTGCCCGCAGGCACAGCCTCCCCAGCTCCCATTGGCTGGGAACTGGCCAATAGGAGTGCAGAGCAAGTACTTGAGGTGGAGGCAGCGCGCGGAGCCCCATGGACCCCCCTGCCTAGGAGCCGGACCTGCTGCTGGCCGCTTCCAGGGCACAGCGCAGTGTCAGAACAGGTAGGGACTAGCCTGCCTTAGCTGCACAGCACCGCCAATGGGACTTGTGATGGCCTGTAACGATCCAGTGCCTTACATTCCGTGACCTGGTACTGGCTCGCGACCCGCAGCTTGAAAACCACTGATCTAAATAGCTTGTCTCTACGCCTTGGAGCCCCTTGGGGCGTTGAATCTCCTACGCGTGTGTCAGCGTTACCTGCGTGAATACAGCTGCAGTACTTCGCGCCCATCTAGAGGTGTGCTTGGTGCAGCACGGTAGGCAGTACGCCCGGCTCCTATGTCAAAGTACCTGCTTTAGATATGGGGACAGGAGCTCTGGCTCTGATCCTGCCAGTGCAGGGGGGAGATTTTTCAAAGGCACCAAGGGCAGCTAGGCAGCGTAGGGTGGGATTCCCCAAAGCGCCTTGCTCCTTAGTCACTGGGGGGAATTGTGGGAAGGCATTGGAGGACTGTGGCCCTCCAGTGTTATCGCAGAGCTAACCTGTGTCCAGAATGGGCACTAGCCGCTACCTCTAAGGTGATGTGTCGTCTCTCAACTAGCGGCACGTGCGGGGACGAGTACTCCTGTGCTGGGCTCCTGCCAATCCGCAGGCCAGGAGCCGGGCTGGTGACTCCCAGGGCTGGTCTTTGAGCCTCCCAGTCTGCCCATTGTCCCCTCCCGAGCATGGTGACACTCCACAAGCCTTTGCCTGCTCCAGCCCTGCTCTGCACTCCTGAGTCTGGTTCTGACCCCGGCTCCGACCCCTAGGCCTGACCCTCCCCATCAGCTTCTGAGAGTAGCCCCTTCCCATGCCGGCCAACTCCTGTTACTAGAACCACTGCACGTGAGGGAGGAGTTAGTGTGGGGCAGGTGTCAGTGAGAACGCCTAAGCTATAACAGAAGGGAAGATAAGCCCTTAGGCACATGTGAAAATCCCAGCCCAAGCCCATGGGAGTTGGGTGCCTGACTCCCATCTGTGCCATTGAGAACCTTCCCCAATAGCACGTGCTTAATGTGCAGCCCATATGGTGTCATTGCGGTTAACTAAACATGTGCATGAGAACCTGGAGGGACTGTGCTGCCCTGTATGCTCTGCGCCATGTTCTTCAATCTGCCTTGTGCTCTGTAGCCAGGGGCTCCCGCAGACTCGGTGACGCTCGGGCAGAGCTTTGTGTGAATTTCTGCCTGCAGCTTGACCAGCATCTAACCCCCGTTTCATCCTGCCCAGGGGTGATGGTGCTCTCTTCAGGAGCTGCTACCACCGTGCGCTGCTTCTAACGAGACTCCCTGAGGTCAGACAAGCTGGGCATGAGCCCTTCTCACTAGCTCGTTGTATGAAAGGCAGGATTAACATTAGAAAAAGGGGCTCAATCCCACGTGCTGCTGGAATTAGCTGCCCCAGACTCCAGGAGAGAACCTCCGTTCAGTCTCAGTGCAAACTCTTGCAGCCCTTCCCCAGCGCGCTGGAATAAATCCTTGCTTTGTGCAGACACTTGGGTAGATTAATCAAAGCCCTTACATTTCCAGATAATACAGGGATTTCAATCCTCGGATTGCACCAGTTTGAAGGCTTCCACGAGGCCGCCATGTTGTCATGGTAACTGGCTGTTCAGATTAAGGGATATTTCAGAGGGTTGGACTCCCAGATCCACTTCTGAGTTCTTCCTCCTTCAGAAAAACCTTCCTGACTCTGCGGGAATTCCAGCCAGTGGCTCCATAACGTACACTTCAGCGAATCATATAATATCAGGGTTGGCAGGGACCTCAGGAGGTATCTAGTCCAACCCCCTGCTCAGAGCAGGACCAACCCCAACTAAATCATCCCAGCCAGGGCTTTGTCAAGCCTGACCGTAAAAACCTCTAAGGAAGGAGATTCCACCACCTCCCTAGGGAACCCATCCCAGTGCTGCACCACCCTCCTAGTGAAATAGTGTTTCCTAATATCCAACCTAGACCTCCCCCACTGCAACTTGAGACCATTACTCCTTGTTCTGTCATCTGCCACCACTGAGAACAGCCGAGCTCTAGCCTCTTTGGAACCCCCCTTCAGGTAGTTGAAAGCAGCTATCAAATCCCCCCTCACTCTTCTCTTCTGCAGACTAAACAATCCCAGTTCCCTCAGCCTCTCCTCAGAAGTCATGTGCTCCAGCCCCCTAATCATTTTTGTTGCCCTCTGCTGGACTCTTTCCAATTTTTCCACATCCTTCTTGTAGTGTGGGGCCCAAAACTGGACACAGTATCCAGATGAGGCCTCACCAGTGCCGAATAGAGGGGAATGATCACGTCCCTCGATCTGCTGGCAATGCCCCTACTTATACAGCCCAAAACGCCGTTAGCCTTCTTGGCAACAAGGGAACACTGTTGACTCCTATCCAGCTTCTTGTCCACTGTAACCCCTAGGTCCTTCTCTGCAGAACTGCTGCCTAGCCACTCGGTCCCTAGTCTGTAGCGGTGAATGAGATTCTTCCGTCCTAAGTGCAGGGCTCTGCACTTGTCCTTGTTGAACCTCATCAGATTTCTTTTGGCCCAATCTTCTAATTTGACAATTTAAAAATGACAATGCTTAGAGTCCTTCATGCTACAGAGTACCTAAAAATGAAGGTAGATCAAAGGTCAATGTGGCTTTTCAGTCTCACTTTATACTTATCAGCCATTTTATACATGGCTTATAAAGGGTTAAAAAGCGATGCCTCTGGAAGATCCTTCACGTCAAGTGGCAAGATCGCCGCACTAATGCCAGCATCCTCGCTGACACCAAGCAATGATCCTCATGCACCAGCTTCTCTGGGCGGGACATTGCATGTGGATGCCAGACTCTGGCCTCCCAAAACAAGCCCTCTACTCTCAGCTCACCCATGGCCAGAGATCCCGTGGTGGCGAGAGGAAACGCTACGAAGACACACTGAAAGCGTATCTTAAGAAAATTGATGTGGACATCACAAGCTGGGAGGAGCAAACCACCGTCCGACCCAAATGGCACCATATCCTCCATCAGGCAGTGGGTCTGCTTCGAGAAGTGCCTTGCCCTTGAAGCTGAAAAGAGAGAGAGAAGGAAGGAAAAAGAAAGAACTTTCTCCTAGCAGGCAGCTGACCTGCCAGGAAATGTCTGTACTTACTGTGGGTGGATCTGTGGTTCCAAGATCGGACTCCAGAATCACCTCAGGACCCATATGTAAATCCGTGGTAGAGATCATCCTCAAATCGAGGGGTCGCCAGTCCATCAATAAAGGGTTGAGAGGATTATTTGCTATTATTAGCCTGTTACAGACATGAGTAGCATGTTCTAGATGATTACAAGTGCCACAGTAGAAGGGGTTCTGGTTGGTTATAAGCACCTCTTGACTCGTTGGACTCAGACAATCTCTAATAATTGCACAACCATTTATTAAAACCTGTGTTATTAACCCTTAACAAAACATGTATGATGACTTGACCAGTGTTTCCGCGTGCCCTTGGGTGGGAAGCATAGAGCCTGTGAGCTGTAAAGGAGGGGAGACCTATATCTCGCTTAGGGTGACCAGACAGCAGATGTGAAAAATCAGGTCGGGGTGGGGTGTAATGGGAGTCTATATAAGAAAAAGATCAAAAAATCGGGACTGTCCCTGTAAAATCGGGACATCTGGTCACCCTAATCTCGCTGTCAAAATTATTTCTCCTGACTAGATCCAGGGGCTTGTCCTGATCTCTTCTTGCCAAATTAATGGCCAGTGGGTATTTCCATCTTTCTGGTGGCCTGGACCTGCTAGAAAAAGGTCTATAAAATCCTGACGTGTGTGGAAAAGGGGACCAGAGAAGTGGTGGTTATCTTTTCACAAAATAAAAAAACCAGGGGTCATCCAATGAAATGAATAGGCAGCAGGTTTAATACAAACAAGAGGAAGTTCTTCTTAGCACAGCTAGCCAGGAACTCATTGCCAGGGCGTGTTATGATGGCCACAAGTATAACTGGGTTCAAAAAAGAACTGGATAAGTTCAGGGAGAATGGGTCTGTCAGTGGCTACTAGCCAAGATGGTCAAGGACAGGACCTCGTGCTTGGAGTGACCCTAAACCTCTGAAGCCAGGAGTGGAAGACAGGTAGGCTTACTTCATAATTGCCCTGTTCTGGGGACGGACGGACGGGCGCGCACGCACACACACACACGTCTCTGGTCCCAGCAGCTGTTGCAGACAGGCTACTGGGCGAGATGAACTTGCTCTGACCCAGCCTGGCAGCTCTTCTGTTCTTCAAGCCAACACGAAGGAGCACAAGTAAAAGCACCCTGAGCCCAAGCTGTGCGAACTTGTACAGGGGAACGCCGGAACTTGGAGCTCAAATAAAATGACCAACTCCTAAGTGTCTAATATGGGTCTCCCCTCTCGTCTCTTCTGCAGCTGCGTGTCGAAGTGCCCGGAGGCTGGGGGGAGGTGAGACTGTACTGAGCTAAATGGAGACTCTCCATCTCTGTAACCGGGGAATCCAGCTGCCTCCACAGTGCAGATCTGTGTTCCTCTTCCTTCGAGTGTATTGCTGCGTGGAAGAGAAGCAGTTTAGCATGAATAAGTCACTCCGTCGGTCTGAGACTAGGCACTCGGCTCAAACGCTCATGAATCGTTTGTTCCCCTCAAGGGACGTAAGCAGCGTTCCGAGCACCATTGGTGTTTGGAAACGCCGGGCCAGCCAGTCTGAGTTCACCCCATTTAACCGGGCAGTCTGAGTCCCACGTGAATGGATCAAAGCGCCATGCATGGATCGCATGGCAAAGGGACAATAGACACGAAATCCCACTCGTGTCCAGGACCTTCTGTCCCTGTCAGAGCAAGCAGCGACCTCTTTCGAGCTGATAGAGGGGACAGTGGGCCAGACACTCAAAGGAGCTTAGCACCCAGCAGCTCCCATTGCTTTCAGCATGGGGGGGAGATTCTGCACTGCACTCAGTGCTTGAGAATCCTGCTTAGAGCCTTGTGTTCAGAGGGCAGTTTACTCTGGTCCCCTGCTAAGGCGGAGTACAGACCTCTGTTGGGCAGGAGCGCATTTTAATGTGGTGGCTGCGTGATCAGAGAAGCGAGCTGGTTCAGTGCTGCCAGAGAGATAAGAACACAAATTAGATTGTGCGCCTTTCTGAATAGGAAGTATTACTGATGCAATATGCAGGGGCCTTAAATACCTAAAAATGCCCCCCCGTGGTCCTGTTTCATGATTAAATGCTGTAATAATGCATGCAGATCTCCCCAGCCCTGTATCTCAGGAGAGTCAGATGAGATCTCCAGTGCCTGGCTTTGTGATGCTTTTGAAATCTGGCCCCCCCTTTCTTTTTATTGGAGTTCAAACAGTCTATGGAAGAAATATAGAGAAATTAAAACTTGACCGTGTACCTGCTGCTGGGCATAATGGATGAAGCTTGCCAGCCTTTAAAAAAGAATTTTTGGCAGACTTTTTGGATGCCTCTTTAAAGTGCGATGTCTGGGCTCCAGATCTGTGGGTGCGGAATTGAGTGGCCCAACCCCTCTGTTCAGTGAGCATTGCATGGAGCGTGGGACTCTCGTTATCGGTTTGCTGTTTACCCAAGACAGAAGTGCCAGATACTTCTCGTGCTTCGTGCCTGATGGCTGCACCACCTGCTGCTTTGTTTGAGTCCGTGCGGCTGCGAATTTGCCCCACGCTGAACCGCCCTGTATCTGGAACCTACGTGTTCCTTCCACTTCCCAGCTGTAGTCGTCTCACTTGGGTGCCAGCAACGGTTAACGCCCCAACGAGCAGCAGGCTGCTGGAGTGGCTGCCCAGGCACAGAGAATTAGGAGCCGTGTGCCCAGCAGGGCAATGCAGTAGGGCAGCTGCATGAGTGTTCAAGTGGCAGGTGCCCAGCGTAGCAGTTTCTAACTAAGCTCTCTCGCTGGCCTGCCGGGTAATCTTGGACAAGTCACCTCTGCTCCCTGCCCCTCCCTTTCTCCCCGATACTGGGGATCTCTGAAAGAGACGCGCAATTCGTCCCCAAGTCCCTGGGCTCTCTGCAGGAGTGGCTGGCTCTGATTCTGCAGCCTCTCTTGGAAGTCTGTAAAGAGCAGAGGAAGTACATACATCCAGTGCCTGAGCTGTTTAGACAGTGCACGCTCTCTCACTGGCTTCCTGCAGTATCTTTGCACAGGCCAAGCCCTGCCAGCCCGTTTCTTGTGGGATAATAGTCCCTCTCTGCGGGAGGCAGCAGGGCAGCCGAGGCTTTCATCCAGGTTGGGTGTTCTGCACAGCACGGGCGCATGGGACAGGACAGGTGCGTGGGAAGCGCCACAGGCTGCACCTCTGATGATGTCGGTGTGATGAGTTTCTAAGGCCAGAAGGGGCCATTGTGCCCTGGGTAGGGCCGCTGGGACAGAGCCCTCTGCTGTCCAGATCTTCTCCCCGTGTCAGAGTCGCATCAGAGGTGCAGCCTGTGGCACTTCCCACGCACCTGCCCTGTCCCATGCCTGTCCCAGCCAGCAGGGGCGAGATCAGGTGAGCTGGTGAGTCGAGAGCCGATGTCCATGGCAGGAGGGGGGCAGCGGCTCAGCACTCAGTGTTTTGGGGGGTGGGGGTCTATGGGTGAGGGGATGAACAGAAGGGAAGGACACTTGTCTTACCTGCTGAGTGGCTTCTAAGCATTAGCTGCCCAGAGTGGGGCAGGCAGGGCTGAGTAATGATCCCCTTGAAGAGCGGGTGTAAAGTCATTGCCACAAGAAGTCATTCAGGCCAAGGGTTTAGCACCATTCAAAAGGGATTGGACATTTATATGCATAACAAAACTACCCAGAGTTGTTAGTGTCACGGACTCACAGATCGTGCCCACTCGTGGCCCCGTGCAGTCCATGGGGGGTGCCCCTTTCAGTGCGACAGCCCTTCTCGGGGGGGCCCTCCACCTCCTGGAGCCGCACCTCTCTGAGCCTCAGCACGTCTGTCTCTGCCGTGGGCCCCTCAGGGAGTCCCCTCGCTCTGGGGCCCCCGGGGCCTCGACACCCCCCGAAGGGGACGATGCCCCCCCGCCCCGTGCCCTGCTCTCTAGCCCGGAGCGACTCTCCCCCAGTGTAACACAGGAGGTTTATTGAGGGTTGAACCCAGCACAGGAAACTCTCAGGGCCTCAGGCCTGGCCTCCCTCAGCCCAGCACATCCCAGTCCCCCTGCAGCCAGGGGGGCTCTGCCTGCTCCCCCCTCCAGCCCCGAGCCCCCCTGCTCCCAGCTGGGCTCCGATACCGCCGGGCCCAGGCCCCTTCGTCCATTGGCTTCTCTCCAGGGAAACAGGGTCGCCTGGGCCCCCTCTCCTCTCAGGCCTCCTCTGGCTGGAACCGGCTGGTCAGGTCACCGGGGTCCTCTCCCCGCAGCCCATTGTCCCCCCACTGGCCAGAACCGGCTGCGACTCCTGAGCTGGGTCTCCGGGTCACCAGTCGCTGGGGTCTCCGTTCTCCAGGCCATTGGCTGGGGTCCCGAGTCCCTCGCCGGTCCTGTGTCCCAACAAACTCCCCCTCCCCTCCCCTCGTTAAACCAGTAACACCCGGGGACACTGAGTCCCACCCCCTCTGCCTGCAAACCACTGGAAAACAGAAAAACCAAGAAAACCCCCTACTTTGTCACAGTTAGTTAATGTTAACAAAATTTGGAAGGGATATTAACTTCCTGCTTCCAGGCTTATGCTGATCTCTAGATAATAGAGATCAGGCTGAGACCTAATGTAGGGGGACCGATTATCCCACAGCTGCTACTGTGAGGTTCATACACCTTCCTCTGAAACGTCTGTTTCTGGCCACTGTCTGAGACAGGACACTGGGCTAGATGGGCCTCCAATCTAATCCAGTCAGGAAACTGCTGTGTTGCCGAAATTTACAATGATGTGAGTTAGTTCCATTTTTCTCCTCTCACCGTCCCACCCGTGTACCCATGTGACAAAAAAAAAAAAAATCTCTTGCCTCATAGGGTCTCAGGATGGTGCGGCTGTCAACGTGCCCTTCTCATATTGCTAAATGGGAAGAGGGTAACTGTTCGGAAGAGGTTGTAAAACCTCGGCCTTAGATGTTTGATGCTTTTGGAGAAAGGTTGCAGTGGGATATGGTAATCGCCGAGTGAGGGCTGCATGTGCATCCTTGGCTATAGAGTGATCTGCTTCCTCTATCTTTTGTTCATTTGTTAAAAAGCACTCACTGAATTTAGTGCTGGGACCTCCCTCTCCTATGAAACCGGTGTCATTACAGAGTTAGCATTAGGAGAGGAAGGTAGATGAATTTTCTAAGTGTACAGTTTGACTCCTTGTAGCTTCCACTGAAGATGAAAGCTACAGTGAACACCAGCACAAAGACATGTTGGAACTGTAGGGAGAGTTTGCGATTGCAGTGACTTTTTTGACCAGAACAGTGTTGATCCATCACATGGATCACACAGAGGAGAACAGCGGTCAGCGTTTTCACACCCAGGTGAGGAGCCGGGCTGAGATGCCGACTCTGGGAACTGCTGCGTGCACAGCACTTCTGAGTAATTGGGTCCCTTCCCAGTGGGGTGGCTTCAGCACAAGTGATGAGGAGAAATTGTAAAGGTTCAGAACACCTGCTGTATCGCGCGAGACCCCCGGAGCTCACTCTGTTTAGCTTAGCAAAGCGTGCGACTAGATCCCAGTCTGAGGACCAGTGCCGGGAACAGAAATGTGGGCTCTTTGGTCTAGCAGACGAAGGTCTAATGAGACCCAGTGGCTGAAAATCGAAGCTAGAGAATTCAGACAGGCAATGGGCACACGTTTTTAACAGGGAGGGTAATTAACCAGTGGAACAGTTTCCCAAGGGGTGTGGTGGATTCTCCACAGCTGGCCAGTTTTCAAATCAAGACGAGGTGTTTTTCGAAAAGCTCTCCTCTAGTTCAGACAGGAATTAACTCAAGGGAGTCCTGTGGCTCGGCTTTACGATCTGCGAATCTGTGCCTGACCAAGAAGGGGGGTCTAACCTGAGACCCCTAGGTTTGTTCACAAGAAGGCTTGGGCCTGCCCATCTGCGGTTGAGGTTGCGTTTTAAAGAGCCGTGGGTGCTCCTGTCTCATGAGAGCCATAATTCTGCCGGTCCTGGAGTGTATTTGTGACCTTGCTGAGTAAATGGATCCACTGAGGAGAGGACGCCACTTGGTGCTGCCACCCGGGTAACACTGAAGCCGTGATAAAATCAGGGGCTGTTCCCAGCCCCCAGGTTGCTGAGGGAAGCCTGTTAGTGATTGGAAATTCATTCTCTGACATGCTCCTTCACAAAGGTCAGAGATGCAAATTGACATGTATTGAATTTCCGTGGCTGCGAAGGATGTCAGCCAAGCTGACAGGACTCCCACCACCTGGCTGCAAACAGCCACAAGAATTAGCTTCCTTCCCCCAGCTTTTCCTGGCTTGGGTACTTGGAAGCGATTTCCAGTGCTCCTGAGAAAAGCCCAGCTCCCTGCCAGCTGCCCGGAGGTTCACCGAGCAGCTCGCAGATGTATTACAGGGGGCAGTAGTGTCATAGATGGGACATGGGATTTTCCTTCCCTAAAGGTAGGGCTCTGATTTAAACTGTTAAATGTCCAGACTCACCCACAGTGATCCATAATCCAGTTAGGGTTTAGTGATTCTGCAGCTGGAGACGGTGCCTGGGTTTGGTTAGTTACTGTCGACCGTGTAGCGCTGCAGGATGGCTTGGATGCTGCTGGAGGAGGAAGGCGTTGTGCCTTCAGGTCTGGAAGGCCTGGGTGTGCTGGCACCAGAGCTAGCCAAAGGAGAGGTTGGTCACCCTTACCAATCAGTCAGCTGGCTGCTTGCTGTGTCCTGATGGACCATTCAGCTCAGCGCACCCCGAGCTCCTCCACAAGGCCTTCCTTCTCCTGCTCAGGTGTCTCTCCAACCTCTTTCTGCCACGCTGCCTGGATCCATATAGACCATCCCGTGTGTGGTTCCCCTTCTGGGACCTCTGCCTACCTGTCTGCCCACCCTTTGACTCCGAGCTCCTCAAGGCAGGAGCCATCTCTTCCTGTATGTCTGGAAAGCACCTAGTCTCCCCTCCAAATGACACTGAACCACTTGGCTCCATTTTCATGACTTTGGAGCAGGCGATGCACACCTCAGTTACCCTGGGGGACGTAGTCGTCCCGCTGGGGCAGGAGGTGGCCTGTGCACATCACAGCGGAGTTGCAGGAGGCTTTTGTTTTGAATGGAATTCGTTATCAGCAAGCTCCAAACTTTTCCACTTGGTTTTTAGAGACAGTTCTTTGGGACTCTTTGTACTTGGCCATGGGATCGCTGCTTTGCCCTCTAATGATCAGGAGCCACAAATTCCTGGGACTATTAGTTTGAGTCCCAAATTCAATCTGACACTGTGTTTTCCTTACTGAGGATGTAGCAAATAGGGCAGAGCAGTGTTAGATGATTTTGCATGAAGCTTGTCATCTCTAACTATCTCAGTAACACTTCACCCACTTCTGCAGTCTCAGATCCCTGCAGTTAATATCATTTTCCAGGGTGCTGCTTGCTTTCTTTGAGGTTCTTTGGCACGTTTCCAGGGGACCTGTCAGTTGACTTCAGTGATTGTGCAGAAGTATTTAATAAAGGCTGCACAGAACAGATAACATCCAGCTTGAACGCGGGGTGACTGCTTGGAAACAAACAGCCGGTTGAAAGGGAGATTCCCCAAGGGAATGCTCAAGCATGGCTGAGTTTTCCCTTATCCCTAATCCTGCTATTCTCCTGCTAGGACTGAGGATCTGCCCACGGCCAGTCAATCACCAGAATCCTTTTCTGTCTGCAGCTTCCTAAAGGAGGCTCTGCCACTTGTGTTCGATGAATTGGTCACCGGCCATTAATAATGCAAGGCAGGGCTCTCTCCAGCTGGGCGTCTGACGTTCTGCCTTACCCAGCCCGGTCTCCCTTCTCCCGGTCCCGATGCTGCTTTCCTAGCCTCTAGATGCACTGCTCTCCCTCCACAACCCTAGGGGCATAGTCCACCCTACCGTGGTCTGACTGGAGAAGATGTTTGTGCTTTTTAGGGGCAGGTGGCTCCTAGAACTGACTGGGTGAAATCCTGGACTCATTGACTTCAGTGGCAAAACTTCCATTGACTCTGAAATCTGGATTTCGACCCTAGATCTTATCTCTTAGGTACTTTACGTTGCGCCAGTGACCCTAGCAGCTGAGCACTGCACAGTCATTACCACGTTCGTCTTCCTAGCGCCCCGGTGAGGGCGTGCAGGGCTGTCAGAGGGGAAATGAAGCACAGAAACACAGTGACTAGCCCAGGGCGTCTGTGGCAGAGCAGGGAATTGAACCATTTCTTGTTTTCTGTTGAGCTTCCCCTTACAAGGGATCTGATTGTCTCATTATTGGGTCTCTGTGTTGCTGCTTTTCAGAAGTTGTCAGAAGTTCCCTACAGCTGTGACTCAAGCACTGAGGATGTGGCATGCAAATGCAATGCAGTGGCTGCTGAGAATATGTCACACAGAATTGTTCAGTAGGCTCGCTTGCAAAGGATTGCTAGTGAGCTCATGGCAGCAGCATTCCTGCTGCTGCTCTCAATTTTTTCTCCCTGTGTTTTCATAATCCTGAAGGACGGCTCCTGGGGCGTCAGATGGAACAAGTTTGGATGGAGGTTCATGCTGCTGCTTCCTGTGTAATCTCCTAGAGGTAACGTGAGTGGTGGTGCAGCCCGGCTGCATGGGAAGGCGTCTGGAATCAGAAAGGCCTGAGGCCATGTGGAGCAGATAATAGATGGAGGATTAAGAGCCTGGCAATCCATGTTTTAAGGGTTTTCTTTATAAAACATGGTTGTTTGGGGTTAATTTTGCTCTTGGCTTTTTCCATGTTTGCTTGTTTGTCTGCACTGATCCCAGCAGGAAGAATCCCAGAGCTCTAACTGCATTCAATAAAAAACGAGAGATGAGCAATCCCCGTTTAAATTTAAAAGAGCTCAGAAAAATCTGGGGCCAAGATATAGATCAGGGATCGGCAACCTTTCAGAGGTGCTGTGCCGAATCTTCATTTATTCACTCTGATTTAAGCTTCCGTGTGCCAGTCATACATTTTAACGTTTTTAGAAGGTCTCTTTCTATAAGTCTATAATATAGAACTAAACTGTTGTTGTATGTAAAGTAAATAAGGCTTTAAAAATGTTTAAGAAGCTTCATTTAAAATTAAATTAAAATGCAGAGCCCCCCAGACCGGTGGCCAGGACCCAGGCAGTGTGAGTGTCACTGAAAATCAGCTTGCGTGCCGCCTTCGGCACCCGAGCCATAGGTTGCCTACCCCTGATATAGATAGATGTAAATGTCTGTCTGTCTTGCCTTGCTACACTCTGATTCGCCCAGCGAGGCCTAGTCTACCCCCAGTTGCACCAGTTTAACAAAAGGTGTTGTTTGAAAATGGATTTAAACTGGTGCAAGCCTTGTGCAGACACTCGTCAGTCGCTTTATGCCTGGTTGTCAGTTCCTTGCAGATGTAGGTTGAATAGCTGGAAGTCAGGGTTAAATAGAGCAGAGAGCCCACGCAGGACACAGACCCCCAGCTTTAGTTAAACCTGAGCAATCTTTGTGTGAAGGCCAGAGATGCAGCCCAGTTCCAGCCCCGTGCTCTGCTCTGTGATTTCAGAGTGGTGCGCTCTGGGATGTGTTCATTGACCTTGGAGGATTTCTTAGCGGTGCAAACAAGAGCAGGCTTCTGCTCTGCAGGCACCAGCTGGCCAGTCAGCAGGGCTTTTCCGTGGCAGCTGGGCCTTGCCTAGATTGGGATGCAGGGTGTGGCTGGAACACGTTAGCCAGCACAGCTCTGACAGTCGAGTGGAAACATGCCAGCCAACCCCTCTCGCCCGGGCCCAGCAGGGTGGGTGGCTGGGCCCATCTCTGCATCGGGTCCCTTCCGTTAGGTTGGCGGTGTGCTTTTAAGGGGCTCCCTCCCGCTGACCTCCTCTGCTCGTTGGGAGACCTGCAGCTCCCCACTGACCCGGCTGGTCCTGGGAACGGAGCACTGGGGTGGGCAGCGCTGTGCCGCCGCGGGGAAGCAGCCTGTTTGCTGAATAGCAGCTGGTGGTGCCTGATGGTGCCCAACCCGGGCGGGATGTCGGCTCTTTGTCGGCTCTGCTTGGGTTCAGATTCCTGTTCACGGTGCTGGAAGGCGCACAGTCTGCTTTCCAGTGGGCATGCAAAGTGGCAGGGGGTGTGTGTGTGTGGGGGGGGAGGGATGGACAGTGGCAAAGGAGGAGGGTGCAAGACGGGCCTGAGGCCTTGCACCCGCCTGTGCCCGCTGTGGCCCTGCAGACCCGTGAGCTCACTGCACGTGCCCTGCGTGGGGCAGAAAGAGGCCGTCGGGCAGTGGGTGTGATCCAGGGAGATGCTGAGCACCTTGGCACCCCCTGAAGTCCGTGGGAGTTGCAGGCAGTCGCCCTGGCAGGGCCAGCCCAGAGGAAGGGGCGTGCAGGGCGCTGGGTGAGCCAGGAGCAGCTGTCATGCGCAGTCTGCAAAGCGATGCACCATGGCCCCTCCCATCTCCCTGGGCAGGAGAGAGACTCCCGAGCCCCAGCATCAGGCCGGGCCTGCGGGGTGGGCAGGGGCAGCGCGCTGCCTGTATACCTGGGGCCGGCTGGCCGGCCGGCCTCGCCCCCACCCCCACGTGGCTTTGGGGGTTGGGTACTGCCAATGGCTCAGCTTGGCTGTGGTCCTGGTCAGCCCTTAGGATCCATAGTCGTGCAGCCATGCGCATGAGTGGCAGGGGCAGACAGGCCCTGGCTGGGGCGTGTTACCTCCTGCTGTGGGGGGTGTAGCTGGACGGGGCAGGGCAGCGGAACGGGACCCGGGAATCTGACGTCTGTGCAGATGCCGGGCGGCAGAACTAGCTGCCGTGTTCTGTCCCTGCCTTTATTAGCCCGTCGCAAACCTGGGATCATCAAGTGGCTTCCCCTCGGGGCTGACGGTCAGTTCATGCTGCACAGTGCTCTGAAGCTGGCAAGTGCTACGTGAATGCTAAACAGTTATTACAGGAACTTGGCCCTGCACCATAGTCAAGTGTGAATCATCAGCGTGCTGCTCTGAGTGACTGCACCGAGTACGGCCAGAGGGGAGTCAGGCCCCGGCCAGCTTGGGGCATTTCTAACAGCGTCCCACCTCTTGTGATTTTAGCCCTAGTCTCGAGGCATCCATGGCACGGGGGGGGGAATGTGTCTGGGCGCCTGGGACCCCATCCGTGCTCCCCCCCCAGCTACAGAGAACCACCCACGCTGGGTGTCTGCCTTAAAGCCCCAGCTCCTGGAGTCATATGAATGTGAGAATCTCAGCTTGCGTTTCAAGGAAAAGTAAGTTTCTAGCCCTCCTGGATGGGGTGAAAAGAATGCAAATGGGACCGCTGCAGGCTAAAAGCCAGGAGGCAAATCACAAGAACCCCCCAGGTATAGATCCTTGTTATCGGTCAGGATTTTAGGGCCTGACTCCCTGTGAACATTTTGAGGTTGGCAACACCACCATAATGCTGTGTCCCCTTCCTGCGTGCAGCCCCGGTCCCTGCGGGGGGCCTGGGGGCTTGCTAGCAGGACCCCTTTGCCAGCAGCCATCTTCCCAGAGAGCTGGCAGAGCGCGTAGGAGTCATGACCCAGCCGGGGGGGTGAGTGGCAGCGCGAGCTGGGCACTAGCTAGCATGCGGGGTGGGGGCGGGGCGGGGTCAGGCTGGCAGCGCGCGTAGGAGCCATGACCCAGCCGGCGGGGGGGGGTGACTGGCAGCGCGAGCTGGGCACTAGCTAGCATGCGGGGTGGGGCCGGGGCGGGCTCAGGCTGGCAGCACACGTAGGAGCCATGACCCAGCCGGCGGGGGGGGGGTGAGTGGCAGCGCGAGCTGGGCACTAGCTAGCATGCGGGGTGGGTGCGGGGCAGGGTCAGGCTGGCAGCACACGTAGGAGCCATGACCCAGCCGGGGGGGGGGGGGGTGACTGGCAGCGCGAGCTGGGCACTAGCTAGCATGTGGGGTGGGGGCGGGGCGGGCTCAGGCTGGCAGCGCGCGTAGGAGCCATGACCCAGCCGGGGGGGGGGTGAGTGGCAGCGCGAGCTGGGCACTAGCTCTCAAGCGGGGGGGGTGCGGGGCAGGGTCAGGCTGGCAGCACACGTAGGAGCCATGACCCAGCCGGGGGGGGGGGGTGACTGGCAGCGCGAGCTGGGCACTAGCTAGCATGCGGGGGGGGGGCGGGGCGGGCTCAGGCTGGCAGCACACGTAGGAGCCATGACCCAGCGGGGGGGGGGGGGGCTGAGTGGCAGCGCGAGCTGGGCACTAGCTAGCATGCGGGGTGGGTGCAGGGCGGGCTCAGGCTGGCAGCGCGCGTAGGAGCCATGACCCAGCCGGGGGGGAGGGTGACTGGCAGCGCGAGCTGGGCACTAGCTAGCATGCGGGGTGGGGGCGGGGCGGGGTCAGGCTGGCAGCGCGCGTAGGAGCCATGACCCAGCCGGGGGGGAGGGTGACTGGCAGCGCGAGCTGGGCACTAGCTCGCATGCGGGGTGGGTGCGGGGCGGGCTCAGGCTGGCAGCGCGCGTAGGAGCCATGACCCAGCCGGGGGGGGGGTGAGTGGCAGCGCGAGCTGGGCACTAGCTAGCATGCGGGGTGGGGCAGGGCGGGCTCAGGCTGGCAGCGCGCGTAGGAGCCATGACCCAGCCGGGGGGGGGGTGGGTGACTGGCAGCGCGAGCTGGGCACTAGCTAGCATGCGGGGTGGGGGCCGGGGCGGGGGCCGGGGCGGGCTCAGGCTGGTATGTGCAGCCCGTGCCGCGGCCTCAGAGTCTGTCTACATGAGCTGCCAATCGCACCCCTGGCTGCAGCGCAGACGTCCCCGAAGTGAACCCATCTCAGGGTGCCTCTGCTGGGGGCCCTGCTTTCCCTGGGCCTGCTCCCCGTCTCGCTTCCTGGGACCCCGGCCAGTGCCTGGCTGCGCCTTCGCACCTCACCCTCGGCTCCCGTCTGTGAACGCCCCCTTTGCTGGGAAGCCAGCGGGCTCCTGGGTGCAGTCACACCCCTGCTCACCTGTGATCCAGCAGCTGTGTGTGTGTGTTACCTCCCCACCGCCCTAGCACCTGCTCCCAGCCACCATGGGCGTCTCCGGTCACTTGGGACCTGCATTAGGCCTTGTCCCTGCCGGCAGCTCCCTGGCGTGGTGCCTGTCCTCTGTCACTGGCCTCAGGGCTTCAGTTCGGTTATTGGACTGCAAGCTGGCACCTCTCCCCCTCCCCGCAGCCTTGGAGGGCAGTGAGGGACCCACCCACCCAGCGTCCAGGGTGGGGTGTGCCAGGAAGAGAAGGGAGGTTCCCAGGCCGCTCTGCCAGAAGTGAAGACAGTGACTGCTGGCTTTGAGCACCTGAGAGCGACTAACCGGGGCCTCGGGCCTGTGGGACGTTCCGAGCTCACAGTCATGTTTGATCTTGCGATAGCGCTGCTCTGGAAACGACTCCCTCCACTCGGGAACAGCAGCTGCAGGCATGGCAGCATTGTCTCCAGTTTCCTCCCTGAGACGCCAGGATTTCTAGGCTAAACAGATGTGGTTATTCAGCATGGTGTAAAATTGGAAAATATAGTGCCCCAAAATGGAGACTTTCAGTGAACTCCCTGTTTGCACTGAATGCAGCTGCCTTCAGCACTGACCGGGAGAGTTAAACTTTCCCAGAGCTTGGGCTGATTGCACGGCGACAAGGAGCCTGTTTGCCAACAAACCTAGCAAAGGAGCTTTGCACAGCACCCGGCTCAAGCCCAGCCTCCCCTCGGCTGTAGTGCAGAGCAGAGCGCTCTCCCATTCGCAGCTCTCTGGTTACTAGAGGAAATAATGCCTGTTCCCTCCTCCTTGCAGCATGGCCAGGGAGTAGTTCTGCGTCAGGTGAGCTTGGGGGCAGCTGTCTCCTGTGGTCATAAGCTGCTCGCCGGGTGTCTTGTCACCCTGGTGAATGGAATCTTTCCTCTGCCTCCCCTTCAGAAAGGAGAGTCCAGTGTTGTTAACCCATCGGTGGGGGGCTCAGGAAAGGGTCCTTGCACGGCCTGTAAACAACAGACCGGCTGTGACCTGGATGGTTTCCTCTGAGGGCTGCACCCGTAGCAAATAGGCCAGTTGGGGAAACGCCTTCGGGGGCGTTGAAAGCTCCTGCTGCGTCGGGCGAAATCTCCATTTACTCACCGAGCGTCTGTCAGCAGCTCCCCTGTCGCATGTTTGCTAACAGCAGCTAACAGCCGGTTTTGTTGTTTGCTTAGGGTTAGTGCTTCCCAGGCTGCACGTGTAACAGAAACCAGCGGGCCGGATCCTGCCCTGGGCAAGGCCCCTGGGGCTCAGGGCAAGTCACCGCGGCAGGGGGAGGAGGAAAAGCCCAGATGAAGACTTGCCCCGTTCTCCTAGAGCACATGGGGCACAATGGCTGCAAACTGCTGCCAGGTCAGCGTGGTCGGTTTGTATTTGCTGTGCGCTGGGGAAGGACTGTGCAAGGTGCAGGACAGTAGCAAGCCCTTGGCCCCTGCTTAGGCTGAAATTTTCCAAGGGGACGAAAGGGGTTAGGCTCCCAGACTCCACTGGAACTCAGTTGGGCCCTGAGGGTCTGATCCAAACCCCATTGAAATCAATGGGGCCCTGCCATTGGCTGGCTCTGGCTCAGGCCCGATTTCCGTATTAGCCCTTCCCTGAATCAGCCGAGTTGTGGCGGTGTCAGTGATCGCTCGGCTTCAGGGCTGGGCACGGGGTCTGTTCCCCAGCATGTGCCGTAGTAGCCGCTGTGTTTCACTTGCCTGTGCTGGGGCTTTCTGTGCCTGAACACAGCTCCCAGGGGCTGTCGTGACTCCAGGCGGGGCCACCCACCTCAGGGTGGCATGTGAGGAGCCCTCCATGAGGCGGTGCGCTTTGCAGAGCGTGTGGGGGGGGAAACCTGGCAAACCTTGGCAACGTTTGGGTACGTGAGCTTTCTCTTTGTTCTGGGTTTGCACCGTGGCTAGCACCGTAGGGTCCTGGGCCGTCACGGGGGCTCCCAGGTGCGCCCGCAATGTAGCGTGAAACCTCCGGGAATTCTAAGACTGATCTGTTGTGCTGGGTGAGAGCTGCCAGCCTGCAAGGATCTCCGCTTCCGCTGCCCAGAAAGCCCCTGAAATACTGCAGCTGAGTGTGGGAGCCAGCGAGGGCTTGGAACAGGTCCCTGCTGCAGAGCTGCAGAGAACTCAGGCTGCTGCGGAGGAGCTGGAGGGTGACCAGAGAGCAAGTGGGAAAAATCGGGACTTTTTATTTTTGAGCAGGGGGGTATAGTTGCCTATATAAGACACAGCCCCTAATATCAGGACGGTCCCAAGAACAGGCCATCTAGTCACCCTAGGCCCTCGATGCAGGGGCTGCCGCATGCTGGGTTTTCTGGGTAATTCCCCCCCACCCAATGCTGCCCAGCCATAGTGTCTGCTGGGCCCAGGGATGTGTCCGATGCATCCCCCGGCGTAGCGCTGTCTGTGTTTGGGGCCAGACGTCCAAACAGCAAAGCTAAGCCTCTTCTTTGTGTTGCTGCAAACATCTCCGCTTGCCTGCTCATCTCCCCTGAGCAGCTCCTTGCTTTGTGAGCAAGGGAACCCGCCCGCCTTCTCTGGCTGCCCCTTGCCCGTGCAGAGCACCCCTGGCAGGAGGTAGGTGGGTATGAAAGCAGGTGTGGTGCTGTGCTTCTGTTCCGTGTCTCCTCCCACCCTGCAGAAAGGCTTCCTGAACAAAGAGGCTTTGTCAAACCCATGGATTGGCGTCCTCCCAGCCCCTTGGGCCGGGCAGGTGAGGGTAGACCCAGAAAGCTTTCCCCCCGCAGCGTTTGCACGAGCGAAGCTTGAGTGGTTTAGCGGGTTTTTTGGGTCAGTTGAAGTGCGCTGGATCTTTGCGGAATGCTTGTTTGAAATACTAGTGTGAGATCTGCTTTGAGGGCGGCTGGCCATAGACACCCTCCTGGCTCCGTTCAAAGGCGCGATCGCATGACGCTGAGGGAAGTGGCCTTTACTAAGGTGGGAGGGATAGTTCAGTGGTTTGAGCATTGGCCTGCTAAACCCAGGGCTGGGAGTTCAATCCTTGAGGGGGCCACTTAGGGATCTGGGGCAAAATCAGCACTTGGTCCTGCTAGTGAAGGCAGGGGCTGGACTCAAAGACCTTCCAGGGTCCCTTCCAGTTCTAGGAGATTGGTATGGCTCCAATTTTTTTTTTTTTAATTTTTTAAGGTGGTTCTCTGGCTCTCGACAGCTCGGTCATGTGTTCTGGGCAGTGGGTCTCAGACTGTCCTGGTGACCCCTTTCACGCAGCAACCCCCCTTACACATGAAAAACACTTTAATATATGTAACGCCATTAGAAATGCTGGCGGCAAAGCGGGGTTTGGGGTGGAGGCTGACAGCTCGCGACCCCCCACGTAGTAACCTTGTGACCCCCTGAGGGGTCCCGACCCCCTGTAGGGGAAGTCTGCAGCTTTCTTCTACTGCACTTTCCAGCATCTACCCTGTGTAATGGAACAAGGCTGAGTTACCTCGGGTGTTCCCTGGCAAAAGGCTTGAACGATAAGGGAATGTATCTAGCGGTTAGAGCAGGAGGGGCTGGGAAGCAGGACTCCTGGGTTCTCTGTCTCAGCCCTGGAAGGAGAGTGGGCTCCAGTGGTGGGAGCAGGGAGTCAGGACTCCTGGGTTCTAGTTCTGACTTTCCACTGAGTTGTGGCCTTGTGCCAGTCCCTTCACCTTGCCGCGTTTGGGAAGTGGCTGGCACGCTGGGCCTGGGGGGCGGTGTTCTGGAGCTTGAGGAATGGCCTGGAGCGTCTCAGCTGGAAGATGCGCCAGCAGGGCTCCCCGTCCAGCATCATTAATGTTGGAAGAGTGGTTGTACGGGAGCTCTCCGTGGTTCCTGCCTCCCTGCAGCTACCCTGTCACGCTTACGGTGACCAGATAGGAAGTGTGAAGGGCTGGAGGGTAATTGGCACCTATATAAGAAAAAGCCCCAGATATCAGGACTATAAAATCGGGACATCTGGTCCCCCTCGTCACGCTCCCCCTGGCACAGAACAAACCACTTGGCATCCCTCAGCTGGCGGAAGGAGCATGGGAAAGGTGATGTCAAATAGCAAGGGTGACCGAAGAGAGAACTTGATTCTGCCTTCGCCTGAAGTGAGTTCTTCCCTCTTGTGCTGGGTGATGTGAGCGAACTCCTCCAGGGCCTGGCTTTTCCTGGGGCTGGGGGAGGCCCAGCCGTGCCGGCCGTGCGAGGCAGCACTGCACTCCCGTTTCGATTGCACTGGCAGGGCATAGATGCTGTTAGGAAGTGAGACTTTTGATCCCCGCCTGCTGTCTTTTGCAAAGCAGAGCAGCTGGATTTCTGACCCCACCGCTCGACAAACGAAACCCGTGGGCAGCGCATCCGTCCCATGCTGAGACCTGGTAAAGCGAAGCCAGGCTAAAGTTTATGCAAAGTGAGACTTCGTCAGCTGAGCAAATCCTGCTTGTGCAACATAGCTTCTCTGCTTGTCTCTGGCCTTCTCTAAACGAGGGATCCCGGCCACAGAGCTGCTCAGGGCTGCACGTCGTACCAGTTCAGTTCACCCCTGGCTAAACCCGAGGGCAGTTAGCTCAGTGCAAATCGTGGCTTTGCCCATCTGTGCTAGAGGTTTTCTCTGATACACCAGTGGCAAAACCAGAGCAAGTCCCCCGTGTAAACAAGGTCTAACTCAGTCCATGATTAGACTGTGGAACTCCTTGCTGCAGGATATCGCTGGCTGTATTCAAAGAGACTGGAGGTTTCTACCACTGGGCTTGCAGATGGATTCTGCAGTGAGCCTCCTGGCATGGCAACTCCTGGGCTCCTCCCAGACTCCTGCTGAGAATCTGCCGATCGTGGGGCAAGGGGAGCGTAGCGCCGTGTGCGGTGTCTGCGGTGGTGCTTTGTAGGCGCTACCTTGACAGATGCCCTCTTGTTAGGATTCCGTGTCTTGCATTTAATTAAGACTTTCAGATATTGATTTAATATCCACCCTCAACAGCTGTGATCTTAGTAGGCTTCTCTTGTAATTGGTTTAGATTAATTTAGAGGTAGGTCCAGGATTGTGTGCATGCTTTATACAAGGCAGCAGTGGAATTAGGAGAGAGGGAGACAGTGTTCTTACCCCAGGGACCTGACAGCGGGAGCACACAGGCGTACTAATCCTTCAACCACTCAGACTGTATTAGTCTGTTCCAGAGCCGTAGTCAGCTGTCCTTATCCCATCGGGCTGGGCCCTCTCAAGCAGGGTGCTTTGTGCTTCAGCAGTGTCGGCAGGGCAGCTGAGATCAGGGCCCTGTCGTGCCGGGCACATCGCCGCTCCCTGCCCTGGCCCAAGGTGGCGCAGGAAGTCCACGGCGGAGCTGGGACCTGAGCCAGGCCAGTGCCAATCCCACGGGCTGCTCTTCCTCTGTGGGGTTCCTCCCTCTCAAAGCCCTTCTGCTTGGGGAAAGGGTGCAGCTGCTCATCACTCATCTGGGTGCTACGTCCAGAGGGCCAGGAGGGAAAGGGACCCCACCACGTGCTCGCTGAGCATGTGCACTGCTGCCTCCAGGAGCACAGGAATCCACTGGAGGGGGTGAAATGCGTAGCTCTGCCCTGCCCCTGAGCTGCCCGGGGCCACCTTCCTGCTCGGCTCGCCTGCCTCGGAGCGGTGCGGAGTCCAGGCTTGGGAAGCAGGCGCCTCCTCCAATACCAGGCACTTCGGTACGTCTACACTGCAGCTAGACTCCTGGGGCTGGTGGAGCTGCTTCATTGTGGGACTGGCGCCCCTGGGACCATCCCACCTCGCAGGTCCTAGAGCCTGGCCTCCAGCCCAAGCCAGAACAGCTACTCTGCAAATACACAGCCCTTAGCCGAGTCAGCGGCGGGTTTAGTTGCAGGGTAGACTCACTCGGAGAGACCAGATCCCTGCTAGGGGCTCACTGAGACACCCAGAAATATCCACTTTTCCCAAAGAACGGAAGAGTGCAGCCATTTCAGTGCTGAGACCGTGGCAACGTGGGCAATCCGGGTAATTGCAGTGGTGCACGCTTCCCCCGGGCTGCCTGAGCCATCGCTCACCTGGCGCCCCTCTCTGACTCCCCAGGCCAGGCAATGCTCCAAGATGCAGCCATCAATCTTCTTTCACTTGGGGTCCTTCAAGGGGCTCCATTGAGCTGCCGTCCTGCCCCTACAGATCCTTTCTTGGTACTGCAAAAAGAACAGGATCCTTGTAGCACCTTAGAGACTAACACATTCATTTGCGCATAAGCTTCCGTGGGCTACAGCCCACTTCATCAGATGCATAGAATGGACCATCGAGTAAGAAGATAGATATACAAACAGCACATGAAAAGGTAGAAGTTGCCATACCAACTCTGAGGCTAATTAATTAATTAAGATGAGCTATTAGCAGCAGAAGAAAAAAAACGTTTGCAGTGATGATCAAGATGGCCCGTTCCAGACAGCTGACAAGAAGGTGTGAGGCTACTTAATATGGGGAAATAGATCCGCTCCCTCTCGGCCTTCCTGGGCTTGAAGAAGTTGCGAGGTGGAGGAGATCTAGTGTATTTCTCCATCTTCTTCTCCTTCTGGGTTCTGTCCGCATTGCTGCAGCGAAGCGTGGCCGGGAGTGAATTGTGATCGCCCTGTCGTGTCTCTAGGAGTGCTGGAGCAGTTTCCCGAGGGGCGCAGAGACCTGAAATCTCTGTCTCAGCCGCTAGTTCTTGGGCTGGATGCGGCGTCTCTGGTTGCCCTGTGCAGGAGGTCAGACGATATTATTGTAATGCTTCCTTCTGGCTTTAAACTCTGTGGGCCTGATTCCCTCTGGTCCTGCACCGTACACACTTGCTCGCTTGGGCCTGGTACCACTTTGCAATCCCTTGACACTGGTGTAAATGACGGCCCCAGGCGTAGGGCAGGGGAGAACTGTACTGTGGGGCGCATGTGCCTAGCCCAATGGCCCTGATCCCTGCCTGGGGCCCTGGGGCCACTGGGTGTGTGTGTGTGTGTGTGCGGGGGTTGGACAGATTTGATCAGCCACCTTCTGTCTGATCAAATCTGTACACCAGAGCACTCTCCTCACCCAGGGGCGGCTCCAGGCACCAGCATGCCAAGCGCGTGCCTGGGGCGGCAAGCCACGGGGGGCGCTCTGCCAGTCACAGCCTGCGGAGGGTCTGCTGGTCCCGCGGCTTCGACGGACCTCCCGCAGGCGTGCCGCCGAATCCGCGGGACCGGGGGCCTCCCGCAGGCGTGCCGCGGGACCGGGGGCCTCCCGCAGGCGTGCCGCCGAATCCGCGGGACCGGGGGCCTCCCGCAGGCGTGCCGCCGAATCCGCGGGACCGGGGGCCTCCCGCAGGCGTGCCGCCGAATCCGCGGGACCGGGGGCCTCCCGCAGGCGTGCCGCCGAATCCGCGGGACCGGGGGCCTCCCGCAGGCTGCCGCCAAAGGCAGCCTGCCTGCCGTGCTTGGGGCGGCAAAATACCTAGAGCCGCCCCTGTCCTCACCTTATCCGAGTACTTCCTTCCCCAGCGCCTGCTTTCAGGCTTCAGGCCGGAAAACCTCTCTGTGGAGGTTAACAGCTCGTCTCCACAGAGCCCCGCAGTCTGTTTGGCATCTGATCTCCATTGCCTAGGGCGGTTTTGTGTCTCCTGCCCTTCTGTGGAGCCAAGTGCCTGACCTGAGAACGCGGAAAGGCAGGTTCTGCTCTTCGCTTGGAGCTGCTGGCGGAAAAGAGGAGGAGTCCGGGAGCTGCGCAGGCTCCTGAGATAGATGTCTCCTCTCCTCTCCTCTCCCCCGCCTGTGTGTTTGCAGCGAAACTGAGGCACTTTCCCAGTGCTTTGTGGTGGAGGGCGAGGAAGGGAGGCTGGAGCTGTTTAAAGTGCGGGTGCCTGGGGCTTCCTTCCTCCAGGGTTTCTGTGGTTGGCGGGGTGGCTTCTCTGCTCAGCCGCTCTGCAGATGATTCTGGGAGGTTGATAAAGCAAGAATTTCCTCTTGTGGTGTATCCTGTCTGCAGCCGCCAGCTCTCTGGCAGTTGTGGGGCAGGTTGGTAAGGGAAAGGGACGGCTGGGATTTCTGGTGCTCCTCTGCTGGGACTTAGACACCACCCCTGCACGGTGCCCACTCTCACTCCCAGGCCCCCGGGTTTGGTTATGACCCCTGCCCTGCACAGCACCCGGATAATCGCTCAATGCCTCCTGGGAGGAGGCAGCGTCGCCTGCGGGTTAGGGCGCTGGGCTGCGAGTCAGGAGCTGTAGGTTGTGCTCCCAGCTAGGTGACTCGGCAAGTCACTCCCCCTCTGTACCACTCTGCGCGGGGGGGGGGAAGTTCTTCAGAGCAGGGACTGCCTCTCTCCAGGGCTGTGCAGCAGCTACCTCCGTGGGGCACCGGCTCCGGCGCCGTGGGGCGCGTCCATGGGGCGGGTCAGAGATTCTCTGCCCCGGGGGGGCACCGTAGAGCGCCTGCTCCAGCGCCGTGGGGCGTGGGCGCGACCATGGGATGGTTCAGAGATTCTCTGCCCCAGGGGGGCACCGTAGAGCGCCTGCTCCGGCACCGTGGGGCGTGTGCGCGACCATGGGACGGGTCAGAGATTCTCTGCCCCAGGGGGGGCACTGTATAGCGCCTGCTCCGGCGCCGTGGGGCGTGGGCGCGACCATGGGACGGGTCAGAGATTCTCTGCCCCAGGGGGGCACCGTAGAGCACCCTGCTCCGGCGCCGTGGGGCGTGTGCGTGACCATGGGGCGGGTCAGAGATTCTCTGCCCCAGGGGGGCACCGTAGAGCGCCGGCTCTGGCACCGTGGGGCGCGACCATGGGGCGGGTCAGAGATTCTCTGCCCCAGGGGGGCACCGTAGAGCGCCTGCTCCGGCACCGTGGGGCGCGACCATGGGGCGGGTCAGAGATTCTCTGCCACAGGGGGGCACCGTAGAGCGCCGGCTCCGGCACCGTGGGGCGCGACCATGGGGCGGGTCACAGATTCTCTGCCACAGGGGGGCACCGTAGAGCGCCGGCTCTGGCACCGTGGGGCGCGACCATGGGGCAGGTCAGAGAGTCTCTGCAAATCACTTGGCTTTGCAGAAGGGCCAGATGGGAACGGTGCTGCGCTATATTTTTGTTTTATGGAAACATTTCCACTTTCAGTGGCCTTGCTCTGCAGACACTGACAGACCGACTGGCTGAAATCCCCTGCTCTGCTCGAGTGCAGCCAGGGAGCTCAGGATGGCAGCCATGCGATCCCTGGAGCAGCCCTTTGCCGGGTTCGGTTGGAGGTCTGCACGGTGCTAGGTAGCCGAAGGCTCCCCATGTTATGGGAGGCACCAGCAATCCAACGGGCCGCACTCTGCAGCTGTAGACAGAAGATCCAATTGGTATTTCAGAAAACATTTGGGGGAGGGGGGGAGGGGAGGAGACAGGGCCACTGATAATTCACAGCCACAGTTCAGTTGTTTTCTAGCCAGCGAGATCCTTTGCCCACCTTCCACACACTTGGGAGCTGTTCCAGCTGCAGTATTAGATGCATTTATTATTCAGCTGAAATGTTGTTGCCTTATATAAATGGGTCAGATGGTTGATTTCACTGTAGGGATAAGAGCCTGGTCCCAATGAACAGAATTCTCAGCTACACGGGCGACCCCGAGAGGTCGGGGCGAGTCAGCCCGGCTTTTGTCAAGGGAAATCCCGCCTCAGCAGTGCCTTCGAATTCCTTCAGGGAATCAGCCAGCCTGTGGCCGAGGGGGATCCGGTGCCTAGTGTACTTGGCCTTGCAGGAAGCCGGACAGGGATACTGAGCAGTCCTGGGAGCAGAGGGAAGGTCCCCTCGTGTTCAGTCTGCTCGGCGGTCTCTTCATTTGGCTCAGCTTGGCAGGGCCTGCAGCGGCCTCCTCTCCATTGTGGTGCCTGGGCAGATTCAGTCTGAACTCAGGGCTTCTCTTGCTTTGTGGCTTTAAATCCATCTTGTGCTGCAGCTGTCGCTCAGTTTCTTATGGCTTAGCTGATGCTGGCCACACCACCCACTTGAGCTGTTCTAACCCTGGGGAAAGGTCTGACCTGCTTTTACCTGAGGAGGGGTCTTTGGGTGGAGCTGGAGTGCGGGACTGGACTGTTATCAGTCAGTCAAGTGGGCAAATCAACCTTCCTGGACCTCGAGGGGAATCTCCAGTTACCTGTTATCAGTACAGAGCATGTGACACACAGTTGTGCATTTCAGTGGCACTCGTTCTTTGCACCCTCAGTACAGTCAGCTTTAAATACACAAACTTCTGATCAGGACAAAACTAGGAACTGAACCTGCAAAGATTTTACATGCAGCCTAGGGTACGTCCAGACTACCCGCCGTATCGGCAGGTAGTGATCGATTTATCGCGTCTCATCTAGATGTGATATATTGATCCCCGAACGTGCTCCCGTCGACTCCGGAACTCCACCGGAGCGAGCGGCGGTAGCGGAGTCAGCGGGGGAGCCGCGGCCGTCGATCCCGCAGCTGAAGTTGTGTATCTTACATCGACCCCCCCCCCCCCAGTGTAGACCAGGCCCTAATCTAGCAGCCGTCAGTCCTGTCCCAGCGTCGCTCCCTGTGTCAGTCACACCGAAGGGGGCCGGACTTGTGATTAACGCTTGAGCCGGTCAGAATGCAGGGTTCCCGTTTGTGGGAAATTAGCAGGGGTGGGGGTTAATTTGGTTTTATTCCGAATCGAAAGATCTGGGTGTCAGGCTGCCGAGCAGCGTGCAAGGCAGACTGCCCCGGAGCCTGGAAAAGCCAGTCTGCGTAAGGCACTGGCTGTGGGTTCTGCTGCAGACTCCCAGGGTGACGGTTCCTTGGCCTCACATCTCCCCTTTGAAATGGGGAGGAGCCAGCCGCTGTCTGCGGGCTGGGGCTCCAGGTGAGAAGTGAGGCCCTGGGTAAAGCTGCAGGCCTGCTGCTGGGAGTAGCATTGCAAAGAACTTACAAACTCAGTCTTTCTCCAGCGTCTTGCTAATGTTTCCCTTTATTCTCCCTGTTTTAGGAGGCCTGGAAAATGGTCCTGCACCCGCCTGGCCTGCGGCTGGAACTGTCGTCTCTGGAGCAGCACCAGCTGGGAGCGAGGGCTGAGCAGTGACTTCCCCTCAGACCACGTCCGATCTGTGGCCTCCCGGTGAAAGGCTGCAGGCTCCCGAGGGGCGAGGATGGCAGCATGGGGCGAGCAGGCAGACAGTCGTAACGCTGGCTCTGGCAAGCCCGGGCCTTTCCACTCCGCCCCAGCTGCACCCAGCAATGGCTGAGGGGCCCCCGGCGCGCCAGAGATGAGTGGAGCTTTCCCCCTGGCAGTAGGGTTTAGTGCTGACTTTGGACTATGACATCCTATCGACCCATTCCGCAGGCAAGCGTGGATGTTGGCGGACCGGCGCTGAAGGGGGGCGACGGGCTGGCTGGCACGCGGGGCGATTACTTCTCGCCAGGGTTCTGGGCGCAGAATGGCAGCAGCTCGCAGCCAGCTGGGGACGCTCTGCCCGGGCCACGGCCCACCACCACCACGCCCGCCATGCCGAAGATGGGCGTGCGTGCCAGGATTGCCGACTGGCCCCCAAAGAGAGACACACTGAAGGATCCGGCCACTCCAAGCCCCTCGAGGGACATGGAAGCAGCGACAGGCAGCAGCAGGACTTTTCTTTCACCCAAGGGCTTTCAGAATGGGCAGCAGCCGCCTCCCACCAGCCTGGGCTCCTCGGGGCTCCGGGGCTTGCACCGGCTCTCCAGGAGGAGATCCAAGGACGTGGAGTTCCAGGAGGGTTGGCCTCGATCGCCTGGCAGGGCCTTCGTCCCGCTGCGCAACAGGAGTAACAGCGAGATCACCCTCAGCGAGTGTGACTTGGAAGAGACCCTGGAGCCCCGTGGGACCAAGCTGGGGGGCGGCCTGCCCCTCTTCCGCGAGTATGGCAGCACCTCCTCCATAGACGTGCAGGGCATCTCGGAGCAGAGCTTGTTCGACATGCTCCGCGAGCTCCGCGCCGAGACGCCGGCCCAGCGCCGCCTGGCGGCCGAGAAGCTGAGCGACCTGCGGGCCGACGCCAGCACGGCCTCCAGCCTGCACGTGGCTAGCAGCGCCAAGGCGGACATGAGGAACGGCCTGGGGCTCCCCCCTGAGGGCTCCCCCACTCCCCCGAAGGAGAAGCCCCGCAAGAAGGGCCCCAAGGGGGAGGCAGGAGGCGACTCCATCTTCAGGAAGCTGCGGAGCAGCCGGAGCGATGGGGAGCCCGGGAGGGCCTTGCTGGAGCAGGAGGAGGGTGGCAAGGCCTGGGTCTGCCAGAAGACCTTCGCGCACTACGACGTGCAGAGCCTGCTCTTCGACCTCAACCAGGTGGCAGCCAACCGGGTGGTGGTGGCGCAGCGGAGAAACACCACGACGGGCGCCTCGGCCGCCTCCGCCGTCTCGGCTGCCCTCTCCCGGGCGTACGGGCTGGGCGGCCTGGACCCGGCCTTCGCCAGCACTGAAGACCTCGACTACAAGGAGAACCTGGAACACGACCTCGGGGACAACCACAGCAACGACCTGCTGCTCAGCTGCCCCCACTTCCGCAACGAGGTGGGTGGCATGTGCGAGCGCAACGTCAGCTTCTCCAGGGCGTCGGCCGGCTCCCCCAGCGGGGCCGCGGGTGAGGGAGGCTTCCTGGAGCCCTCCCTCAACACCTACTGCACCAACGCCAGCATCTCCGTGCTGGAGGTCCCCAGGGAGCTGCAGAGGAGCCCCAGCCGGCTAACGCGCTACAACGTGGAGCACGTCGACCTGGGGGCCCACTACTACCAGCTCTATTTCCACGGCAAAGGTAATGCCCCGGCAGCGCCTCGGGCCGTCACCTGTAGCCCTGCCCTGCCAAGCTGGGGTGTCCTGCCGCCCGTCCTGTTCAGCTCCCCCAGGTCAGAATCCAAGACTGTCGGGGTGGAAGGGACCTCAGGAGGTATCTGGTCTAACCCCCTGCTCAAAGCAGGACCGAGCCCCAGACAGATTTTTGCCCCAGTTCCCTAAATGGCCCCCTCAAGGATTGAACTCACAGCCCTGGGTTTAGCAGGCCAATGCTCCAACCACTGAGCTGTCCCTCCCCCAGGCCTGGGCTGCTAACGCCTGGCTCTGGCCATTCTCTGGAACTATGTAGCCCTGCTACGTTTTTGGTCTCAGTGATACATGTGGCAGTGAGTTCCGCATGCTAATTGTGTGTCTGTATCAGCCGTCCGTGTTCTGCCTTGTGTCGTCCCGCACGAGGGGTGAACAGCTCTGTGTCTGATCCCCTTGGGGCTGAAACGTTACCGGGTTTGTTGTTGTGACTCTGTGCCCACAGCCTGGCTTCTTATTGTAGGGTTGTTCCCAAGGGGTCTGTTGGCGGGTCTAATGTGGGGCTGGGCTTACAGAATTTTAGTGGGGGGGCTGGTGGTTTGGGGCTTTTATAATAGTAACCCTGCAGGGGCGGATGGGCGTCTGTATATCTCCCAGGGTAGCTCATGGGCGGGGCAGATTTGGTCCTACCGAGTTTGCCAGTGCTGAGCATTGCACCGGAACTAGGATGTCCCTCATGGCACGTACTAGGGTTTATATTCCTGCGTGCTCTAAAACTAGCTTCCATGTGCTATTGCGTAGTGTCAGGGCTCCGTAACAACGAGCTCCGCTCTGACGGGCCCATTGCTCTCTGCTGATGGCACATCAGCGACTCGTCTCCGGGATGCCGTTCGCTCAAACGGCCCCTCCACCCGGTGTCCGGCTCGGGAGAGAGCAGTGCCTGCCTGTTCTCTGGCAAGGCATCTCCTTGCTTTTTCAGAGCATTCCAACTACTTTGGAGTGGATGAGAAGCTGGGACCAGTGGCTGTGAGCATCAGGAGAGAGAAGCTGGAGGATCATAAAGAGTACGGGCCCCAGTATCAGTACAGGATTATCTTCCGGACCAGCGAGGTACGTCCGGGGCGGCCACGGCTGCGTTCTCCTCCCGCGAGCGCGTGCGTGTCTGTATTCCAGACCTAGGGGGACTTTTGAAACAGCCTCTTAAAACCACGTCTGTCGGTCCTGTGTCCGAGGGCCCCCAGCCTCGTCCCGTGGGCACAAGCCGGGTTCTGGTACGCTGTGGCGCTAACCTTCCCAGGGGAGTGTGGCGCTGGGTCCCTCCCTGCAGCTGTGGGGCTTGAGCCGCTGGGGGACCAGGCCACACTCAGCAGAGCACTGCTAGAAGCTGCGTAAGTGCTTTGCTGCAGCTGCCTCCGGACACTGTGTGGGGCGGGCACTGCGGTCCTAGGGCTGGAGCGGGGGCGCCCGGACTGCTGTGTGCATGCCAGAGCCCTGGGTTCGAGCACCGGCTGGAAAACCCAGGGTTCAAATGTAGACGCAGAAGCCCGGGGCTCCCTACCACAGGCCAGGCGACTCGAGTCCTCTAACCCTGGGCGTACATCCCCGTGCGCAGAGACTTTCGAACAGCCCTCGGAATCTGACTGGCCCCCAGCAGAGGGCGCCGTGGCTCACGTTCTCCGCTCTCCCTGCGAGCCCGGGGCTGGCAGCCCTGTGCAGCACCCGGCGCAGCTGTGGGCTCCCGTTCCTGGGGCGCTCCTGGGCTGGCCTCTGCAATAGCAGGTGCTGAGGGCCCCGCAGCGGGCAAAGGGGCTGGGCTGGCGACTCGTTCCCAGGCCAGGTGTGTGGCTCGAATGAAGAGCCAGGGCCACCTGCAGTCGGTGCAAGGGGCGGGGAGGCTCCAGAGATTCGCCACCTTTCCGACAGGCAGGCAGAGAGCAAGGAGATCCCGAAGAGGGGCTGCACTGCTTGATTGGTACATGTAAAAGAAGGGGGGCTCCACGGTGAAGGGGTTCGGCTGGAGAGAGACACTGTCTGACCTTGGGCACGACTGCATCTCCGTGGGCCTGTTTCCCCCACTCTGTGAGATGGGGGTGAGGATCCTCACCCCCTTTCTCCCAGTTTGTGCCTGTTTTGTCGGTTCAGACTGGGAGCCTCCGAGTCAGGGACTGTCTCTGTCGGGCCCCGGCCTGGGTCGGGGCCTGGGCGGCGCCCGGCACAGCTGGGGGCTCTAGGTGCTACCTCTGTACAAATCATAAGTGTGCCGAATGCCGATACTTGGCTTTATTTTTACATTGGCTTGTCTGTTTGGAGACCTTAAGGTTGCAGTGGTTCCTGAGGCTAGACAGCACGGTGTGTTTTCCTAAGCGGAGCTCATCCCTGCAGGTTCGCAGAGCCCCTCGCTGGCCTGCCACATCACAGCACAGCACGCTGCAGGCCTCCCGACGCAAAGCCATCTCATTCTTAGTTCTCTAAGCAGGATTTCTGTGGCGAGCTCAGGGCTGAAGGTGGCCAGGAGGTCTGCGCAGAGACATGCCGGTTCCCAGAGACCAGGATTCTAATGTATCTTCTCCTCTCCCCACTTCATGTGTTGGTGCAGCTCGTGACCCTGCGAGGCTCCATCCTGGAGGACGCGACTCCCACCACCACCAA
This sequence comes from Mauremys mutica, assembly GCF_020497125.1. Lineage (NCBI taxonomy): Eukaryota > Metazoa > Chordata > Testudines > Geoemydidae > Mauremys > Mauremys mutica. The sequence continues at coordinate 1,381,669 of NC_059086.1, forward strand.
GCACGGGACGGTGCGTGGCCTCCCCCTGAAGGATGTGCTGGAGTACGTGGTCCCCGAGCTGAACATCCACTGTCTGCGGCTTGCCACGAACACGCCGAAAGTCACGGAGCAGCTCCTGAAACTTGACGAGCAGGGGGTGAGTCGTGTGCGGCCGACGGGCAGTGCTGAGCTGTGCTTCGTGCCCTCTGGGGGTCCTGCTGCCAGCTGGGGGAGACCCGCCCCAAGGCTGGCTCGGGGATCGGCATTGAGCTCGGGTAGAAGAGGGGCACAGCATGCAGCCAGTCTGCAAAGGTAGAGAGCTGGTCTCGCAGCAGAGCTGGTGGTGGGGCTCCATCCCCTTTCTGATGGGACTCGTGCTCCTAAGTCCCCTAGGCCCTCTTGAGCACTCCATCCTCTGGGCTGGGCTGGTGCCTGCTGGTGGGAGATTGGTGAATGAGCAGGCGGCGTCTCACCCCCCTTCCCACCCCGCAGCTCTGCAGGAAGCACAAGGTGGGGATCCTGTACTGCAAAGCAGGCCAGAGCTCCGAGGAGGAGATGTACAATAACGAGGAGGCGGGGCCAGCCTTCGACGAGTTCCTCTCCCTCGTCGGGGAGAAGGTCTGTCTGAAGAACTTCGGCAAGTACGCTGCGCAGCTGGACACGAAGAGTAAGTCCTGGCGCGCGCGGAGCTCGCCGGCGCGTCGGCTGGCTCGCCCCTCACACCGTCTCTTCTCTTGCTCTGCTTCGCAGCTGACTCCACCGGCACCCACTCTCTGTACACCACCTATCAGGACTACGAGATCATGTTCCACGTCTCCACGATGCTCCCCTACACGCTCAACAACCGGCAGCAGGTAAACGGCCCTTCGGCTGGCAGAGCCTGCGGGTCTCCGGCCTGCCGAGTCGAGTTCTGCCGCGCACCAGCTGTTCTGAGAACCGGTGTCCGCATCCCCCTCACTTCCTGGGCTCGGCTGTCAGGCAGCGTGGGCGGGGGAGGATCCTGCAGATGTATAAGGGAGGAGAAGCATCCATGCTCTGTTACACGCTCTTCAGTGGATTCATCCTCACACGCCCCAGGAGGGGGCAGGGCTGTCGTCCCTGCTGGACGCGCTGCCGGGAGCTGACGCACGGCCAGACTGAATGACTTGGCCAAGGTCACGTGGGGAGTCTGTGGCAGAGCTGGGAAGAGAACCTGGGTCTCCTGCCCACTGGCCCATCCCTCCTCTGTGCTGGGCTGGGGGCGAATAGCAGCTGGATCCTGACAATCTGGGCTTGTAATCGGAGCTGGACGCCCGACTGCCCTGGCTGCCAGGAACTGACCTGAGTCTCGATACCTTTCCCCGTCTGCCAGGGAGCCGTGCCGTGGGCACAGAGAGCTCGGCTCGAGAGCAGTCTGCCGGGCTCCCCCCAAAGCCAGCGGTGATTGTGGCTCTGGCACGGCAGAGTCCTTCCACGTGCTCTGGCGGGGAGAACACAGCAGCGTGGTGCTCGCTGGTTTGGGAGGTGCAGGGTGATCCCGCTCTCCATGCAGCTGCCAGCGGCCCAGGCTTCCCAAGTGGGATTCACTTTAACATTTCAAATCTTGTGGCTACGTCTCTGTGCTGGGTCAGGCCTGGTTCTCCTGCCTGCTTCTTCTCTCGCCGTCTGACCGGCTGGCGAGGTCCCCCGGAGCCTTTGTCATCTGCCTCGCCCCTGTTTGCTTGTTAACCCTGTCTGTCCTCAGCACCCGGGGCACTAACACGTCTTTGTTCTTACCTCGGTAGCTACTAAGGAAGCGGCACATAGGAAACGACATAGTCACAATCATCTTCCAGGAGCCTGGAGCGTTGCCTTTCACCCCCCAGAATATCCGCTCACACTTCCAGCATGTCTTTATTATTGTCAGAGTCCACAGCCCTTGCACTGATAACGTTTGCTATAGGTAAGCCTGGCCTGCTGCTAACCCACCCACCGTTAGCTTTCAGACACCTGCCAGCCCCTTGGCTTTGTGCACCGGGACGGTGCTGTCGGCTCCGCCGCTCAGCCGGCCGCAGGTGCTGGGGTGGAAGGATGCCTGTTTGCACTGGCGAGGTCTCAGGTTGGCTGTGGGAGCGAACAAGAGGGAATTCTACAGGCAGTCACTGGGTCGGGGAGGTGTCAGTGGCTTGAGTTAATGCTTCTCCTCCCGTTCTGCTCTGGGGAGAGTTGCAGCTGTGACAACCCCCAGCATCCAGAGAGCTGCTGCCAGGCGCCGGGAATCGCTCCAAGTAGACTGGGGCCACAGGGCCTGGTGCCCTACTTGGAGGTGCCTTTCAGGGGCCCGCCCCACAAGAGGCATCTTCCTCCAGGCGCACAGAAATCCCGAGCTGGTTTTCACACCTAGCCCGACCCGGGAAGACACAGGCTGTGTCCTGAAGCTGCTGTGCTAGCAGGAGACCGCTCTTCTAAGCAGTTCTTCTCCTCCCCTTCGTTCCCTAAGCGTGGCTGTGACCAGATCCAAAGATGCTCCACCCTTCGGCCCCCCCATCCCCAGCGGCGGCGTCACCTTCCGCAAGTCTGACGTCTTTAGAGACTTCCTACTGGCCAAGGTGATCAATGCCGAGAACGCCGCGCACAAGTCTGACAAGTTCCACACCATGGCGACGCGCACCAGGCAGGAGTACCTGAAGGACCTGGCGGAGAACTGCATCACTAACACGCCCATCGACTCCACGGGGAAATTCAACCTGATCTCCCTGACTTCCAAGAAGAAGGAGAAGATGAAGGCGCGGGTGGGGGCGGAGCAGTACAGCAGCGGGGCCATCGCCTGGCGCGTCTCAGCCCAGGACTTTGCCCAGGGGGTGGAGATTGAGTGCATCTTGGCCATCTCCAACGAGTTCATCGTCCTGCTGGACCTTGGCACCAAGGAGGTGGTGTTCAACTGCTTCTGTGGGGATGTGATTGGCTGGACTCCCGACCCCGGCACCCTCCGGATCTTCTACGGCAGAGGGGACCACGTCTCCATCCAGGCCGCAGACAGCAGCCCCGAGGACATCAAGGAGATCGTGCAGCGACTCAAGGTAGGAGCTAAGCTGGCTGGTGTCTTAGTGTCACGCCCGGGGGCCCCGTTGTGCTGGGAGCTGCACAGAGACCTCCACACCTAATAGATGAGACGGACGAAGGGGGTAAGAGGGGAGGTAGAGACTGTCCAAGGGGGGACACACCAGATCAGTGGCACAGCTGGGGATATAACCCAGGAGTCCGGCTCCCAACCCCCACTCTAACCACCAGGCCCCACTCCCCTCCCAGAGCTGGGGATAGAACCCAAGAGTCCTGGCTCCCAGCCCCCCCTGCTCTAACCACCAGGCCCCACTCCCCTCCCAGAGCCGGGGATAGAACCCAGGAGTCCTGGCTCCCAGCCCCCCCTGCTCTAACCACCAGGCCCCACACCCCTCCCAGAGCTGGGGATGGAACCCAGGTGGCCTGGCTGCCTGCTAGTCAAACTGCCTCCTCAGTAGTGTGGGCAGAATGTTTCCAGCTGCAAGTGGGTGTGGTGGGGTCACACATGGGATTCCAAGTGACTGTCTCGGGCTCCTGTCTCCTCATGGTGCTGCTGTTCGTGTTCATTCGCCCACTGTATGCAGACCCCGTTTCCAGTCACAATCAGCCCAGGGTCTGGCCATCTGCCTGGGACTTCATCTCCAGGGGCCCGATTGTCCTCTGCAAGATCTGGGGGGCCAGGGGAGCCCAGCAGTGGCAGGCAGAGGTGAAACGCACAGGAGCCCAGCAGAGGGGAGTGCCCTGTGCGCACTGCTGGCAGAGCACTGAATGCCGGCCGCGAGCGCGGCAGGACGCAGCTTTGCACACGCCATGTTAGAGGGGCTGCCCACAACCAGCCGATCCCCACGGCGCGAACAGCAGCAAAGTGGCTCCCCGGGGCGCTCGCTGTTAGCGCTGTCGAGCCTGGTGACTGCGAGGAAGGCACAGGGCAGGGTTGAGTGAAAAACACCAGTACAAATGCACCCGTATTGTGGCAGAGGAGCCTGAGCAGGGTGCAGAGCCTGTCCGTGAAACCTGGACCTCCACGCTGGGCACGAGGTCGGACCGCCCCACGGCGCTCAGCTGCCAGAGGGTGGCAGCATCCGAGCAGGCTCTCTGCTGCAGCCAGGCCAAGCAAACAGGCTGCTCTGTCCCTATACGACAGGGGGTCTCAAACTGGGGGTCGCAAGGTCATTACATGGGGGGTCGCAAGCTGTCAACCTCCACCCCAAACTCTGCTTTGCCTCCAGCATTTAGAATGGTGTTAAAGATACAGAAAAGGGGTTTTAATTTATAAGGGGGGGGGGGGTCGCGCTCAGAGGCTTGCGCTGTGAAAGGGGTCGCCAGTAAAAACGCTTGAGCCCCCCTGCTCGACGAGCTCCTGAGCCCTTGGCAGCAGCGTGTGCGGGCGGGAGCAGGGGAAAGCCGGCACCAAATGAGATGCTGAGGCCGCAGGCTGGTTTCAGCCCAAGCTGCCTCCAAACAGACGGCGCCGGGGGGTCAGGTCTCTGCATTGCCTGGTGTGGTGACTGCTCCCTCCCCAAACCGCAGGTCATGACCTCGGGCTGTGAGACGGTCGACATGACCCTGCGGAGAAACGGGCTGGGCCAGCTCGGCTTCCATGTGAAGTATGACGGGACGGTGGCCGAGGTGGAGGACTACGGCTTTGCGTGGCAGGCGGGGCTCCGGCAGGGCAGCCGGCTGGTGGAGATCTGTAAAGTCGCCGTGGTGACGCTGTCCCACGACCAGATGATCGACCTGTTGCGGACCTCGGTCACGGTGAAAGTGGTCATCATCCCGCCCCATGAGGACGGCGTCCCTCGCAGGTACCGGCGCCCGCGCTCGGCCCCAAGGTGCAGTGCCGGGGCCTCGCTTAGCAAGGCGCGGTGGTGCCAGGGCGGTCGGGTTCGGCTCGGGCCCGCCGCTGCACCGCGGCTTGGGGGAGCCAACCTGCCGTTAAGCTTTCGTTAAAAGGGAAGTATATTGGCGGGAGCACAGACGGGGGGGGGGGGGCCCACCGCGATCTGGCTCCGCCCCTGGGGCAATGGCTGGCAGAGGGCTGGGCCGGGCCATGAGCCTGAGAGCCAACTTGGGGGGAGCGTTGCTCAGAGTTGTCTGGCTTTGATAGGGTTAAGTTGGGCCCATTTATGAACTGATTTGCATGTGGCCCCTGCAGCTTTCTCTGTGCTTTGGCTTCTAAGCCACGCCTGCTCTGCGGCTGTGCCGGGCAAGTTCAGACAGTGATAAACTTGTAGGCAGCTTCTCCTCCCAAATCAAACCCCAAACCCGGCCGTGCACACGAACGGCGGCTCCTGGAGCGGCAGCATGTTGCAGGGATGGGAGCCGAGTTTTCTGCTCGGAAGCCAGACGGCTGATGTCCTAGAGCAGGGTGCAGGTACCGTAATGGCCAGTTGTGCGAAGCTGGTTCCTGCGCTGGGAGCGAGGGGCTGGGCAGTGACCGTGCTGTGCCGCAGGCCCCAGTTCGGCGCGTCGGGGCTTGTTTCTCAGTCGGGCGCTGGATTGCAGCGAAAGGGCCGCCTGCAGCAAGCTGCCCGGGGAGATGTACAGCATGGAGCGTGCGCCTGGGATTTGAACCCCGAGTCTCTCTGGGCCCGTGTACACTGGGTAGGCAGACGCGTTAAGGACGGGCTCTCCAGGCCATCCGAGCCCCCGGCGCCACACGGCCGCACTGCTGTTTAGCGCCTCCCAGGCGAGAGCTCAGCGTAGCGTACGTGGCGAGTGGGCGATGTCCTGCCGTGCTCCCAGGAGTGTCAGCACCTGGGCCGCCTCGCTCGGAGCGCTCCTGTCTGCTTGTGCTGAGAGCCCAGGGGCCCAGCTAAAGTGCCATCCGCTAAGGTGCCCGTGCTCACTCCCTGGCCATTGCTTACGTCGCCCGGCAGGGAACGCTTGGAGCCTCCGGCAGCAGCGCAGTTAGGAGCGTGACAGCTGGATTCCTCCAAACCCGCTGCCATTTCCCTTAGGCCCGACCTTCCCGCGGCGGGTGGGAAACCCGTCAGTGGCCGGCTTTCAGTGGGAAGGGCTGTTACCGCTCACCGCTGAAAATCAAGCCGGGGTCCAGGAGCCTAAGCATGGCTCCCGCTGCCTGGCAGTAGGCAGCCAGGCCCCAAGCCATTGTCCTTCAGCGTTTCCCCCTCGGCTCTTTTCAGCAAAAAGCTCCCAGTAACGCTGAGAAATCTGGAGCACACTCTTGCTCCAGCTCATTTCCCTGCCCCGAACCGAGGAGGTTTGCGCTGGCGAGGGCGGGCGGTGCTGCTGCCTCGCTGGCCATAATGAAACGAAGCAATGAGGGGCCGGGGCAGGCCCCTTTCCACCAGGCTGAGCCATTGCCAGCTGCTGAGGGCCCCGCACTGCCTCTGGCAGCCTGCGGCTGCGGCCTAGCTAGTGCAGGGGCAGGAATTGCTCCTTTGCAGCAAATGGGATGTGCAGGAAGCAGAGCCGTGGGCTGGTGCAGCGTCTCCGTTAGCAGAGTAACCTGGGGAAGCACGACGCCGAACCACCGAGCCAAGCGGGGGCTTTCCCAAGGCCGGGGCCATGAGCACCGAGACGGCTGTCAATCAGATTCAGTAGGGTGGTCGCTGGATTCCAGCCTGGGTGCATCTGGAGCCTTTCCGGCGTGGAGAGGGAGCTGTGGGTGGGAGGGGCACAGCGCACGCCCCTCCAAGGGCCACGAGGGAGCCTGGCCCCAGCGGGCAGGGTTTTGTCCGTCCGTTTTTAGGCTCCTACATCCAGGTTTTTCCCATGTGTGGCTAAGTAGGTCACCTCCTCCGTTCCAGCTGCCTGTGCGTCGTCCTAGCAAGTAGCAGGGAGATGCTGCCACTGACACAATGGTGTGCGATTAAACGGGCTGAGCCAGTGTGGGGAACGCAGCACAACCTCCAAGGAGCAGCGCCTCTGCCCCCCACTGCTGCACGGGCTGCGGGGGCACGCAGTGTCTTTCGCCCCTTGGCAGGGGAAGAGGTGGCATTAGCTGCCCGCCCCATCGCTCATGCAGAGAATCTCACGTGCCAGCAGCAACGAGTGCTGTTTGCTTTTCAGGGGATGGGCCGAGTCCTTCGAAATGAGCAGCATGGAGCACAAGGCAGAGCTGGAGAGAGTGCCCACGGGGCACCGCCCGCCGTACCGCAGCAACTCGGCATGGCAGTGGAGTGGGCCTGCCTCCCACAACTCCTCGCAGGCAGCCAAGTGGGCAGAGCCCCCGCCCCGCAGCCATGCTCAGTCCCTCACGAGGCCCCCCAAACAGACCTCCGTCGTCCCGTACCGCGAGCCGCAGCCCCTGCACAGCAAGAGGTAAGGCGGGGCGTGGGGCTGAGCTGCGGGGGGCAGAGGCCGAGGGGCAGCCCGTGGGGTGTGGAGGCCGGGGTGACCTGTGGGTGGGGAGCCCGAGCGAGTGAGAGCCGTGGCGCACGAGGCTGACACTGGTCAGTACGTGAGGCTTTCAGAAATGGCTCGTGCGTACACCTGAGCCCTGCGGTGCCCCCCAGCTGTGTGGCTGTGACACCCTCCTGCCTGGGCTGGCGTCCTGCGGTGGGTGGAGCAGGCTGTGAAAAGGGCCTAGCAGACGACACTTGCAAGAGGGGGTGGAAATCTGCCTCTTCCAAGGTGGTTACCGCAGGGTGTGGCGGGCTCCTCTCGGACCATCCTGAACGCTGGGATTCCAGCGGTTGGGGGCAGATTGAACCAGGGACACCTGCGGTGAGAGCCTGGGGTGCTGTCCCCAGCCTGCGTTAGCCACGCCCTGAGCCGAGCCAGCGAGGTTACAGGCTGCTCACAGCCATCAGCCATTTGCCTTTTGCATTCCAGCTTCCTTCCGGTGGGGGGGTCCGTTCAGTACGGACTCCTGAGAACTGAAATGGACCAGTGGCTCCGCAGCGGCATTGCCCGTCGGGTCCTCTGTCACTCGCCAGGTCTCCTGCATGCAGGGATGGGTTAGGGTTGGGAGGAAGTGTCACCTGCCATTCACCAAAGGACGAACGTGCGCGCACACGTACACACACGCACTCCAGGGACCGCCCTCTGCACTGTCCACGTTCTCCGGCCGTCGCATTGGTCAGCATTTGCCTTGCCCAAGGCTCCGCACTTTCTGGGCTGATGGTTCTGCTCTCTCAGCTTGTTGCTGCGGGAGGAAGTGCACAGCGCTGGGCTGGGTTTCTGGGGGATGTTGGGATCTTTCGGGCAGACCAAGCACTGAAAGCCTCTTTCTCTGCGTGCGTCTCTTTGACCCAGGCCAGTTAGCTTCCCCGAGACCCCGCATCCCGCCGCCTCCTCCCCAGTGGGGGCAGAGAGAGGCCAGCCGTATCGGCAGCCGTCGGGCAGCTTCTCGACTCCAGGTTTGGAAGGAACGGCTTACACCCGCTATAAGCCGTCCCCAGAAAGGTAGGCTAAGGAACGGGGCGGTGCTAACCTCTCCACCCTGCTGCACGAGTCTGATAGCCCGTCCAACTGCCGGCAGCCTGGAGCCATGTCGGGGGGTGCCCCTTGTCACTAGGTCCTGTATTGCACAGAGGGGATCTCCCATTGCCAGCAATGAACCACCCTCCTCCCTCTGAGCCCTGGCCAGAACAGAGCACTCAGGCCAAGCAAGCCGGGAAGTGGCAAGGCTGTTTCAGCAGCAGGGGAGGCATGAGGGGGCTGGCGGCGCGTCAGTCTCACAGCCAGTTACTGCAGCTCTTACTCTGCTCTGGCTCAGCAAAACTCCTCCCCACTGAAAGGCCAGAGAGTCCTGTCCGGTGCTGGGTGAGGGTGCGCTGGAGTCCAGCGGCCGGGTGCCGCCCCCCTGGCTGTAGCAGGTTAAGTGTTCAGCAAGGTGGGAGCAGCTGCCGCAGAGGTGGGGGCCGTGCACTGGCCTGTTACAGGAGTTCCCCTTCCTTTCTGGGCTGTCCCTGTCCCTCTGCCCGCCTGGCGAGCCCCGGCAGCCTTCACCTGAGCTCCGAAGCCAGAGCCACCTGGCTAAGAGCAGGGTGTGTTTATAAGGGGGCCACAGAGCACGGCCGCAGGACATGCAGGGATCCACTCACCAGCCACCTCATGGTAGCATTCGCTTGGGGTAGCTGTGCTCAGTAGCCTCGAGCCAGCCGGGGAAACACCCCGGGGTGGATTGTCGGGGGTGCTGGGTACCCCTCGAGCCAGCCGGGGAAACACCCCGGGGTGGATTGTCGGGGGTGCTGGGTACCCCTCAAGCCAGCCGGGGAAACGCCGTGTAGCTGATGGTCCTTAATGGGCCATCAAGCAGGCTAGGCAGAGCTGACACCAACTTGTCTGGGATGTGTCACGGGGTCCCCGGGTGATGCTCTGGAGCTTCTCCCCACAAGCCAGGCAGGACTCGGGAGCCTCCTCTCCCTCGGAGCAGCCTGGCTGCAGGGCAAGACGCTCCCACGGCTTCACCTCCTGGGTCTCTCCTTGGAGCATTCAGCATCCTCTGCCCCTCCGTGCGCTTCCCACAGCGAGTCCGCCCAGGCGGGGTCCTGGGGGGGGCCACAGGGTCCTGCCCCCCCACTGCGCAGTCAGATGGGACTCTCAGCCAGCCGGGGACACAGAGGTTTATTCGATGACAGGAACAGGGTCTAACACAGAGCTTGTAGGTACCGCGAACCGGACCCCTCGGCCGGGTCCATTCTGGGGGGCAGTGAGCCAGACCCCCCCATCTGCACTTCACTCCTCGTCCCCAGCCAGCTCCAGACTGACACCCCCTCCAGCCCCTCCCCTCTGCTCAGCTCCTTTCCGGGTCAGGAGGTCACCTGATCCCTTTGTCTCCAACACCTTCAGCCGGCACCTTTGCAGAGGGGGGGGCCAGGCCATCGGTTGTTAGGAGACAGTGTCAGGCATTTAGGTGCACTGGCCCCTTGCTCTGCAGCAATCACACCCCCTGATCCACCACCTGGATACTAAGAACTGCAGAGGGGACACTGAGGCACCCACACAGGATTCAGAGGAAACATTCAGAACATTCCCAGTTCGTCACATCTCTCCCCCCTTCGAGACCGAACTGAGCGGGGTCATTCCAGCCAGTGACCTGGGGAAGTTCGAACCCACCCACGTTCCCAGGGATGCCCCAGCATCTCTCCCCTTCCTTGGGGTGAGTTACACCAGGACAGTCCAGTCTCACGCCCTCCCTTAGGCCGGGGGTGCTCGATGGCACTCGCAGGCCGCATGTGGGAAGGTTTATGCGGCTCGAACCCTTTTGCCAGCCCAATACCCCTGGGGTTCAAACTGAGACGGGGTCTTTTCCCAGCACCCTGGGCTGCGATTCGGGCTCCCTTGGTTAAGAGCCCCCATCTTGGCCTTGGCCAGCTCTGGGCTTGGGCAGCCGCTTCCCACCTTGTGCCCAGATGCAACCCCTCTGCCGCCCCCACCTGGCACTGTCCAGCTGTTACCGTCAGTCCCACCTCCTTGGGGCAGCCCAGCCCCCTCTTCACCTGGGACACCTGTTCATCCCGGGTCTGGCTAAAGACACACGTTATCAGTGTCTGCCAGGGCCAAGTTCTCCATCCCCCTCGGCTTGTCTAGAATCTCCCCAGGCCTAGGCATGGGGTGGGCATTGGACACTGTGATGGCTTTAAGCTTCCGATGGTCCCCACTAAACCAGATCATCCTGTCTCCCTGGGGGACCAGCCCCACGGGTGAGGCCCGTGGGCTGTTGAACGGCTGGATCCCATCTAAATCCAGCAGGTCCTTGACCTCTCTCCAGGTCCTGGGCTGCTTTCCCAGTGACTCTGAACGGGGAACACCTGATGGGGAGATTGGCTCCCACCTCAGGGAAGAGATCCCCAGGGGGTCTCCCCCCTTCTCCTCCCAATCCTCCCCTTCCAGGGGCAGGGGTCCCTCACTCTGCTCCCATCCAGCAGCTCGAAAGGGAAGAACCCTGTGGATTCCTGGGGCACCACCAGCTGCCTCCCGATCCCCCCCCAGTTCTACTTCCCCTTGGGGAGCCCATTCCCGGTACAGGGATCCCTTCCCCGCAGGACTCTGTCCCTGCAGCCGTCCCCAAGGGGGTTTGCAGCGCTGGGGCCAGCAAGTCCCCTCAGCTTCTCCAAGGAGGGGTCCCTCTGCAGCTCGGTCTGGGATTCAGCTGCTGGGGCAGGGAGTGGGACCTGCCCCCTCTCGCTGGCTGGGCCTGGGGTCACAGCCCCCCTGAGCCCTGTCCCTGGTAGCCCCCTCCCTGCTGTGTAATCACTTCCCAGCAGCACGTCTGGACCAGGCAAACCTGGTTGGCAGCCGACCTGCCCTGCCTGGGTGTCCCCCCACTCAGCTGGGGTCTCAGCTCCCCCCGTGCTCGGCGCTGCCCTGGCTGAACCAGTGGGGGCAGGCAGTGAGCTCTGCTCTGGTCACAGCCTCAGAGCCAGCGTGAGCCCCTCTCCAGTGTGCAGGGGGGCGGGGAGCATCTCTCCCTCCCCCTCAGCCCCAGGGGGCTGGTTACAGGCAGGCAGGTAGCCCGAGCCCAGCAGCCCCTCCCCCCTGCCAGCCAGGTCATTTGCATTTTCACTGACCATTTCCATCCTAGCCAAATGGTTCCCTGGATCCGAATTCAAACCCTCGGCCGTTACCGGAGCAGGGCCTGGATCCTGTCCCAGAGAGACACAGTCACCCCCCAGCAGGGCCTCCCAGCCGATATCCTGGAGATCCCCAATGACCAGCCCGCCCGACCCCTCCTGGGTCTGCACAGGGATCCGGGCCATAGGCAGGGCGAGGGGCTTCACCCCGGGGACCTTCACCAGGTCCCACAGCCCCTCAGCATCTGCGGCTGCACCACCCCAGTTCTCTCTGTCCCAGGGTCTCGCCACCCCAGGCGTGTTTCCCCACTGACCCCTGGGCAGCCCCCTATGTCTCCCCGCTCCACCATCGCCAGTCCATGCTGCTGCTGCTTCTCCTGCAGCTTTTCCTCAAGCTCTTGCTCTCTCTCACGGTCCTCTCGCTCTCTCGGGCTCTGCTCCCATCCCATCCGTCTCCGATCCCCTGATGGGGAACCCGATTGTGAAGACCCTCGTCTGGTTGGGGACCAGACTCTCGGGGATGCCTGGCTGCTGATCCTCTTGTAGCTCCATCTGGGTCAGGAATCTGCTCCTCAGAGCGGTGGTCCTCCTCCAGCTGCGCAATTAACTGTGCCTGGGTGAACTTCCCCATGCGTAACCCTCTCTGTGTGCACAGGATCACATCAAGCAGATGGTGACAGGCCATCACTGCACCGCTCCCAAGCGGCTCTGGACTCTCAGGCCTGTGTGCTCGTGGCTCCCCCATGGTCTCCAGGAAGAACCCCTGGTGTGCCAGCCCTTCTCGTGGTCACCACCTCTCTGCCAGGGTCGAGCTGCAGACTCCTCCGCCCCTGAGACCGCTCCCTGCCGTCCTCAGGGGGACCCCGTTACTCCAACAGTCCTTCTCGCAGGTCACACACTCCCAGAGGTTAACCGCTCCCGGAAACCGTTCCTCTTTAAGCCTTCAGCACGCCTGGTCCTCATTATCCCCCCTTCGTTTTACTGCTCCCCAGTCACTCACTGCAAGCAGTGCCATTCACGGGGTGCAGTACATCCCACCGCTGCCACCAGTTGTCACAGAGTCCCCGGGTGATGCTCTGGAACTGCTCCCCACCAAGCCAGGCAGGACTGTGGGGAGCCTCCTCTCCCTCGGAGCAGACTGTCTGCAGGGCAAGAAGCTCCCACGGCTTCACCTCCTGGGTCTCTCCTTGGAGCATTCAGCCTCCTCTGCCCCTCCGTGCGCTTCCCCCAGCGAGTCGCCCAGGCGGGGCCCTGGGGGGGCCACAGGGTCCTGCCCCCCCACTGCGCAGTCAGACGTGACTCTCAGCCAGCCAGTAACACAGAGGTTTATTCGCTGACAGGAACAGGGTCTAACACAGAGCTTGTAGGTACAGAGAATGGGACCCTCTCAGCCGGGTCCATTCTGGGGGGCAGTGAGCCAGACCCCCACGTCTGCCCTCAGTCCTCGTCCCCAGCCAGCTCCAGACTGACCCCCCCCAGCCCCTCCTCTGCTCAGCTCCTTTCCGGGTCAGGAGGTCACCTGATCCCTTTGTCTCCAACACCTTCAGCCGGCACCTTTGCAGAGGGGGGGCCAGGCCATCGGTTGCTAGGAGACAGTGTCAGGCATTTAGGTGCACTGGCCCCTTGCTCTGCAGCAATCACACCCCCTGATCCACCACCTGGATACTAAGAACTGCAGAGGGGACACTGAGGCACCAACACCGTATTCAGAGGGAACATTAAGAACATTCCCAGCTCGTCACAGGGTGTCACCCACAAGCAGAGCATAAGTTTGAATTACAGTCAGTCTAGAGCCAGTACTTACAGCTTTCAATACAAAAATGACACACGCACCCAGACAGCACAGTCCTAACCAGCAACCCAGAACCTGGTCTTAGACACCTTATTTGACCCCCTTTGTACAAAATTTGGTGCCACTACAGGACCTTGGTTGCACCAGTGATCTATATGGTCCCAGTTCATGTCAGTAACGTCCCACCCTCGCCCCCCGAGGGCCGGGCCCCCTTGCACCAGTGCTCCCCTTCTGGCTGTGCTGCGAAGTCCTGCAGTGTAGGCCAGCCCCTTGCTGGCCTGTAGCCGGCCGCCGCGGGCTCTCTGTCACAGGAGTGTTCTGCACCAGGGTGGCATCGTGCCACCTGAGCCCTGAGCTGCCTGCAGCTAGGAGCTGCCCAGGCCGAGCCCAGCTGGAGACCAGGGGGAGAGATTGTTCCCCATTAGTGCAGAGGAGCCTCGTGCAATCGCTGTGCTGAGCGGGCGTGAAACCATGCGCCCCCTTCTGCCCAGGAGTCACTGGTCACGCGGGGTTTGTGGTGATGCAGGGGGGAGTCCCTAGGGGCTGCACTGGGCCTGCTGCCCCCCCCCCCGTTTCGTTCTGGGCCCCAAATGGTCTGTCTGCCTACTGGGGCTGTGGGGCCCAGCTGAGACGCTCCCACCCCCCAGGGTCCTGGAGCCCGGGCTGCAGACACACCTGAAGAGACAAATGAGCATCTCTCCCCGGGCGGGGCGGTGCCGTGATCTCCAGCCTCCTAGCACCGGCCTGCCCCCTCGGGCTCTCGTCTGCCCCCTCGGGAACACGTTGTGGTGATGTCGGGAGGGCGTCTCTGTTCTCCGCCCCTTGGGGGCACTGCCTGGCCAGCCAGGGAGCCATGGGGTCCGTGCTCCTGTTAGCCAGCTGCCAGGGGGCCGAGGTGGCTGCTGCAGCAGGGCTAGAAAACCCTGCTGGCCGGGGCTGGCTGGGTCCGCTCTTCTGGCTAATCAGTAACGATTTCCGGGAGGATCTCTGCAGGGCCTGTGCATTGGCCAGCTCCAGCCATTGTCTTTTACAGTCTGCACTACAGGAGCACCGAAAGGTCCCAAGTTGGGGTGCTGCACAGCCCCCCGCCCCACCCCCAATCGAGCTCCGGGCCCTGTTGGGCTGGGTGCTACATGGACACCCCCTAACCGAGAGTGGGGGGGGGGAGGCGTCAGGCCGGGGGCTGCACAGACACCCCCTGAGGGAGAGCGGGGGGGGGGGGCGTCAGGCCGGGGGCTGCACAGACACCCCCTGAGGGAGAGCGGGGGGGGGCGTCAGGCCGGGGGCTGCACAGACACCCCCTGAGGGAGAGCGGGGGGGGACCCCGTCAGGCCGGGGGCTGCACAGACACCCCCTGAGGGAGAGCGGGGGGGGACCCCGTCAGGCCGGGCGCTGCACAGACACCCCCGGAGGGAGAGCGGGTGGGGGAGGCGTCAGGCCGGGCGCTGCACAGACACCCCCTGAGGGAGAGCGGGGGGGGGGGCGTCAGGCCGGGCGCTGCACAGACACCCCCTGAGGGAGAGCGGGGGGGGGTCAGACCGGGTGCTGCACAGACACCCCCTGAGGGAGAGCGGGGGGGGGACCCCCGTCAGGCCGGGCGCTGCACAGACACCCCCTGAGGGAGAGCGGGGGGGGGACCCCGTCAGGCCGGGGGCTGCACAGACACCCCCTGAGGGAGAGCGGGGGGGGGACCCCCGTCAGGCCGGGCGCTGCACAGACACCCCCTGAGGGAGAGCGGGGGGGGACCCCCGTCAGGCCGGGTGCTGCACAGACACCCCCTGAGGGAGAGCGGGGATGGACCCCGGCAGGCCGGGGGCTGCACAGACACCCCCTGAGGGAGAGCGGGGATGGACCCCGGCAGGCCGGGGGCTGCACAGACACCCCCTGAGGGAGAGCGGGGGGGGGACCCCCATCAGGCCGGCGCTGCACAGACACCCCCTGAGGGAGAGCGGGGGGGGACCCCCGTCAGGCCGGGCGCTGCACAGACACCCCCTGAGGGAGCGCGGGGGAGACCCCGACAGGCCGGCGCTGCACAGACACCCCCTGAGGGAGAGCGGGGGAGACCCCGTCAGGCCGGCTCTGCAGAGACACCCCCGAGGGAGAGCGGGGGAGACCCCGTCAGGCCGGCTCTGCAGAGACACCCCCTGAGGGAGAGCGGGGGGGACCTCGTCAGGCTGGGTGCTGCACAGACACCCCCTGAGGGAGAGCGGGGGGGGGACCCCCGTCAGGCCGGGCGCTGCACAGACACCCCCTGAGGGAGAGCGGGGGAGACCCCGGCAGGCCGGGCGCTGCACAGACACCCCCTGAGGGAGAGCAGGGGGGGGCGTCAGGCCGGGGGCTGCACAGACACCCCCTGAGGGAGAGCGGGGGGGGACCCCGTCAGGCCGGGGGCTGCACAGACACCCCCTGAGGGAGAGCGGGGGGGGACCCCGTCAGGCCGGGCGCTGCACAGACACCCCCGGAGGGAGAGCGGGTGGGGGAGGCGTCAGGCCGGGCGCTGCACAGACACCCCCTGAGGGAGAGCGGGGGGGGGCGTCAGGCCGGGGGCTGCACAGACACCCCCTGAGGGAGAGCGGGGGGGGACCCCGTCAGGCCGGGGGCTGCACAGACACCCCCTGAGGGAGAGCGGGGGGGGACCCCGTCAGGCCGGGGGCTGCACAGACACCCCCTGAGGGAGAGCGGGGGGGGACCCCGTCAGGCCGGGCGCTGCACAGACACCCCCGGAGGGAGAGCGGGTGGGGGAGGCGTCAGGCCGGGCGCTGCACAGACACCCCCTGAGGGAGAGCGGGGGGGGGGGCGTCAGGCCGGGCGCTGCACAGACACCCCCTGAGGGAGAGCGGGGGGGGGTCAGACCGGGTGCTGCACAGACACCCCCTGAGGGAGAGCGGGGGGGGGACCCCCGTCAGGCCGGGCGCTGCACAGACACCCCCTGAGGGAGAGCGGGGGGGGGACCCCGTCAGGCCGGGGGCTGCACAGACACCCCCGGAGGGAGAGCGGGGGGGGGACCCCCGTCAGGCCGGGCGCTGCACAGACACCCCCTGAGGGAGAGCGGGGGGGGACCCCCGTCAGGCCGGGTGCTGCACAGACACCCCCTGAGGGAGAGCGGGGATGGACCCCGGCAGGCCGGGGGCTGCACAGACACCCCCTGAGGGAGAGCGGGGATGGACCCCGGCAGGCCGGGGGCTGCACAGACACCCCCTGAGGGAGAGCGGGGGGGGGACCCCCATCAGGCCGGCGCTGCACAGACACCCCCTGAGGGAGAGCGGGGGGGGGACCCCCGTCAGGCCGGGCGCTGCACAGACACCCCCTGAGGGAGAGCGGGGGAGACCCCGTCAGGCCGGCGCTGCACAGACACCCCCTGAGGGAGAGCGGGGGAGACCCCGTCAGGCCGGCTCTGCAGAGACACCCCCGAGGGAGAGCGGGGGAGACCCCGTCAGGCCGGCTCTGCAGAGACACCCCCTGAGGGAGAGCGGGGGGGACCTCGTCAGGCTGGGTGCTGCACAGACACCCCCTGAGGGAGAGCGGGGGGGGGACCCCCGTCAGGCCGGGCGCTGCACAGACACCCCCTGAGGGAGAGCGGGGGAGACCCCGGCAGGCCGGGCGCTGCACAGACACCCCCTGAGGGAGAGCAGGGGGGGGCGTCAGGCCGGGCGCTGCACAGACACCCCCTGAGGGAGAGCGGGGGAGACCCCGTCAGGCCGGCGCTGCACAGACACCCCCTGAGGGAGAGCGGGGGGGGGACCCCCGTCAGGCCGGCGCTGCACAGACACCCCCTGAGGGAGAGCGGGGGGGGACCCCGTCAGGCCGGCGCTGCACGGCCACACAGTGAGCCCCCCTGCCCCAGAGAGCTCCCCGTGGAACAGCCACGTTCTAGCGCCGGGAGGGGAATGGAACCGTCCAGCCCCGAGCAAGCGGCCTGCCAGGGACTCCAGGGCATGGGCATGTGGTGAGGAAAGGCCCAGCTGCACCCTGCTCCTCCGAGAGCACGGGGGGGGGGGTCTCCCCAACTCCCCAGCAACGAGCCGTTCTGTCCCCCTGCCTCAGACGGGCGGGCTGTGGTCTTCGGCCGGCCGGCCGTTGCCTGCACGCTGCCCCCGGGCAATGGCTGGTGCGCCCTGGGGAGTTCGGCTCCCCTAGCCTGCAGCTCCAGGCTCTGCGCTGTGTCCTTCTGGGCTGGCTGCCTGGTGCCTGCCTTCAGCAGCAGGACTTCCAAGGGTTTGCGTTGCCCGTGCTGCCTCGTCCTCATCTCCCCTGCCCAGCCTGAATCCGGGCTCTGAAAAACCTGCTCATGAGAACACAGGATTCTTTTCACAGCCTGAGTTTGCCTCACCTCCCGTTCCCTTCGCAGATACGCAACCTCTCAGCGGCCCGCGCTGCCCTTCGAACAGCATTACAGCCCTGAGGTGACCTCGAGCGGCGATTCCTCGTCCGGGGGGCTGCCCGGTCAGGAGAGCCCCATGGAGAGACACAAGCCGGGTAAGCCTCCCTCACACGGGCACGGGGGACCTGCGCACTCCCCTTCGGGTTTGAAGCATTGGGACACAGCAGAATGACTTGGGCACGTAGGCTCCGTAATGATTCCCTGAGAGGTTTTCCTGCTTTCAGGCCTCTGCAAGCCGGAATGGAGCCTGAGGCATGATGCAGGCTCCGGAGCAGCTGCGTCTTCTCTTGATTTGGGAGCTAAACTCCCGAGCCTCCTCTGTGCACCCCAGACTGCCGCGTTGAGCCCTGCCCAGCTGCTGCGTGGTGCAGGGCCGGGGAAGTGGCTCTGCCTCCTGTGCCGCTGGCTGGCCCTGCTCGGCCTGGTGACGCCGGCCGCCCCACCACTGAGGGTTCTCCACTTCCTCAGCCTGGGTGTGGTGGAGGGAGGGGTCGTTAGGGTTGGGGCAGATGGTGGGAGGGGAAACTGAGGCACATAATTGCCCACGGTCACGTGGCAAGTCAGTGGCAGAACTAGGACTAGAACCCAGGTTTCCAGACCCTCAGGCCGGTGCTGTGTCCACTCTGCCATTCTGACAACTCTTTACGGAGCTCCTGGCCTCGGTAATAGCCTGCAGCAGTGAGTCCCGCGGATCAGGTCTGCCCTCAGCTCTCTAGAAGGGTTCCATGCCTGTCTCCTCTCCACACTCAACTGGCTGTTTTCGAGAGGGGGGGGAATCAGACGCTGGATTTCTCTGTGCTGATCTGGCCCCAGCCCCCCAGGGCCTTGGTGATTGGCGACACGGCTGCCCGCGGGGGTTCCCGGTCCCCTGCCCTTGCTAGGTCACTTCTGTTTTGCCAGCCAAGTGGGAGACTCTTTATTTATAGATCCTGTTTCCAGAGGGCGCTGACGGGGGTGCTCTGAGGTGGGGCGTTGATACAACAGCCGTCAGGAGCTAACCAGGCTGATCCTGATCCCTGGCACCTGCTCCTGGAGCTGCCATTAACAGGAGTGGGAGCGGCTGCCTCACCATGGCAGAAACTCAAAGCTGTTAGAGAAGGGATGTGCTTCGGGGGCTGGCTTTGTCCAGCCCCATCTTCCCTAGAGGCGCCTCAGTGCTGCTGGGCTGCGTGGCCAGCCAGGTTACTGAAGCCGGGCTAGCGGCCTCGAGGGTCAGAGGAGATCCAGGTGTGAGAAACTCTCTCGCTGTCCCACGTTAGAACAGTGCTGAAAAGGTTCAGGGGGGAGGGTTCCTCGGGTGTCCGGCATTCGTTCTAAAGCTGAAAGTTTAGTGCTCAAACACAAAGATCCCAAGAAATTAAAATGAGCATTTATAGTGAAACTGAACTCGAGTTATTATACCAGACAAACCTCATTAAAACCTATTTAAGCCTCTCTCCTTTTGGAGGCAGAATATCCGAGTCTCTTCTTTTCACTAACAACCACGCAATGGTGCAGAGGAGAGGGGTGATTTTACTCCGTGCTGCTGGTGTGTGAAGAGTATTCGCTGCTCCTGTTTGTAGCAGACAGACCCGAGGTGGAGGAGGGGCCGGGTAGCAAAGAGGGGAAAGGCAGCTTTGGGTGAGGTCTTCAAACCACAATTCGAGGACTTCAATAACTCAGACATAGGTTAGGGGTTTGTTACAGGAGTGGGTGGGCGAGATTCTGTGGCCTGCGTTGTGCTGGAGGTCAGACTAGATGATCATAATGGTCCCTTCTGACCTTAAAGTCTATGAGTCTCTGGGACACTGGACGGCTGGTCAGTTACGAATGGATGCTTTGGCTGGTAGGTCACCTGGGGTAGCTGGTGCTTGGACACTGGTTCACATTCCACTCAGGGACATCGTCCTCGGGCAGGGCAGTGGCCATCTCATCTGGCTGTGCTGAGGCCGTCCAGGTGGTTTCAGGCTTTGATGAGAAGCTGAGAGAGTGAGAGACAGGACAGGAGGAAAGAAATGGTGGGGAAGAGCGTAACCCAGCAGGGACGGGAACAGAACAGGCTCTGCTCCGCGGCAATTAGCTGTCCGCACCATAGGCTGAGCTGAAACACCAAGCTCCTTAAACAGGAGTGAGGCCTGCTGGCCGCCCTCTCATGACGGAAATCTGCTCCCTCGGCCTCGGGGGGTGAGATTCTGTCTCTTTTTAAGAATCCCCAAAGGGGGAAAATCCGGGGGCATAGTTCATCCCTCGTTATTCTGGCCGACAATTAGCCCTAATATCCCACCCACCAATTTGGGGGCAGTAATTTCCAGCTCCACGTGGTCTGTTTTTAGAAGGTGATGGTGGTGATAACCCGGTCCACGAGGCACTCGTGTGGTGGCAGTTTGCACTGGCTCGGTCTCTGTCGGGTTTTCTTGCCCTTGTTCATAATGTTTGTTACTGAAACCTATTTTCCGTTGTTCATTCCCCAGCGGCCAGAAGGTCTAGGCACTGGGACCTCTTGTGAACTTTCCCAGGCTGCTTACAGTTGAGCTCCCAGTGAATGTGTAGGCCCAGTTATCAGCAGAGGTCAGGGCCTCCCTTGTACCGACGCTGCTGAGCCCGTGAAACACAGCGGGAGGAGAACAGCCCAGAGAGGCAGGTCATGGGCAGAGATGGGAGTAGAGACCAGGCGTCCTGGCCACCCCGCTCCTCCTGAGTCAGACACCCAGAACCTACCGGACCCAGCCGGACTCAGCAGCTGTTGTGGCTGGCAGGAAAGCTGCCCCCGAGGGACTGGAGCTGTTGGAGTTCTCCATGTGCCCGTCAGTAACAGGGAATTAGGACTGGATTGGTTCCCCCTTGATGGGGGCTGTTTTGTGGCGGATGGTTTACCCCTGGCTGAGCCACCCTTTGCTCGAGGCTTGGCCGCGGTATCCGGGGAGGCGCTGGGCTGCCACTTGATGTGCCCAGGCTCGCTGGGCACAGGTGGTTTGGGGACCAGGTGGAGGTGCCAAGCTCTGCCTTGTGAGCAGGGGTCTCAGACTGGCCACTCAGCCCTGACTCACGGGACGTCTCAATCTGTCCGGGGCACATTTTCCAAGCGCCTAGGTGACTTAGGCTCCTCCCTGCATGTTTTGGAAATGGGACTTAGGTGGCTGTCACCTGGGCACTTTGAAAATGTTCCCCTCTCCGCGTCCCCGCTCTTCCCCACCCTCAGGTGTGAGCCAAGGAGCAGGCTCACGTCAGTGAGGCCGGGGGGTTGCAGGAACGAGCCATAGCCCCACTCCGCGTGAAGGGGAGACCGAGACAAGCCCTTGGAACAGACACGGGGAGCAGCCGCACGCGGCTGGTCTGTATCAGCAACGGGAGAGCAAGAGGGGGATTATGAACAAAGCAAAATCCCTCTGACCAGCCACCATCTGGCTAAGGCAGCACAGCTGTGAGCGCACCAGCTCGGAGCACCCGCCAGCAGGCTCTGGCGGGGCCCTGGCGGGCTCGCTCCCTGGGAGGGTCCCCCCGCGGTATGGCTCAGGGTGCGGCTCGGCGGGGATTTCTCTGGAAAGCCCTGTGCGCGGCTGGGAAGTAGCATCGGTGGTGAGCGGGAGAGCCCGGTGCTGCGTTAATGGGGGCTGGGCTGGACGAGCAGGGCCCTGGCCCCTGGGGGCTCCGATTGCAGGGGCCGATGTTCTAGCCATGGCTAATGACCAGCTCCCTAAAGCTGTTGGTGGGTGCGCTGGGATCCAGGCAGCCCGCTGTGCGTGTGGTTCCTGATGGGCGCGGTGGTGGATTGTTGCAGAGCCCCTGTGGCACGTGCCGGTGCCGTCCAGGCTCCCTGCTGCGACGGGGACCAGCATGAGCAAGCGGCCCAGCAGACAGGAGCTGGCAGGAAAGGATTCTCCCAACCGGCCTTCCAAAGTGAGTGGAGCTTCTCCCCGGCCGCAGGCTGCGCTGGCAGCCGCCTCGCAAGGGGGGGGCAGTGCCCTGCCTGGGAGCTGTTCCAGCATGCAAGCCCCTCCCTCCGCCCCACTCCTGCCCCAGCCCCGGTGAGCTGCGGGGCCGTCCTGGCTCTCCCCGGTTCGTAGCGGCCCAGCCCGAGGGGAGGCGACTGCACGGGGGCAGATACCCCAGGAAGCTGAGCCCGCGTGTCAGCGTCTGCCCCCAGCTGAAGGGGAGCTGAGTCTGGGAGCTGTTCTGGGGGTGGCGGCCAGGCAGAAAGCGCTGCCCCAGGCTGTGTGGTCAGCATGGGTCCCAGCACTGCGCTACGACCTGAGAACCACACCGCCCTGAGCGCGTCTCCGGGAGCGTTCGGCGCCAGGGGCAGAGCCCATCACTGGTCCAGTTAGACCCATTTCTCAGCAGGAGAGGCGCTGCAAGCACCGCGGCTGAGCAGTGGAGCCGCTCGGCTCTGCTCCATCGCATCCCCAAAGCGGGCCGGCCTCCCCTGCACCGTCTCTGCAGCGTATTCTGGGCACAGCTGTTGTCTAACCCGCCGGGCACAGCCGTCCTGCTGCGGGCGATGCTTTCGAGCACCCCGTCCCCATGATCTCCCCCGCGAGCACACTGCTGCTAGTCTGTGTGCCCGTGAACTCCGACATGGCCCCAGCCGACTCGCTGGGCTGCACCCGCCTGCCCCAGCCCCCCGGCTCTCCCAAGGGGGTCCCCGGCTGGAGAAGGCTGGTGGGGCTCAGCCCCCGGTGGAGGGCGCACAGCGGGCGTCCTGGGGGCCGATCTCCAGTGCCCCAGCCCCCCGGCTCTCCCGAGGGGGTTCCCGGCTGGAGAAGGCTGGTGGGGCTCAGCCCCCGGTGGAGGGCGCACAGCGGGCGTCCTGGGGGCCGATCTCCCGTGACCCTTGGCAGGGCTCTTTGCAGGGTGAGGCTCCGTACTCCAGCCACTCCAGCAGCAACACGCTGTCCAGCAGCGCCTCCAGCCGGCACAGTGACGAGCGCTGGTCTGACGCGCCCGACCCCGCCGAGGGCGAGCCAGACCCCGTCTGCAAGGGGGGCTCCAGCGACAGCGGCATTGACACCACGCTCTACGCCAAGCCCTCCCGCCTGGGGCCGCCCCAAGCCCTGCCGGGCTCTGCCCACTACGAGAGCGGGGCCAAGAGGAGGGAGCCTTCGCCCGCCGTCAGCTCGGGCAGCCAGAGCCGAGGCTACCGGCCCAAGATGTACCCAACGGGGGCCAGCGCGGCCGGGCCTGCCGCAGCCCCCAGCCATGGCAGTGAGCTCTTCAAGCAGCCAAGGTAACCCGGCCTGCGCAGCCCGGAGCACTGGGGGTGGGGCTGGGAGGGAAGCAGGGGAACACCCCCCCCCCCCAGTGATGGGAAGGCTCCAGGGTCTGCTTGAGCTCTTGCTGGGAGGCCGACAGAGGCGGAAACAGGGGAAAAGCCAGTCCCCTGGCCAGCCACTTCCTGCCTCCGCCGGTGCTTGGAGCTGGGCAGCGTCTCCGGTCATGTGCTGTGCCAGTCTGGGTGAGAGACGCTGGCCCCGCGGGGGAGGTCTGAGCACGCAGCAAAATCCCCAGAAACCTCCGAGAGGTAGAGGCCTGGCGGAAACGAGAGCAGGTTCCTGGCCCTAGCGTCCTCCAGGTAACAGCCAGCACAGCGGAGCCCTCCTGCTGCTCAGCGGCAGCACCGGGCAGTGGAACGGCCCAGGCAGCTTTTGAAGGCGTTAGGTCCGTGCTGGAGAAATAGGATCCCCAGCTGGGGTAAATCGGCCCTAACTCCATCAAAGCTGGCAGGCCCTGGCACCTGAATGGACGAATCGTCTCTTGGGAGAGGCAGGGAGGGGCGTTCCCCTGCAGGCTGTGGGATGCCACGAAGAGAGAGCCGGCTCCTGGCACCCCTCTGGGGCACGGGCTGAAAGGGGAGCCGTGGCTTTGGGCGGTGACACTGTACTGCCAGCCCCCCGAATCATGGGATTTCCAAACTGCTCCCCGCTGGGCCCGGTATTCGCTGTCTGGCTGAGGAGCTCCTGGGGTGCCACTTTCAGGCCTTTCTCTGTAACCACCAAGGCACTGAACCTCCCAGTCACATGACTCCAGCAGCTGGGCCCTAAGGGCAAACGCCCCAGATCTCAAGAGCTGGCAACACCCTGCTTGTCAGCCAGTGCTCGTCTCCCCCCCGCCAGGTTTGCGATCTCAGCGGGGCACCGGATCTGTTCCACCAAAACAGCTCCTGCCCCAGCCCCGACTCCCCGCCAGGTTTGGGGTTTTACAGCCCTTGTGTTTGCTTGATTTCCTCTCAAGAGGGTGTGACGGAGCGATTCTGGCGGGACCCAACTGAGGTGCCAAATCAGGACCAATTGCTCAAACAGGGCAGTCACAGCCCTAGGCTGGGGTTTTTCCACCTCTAAGGCACCAAACCAGCCAGACAAAAGGACTTTGGTCTCACCCCACTGGCTAACCACAAGTCACACAAGCAATTTCCTTAGACACTCCAGTCTCCCAGCATCACCACCAGTGCACTCGTCCTGGGGATGAATGGTTATGAAAACCAACACCCCAATAAAAGGAAAAGGTTCTCTCAATCCCAAAGGACCAAGCCCCAGACTCAGGTCAATATACACATCAGATCTTACCCACAAATCACACTGTTGCCAATCCTTTAGAATCTAAAATCTAAAGGTTTATTTACAAAGGGCAAAAGGTAGAGATGAGAGGTAGAATTGGTTAAATGGAATCAATTACATACAGTAATGGCAAAGTTCTTAGTTCAGGCTTGCAGCAGTGCTGGAGTAAACTGCAGGTTCAAATTGAGTCTCTGGAACATCCCCCGCTGGGATGGGTCATTCAGTCCCTTGTGTAAAGCTTCAGTTTGTAGCAAAGTCCTTCCAGAGGTCAGAAGCAGGATTGAAGACAAGATGGAGATGATGCATCAGCCTTATATAGACTTTTCCAGGTGTAAGAATCTCTTTGTCCTCACTGTGGAAAATTACAGCAAAATGGAGTCTGCAGTCACATGGACAAGTCTCTGCATACCTTGCTGAGTCACAAGGCGTGTCTGCCTTCTCTCCATGGGTCAGTTGTGTAGCTGATGGTCCTTGATGGGCCATCAAGCC
The DNA here is from genome assembly GCF_020497125.1 of Mauremys mutica. Lineage (NCBI taxonomy): Eukaryota > Metazoa > Chordata > Testudines > Geoemydidae > Mauremys > Mauremys mutica. The sequence goes on from NC_059086.1 coordinate 1,406,344, forward strand.
AGCTAGGCAGGGCTAACACCAGCTTGTCTGGGATATTTCCCAGAAGCAGAGCATAATACAAAATACAGACAGTACAGAGCCAATACTTATAACTTCAACTACAAAATGATACACAGACATACCGACAGCATAATCATAACCAGCAACCCAGAACCTGCTCTTAGACACCTTTATATGACCCCCTTTACTTAAGATTTGGTGCCACTACAGGACCTTGGTTGCAACCCATGTTCTATATGGTCCCCATTTATATCAATAACGTCACAGAGGGGCAGCTGGGAAAATGATTCTCTTCAAAGCACCGTTACCATCCCAGATCATAACTCCGAGCCAAATAGCCTTTACCCCTGATTCCCCCAGTGAGGAGTGACTTGGGGGTGCCCAACTGGAGGCGCCTGTCTGGGGTCCCCGTTTTCACAAGTCGGGCTTTCTGCCCCAGCCGAATCCCGGCCCTTTAGAGGGTCTCAGGTCCCTGCTCCCAGCGCTGTAAAAGCAGCCGGTCAGACGTTCTCAGACAGGGCTGGCTTGTAAAGCGCCGGGGTCCCTTTAAATGCTCAGAGACTGGGCCCGAATCCAGCGCTGCCGTGGAGCAGCAGACTGGTAATCCCAACCCAGAAACTCCCGGGTTTGTACCGGGGGCGGTGTTTTAAAATGGGTGAGGAAAGGCTACCCGGGGGCATCCCAGAGTGGCTTGTTCCCAGCCAGGGGCACTGGCGCTGGCTGAAGTCGGATTTCCGCCTGACCTGGAATTGATTTGCTTTTGTTTTTTTTGTTTGTTTTACTTTGTAGTAATTTCAGTTTGCGACAAGGCCGCCCTGCTCAGGGTTACAAAACGCCCGTGGCTGAGACTCCCAGGCCCCCACACATGTCCCAGTCCAGCTCCTTCCAGCTGTCTGCCTCTGTCCCCAAATCCTTCTTTTCCAAACAGCCCAGCAGGAACAAGCCCGCGTCGGGGTGGAAGAGAGCCGAGGAGACCCCCACGAGACCCGTGGCCTTCACAGACCCAAAGAAGTAAGTGCTTCTCATTGAGCTGCCGGCTGGTGGGATGGGGCTGAGCAGAGCGCCAGGCGTGCGAGATCTCTGCCATGGCCAAGTCAATGGCACTCGAGCGGGAGCCTTCAGTAGCTTCTCGTCCGCTGCCTCGGTGCACGTCGGGCCGTGAGCTCTGAGCCGAGCCCGTTTGCATGGGGGAGCCGCGCTCGCTGCCAGCCGGTGCCCACCACCTCATTCCGCTCCCTGCCCCCAGCCTGGGCAGCTCGAGCTTGGCACCGGAGGGGGTGGGCATGGGCAGCCCCCCGTGGGCGCCAGCGCATGGGACTGACTGCAGGGTGGGAGGAGCTGGAACGAGGGGTCTGAGTCTCCCCCAGGCAGGAGGGCCCCTCTCCCAGGGCCCAGGGAAAGGCTCTGGCGTCTCTGCGCGGGTAGCAGGATGCGCGCAAACCTGGCTGGTGCCAGCCCCCTCCAGCACCACGGGTGACAGTCAAAGGCCATGTGCCTGCCCAGCGTGGCGCTGCCACCAGAGAGGCCACGGCTCCGTGTTTGCTCTGTGGGCTGCCATTGCCGCCGCCCAGCTCAGCGCCCGGCCTGTCACCTAGCAGGGCTGGGGGTGACAAGGAGACGGAAGCTGTGGCCCCGTTCCTGGGGCTAGGGCCTTCCCCTCTCACTCGCAGGCCCCAGTCGTTCCCCTGCCTCCTGCAAAGGCTAATACACGGCGCAGCCGCTGGCCTCGCCTGGCTGCTCCCGCGCTGGCCAGGGCGTGGAAACCACCCCAGACAAGCCAGAATTGGGCCAGTCGCTGCCTGGGCAGAGCTTTTCCTGCCCATCTCTGCCGGGCATCGGGGGGCCTGCCCCAGCTCGGGCTGTCGAATCACCACCCGTGAATCTCCTAATCAGACGTGCCCAGCGGGGAGGGCCCTGGGCAGGGGGTAGCCCCACATCTCACCTGCTGTGACCTTTAGCAAGTCCCAGCTCTGTTCCTCAGTTTCCCTGCCTATCTGTGTTTGTCTAGACTGTGTGCTCCTTTGACTGTCGCACTGGTCCTGTGCACGGGGCCCCGCTCTCAGTCAGGGTCTGGGCGGCGCCCGGCGCGATGGAGCCCTGATCTCAGCCAGGGTCTGGGCGTCGGGCCCCTGATCTCACCCGGGGTCAGTGGGTGGCGCCCGGCCCGACGGGGCCCCGATCTCGGCCGGGGTCAGTGGGCGGCGCCCGGCCCGACGGGGCCCCGGTCTCGGCCGGGGTCAGTGGGCGGCGCCCGGCCCGACGGGGCCCCGGTCTCGGCCGGGGTCAGTGGGCGGCGCCCGGCCCGACGGGGCCCCGGTCTCGGCCGGGGTCAGTGGGCGGCGCCCGGCCCGTCGGGCCCCCGGTCTCGGCCGGGGTCAGTGGGCGGCGCCCGGCCCGTCGAGCCCCCGGTCTCGGCCGGGGTCAGTGGGCGGCGCCCGGCCCGACGGGGCCCCCGGTCTCGGCCGGGGTCAGTGGGCGGCGCCCGGCCCGACGGGGCCCCCGGTCGCGGCCGGGGTCAGTGGGCGGCGCCCGGCCCGACGGGGCCCCCGGTCTCGGCCGGGGTCAGTGGGCGGCGCCCGGCCCGACGGGGCCCCGGTCTCGGCCGGGGTCAGTGGGCGGCGCCCGGCCCGACGGGGCCCCGGTCTCGGCCGGGGTCAGTGGGCGGCGCCCGGCCCGACGGGGCCCCGGTCTCGGCCGGGGTCAGTGGGCGGCGCCCGGCCCGTCGAGCCCCCGGTCTCGGCCGGGGTCAGTGGGCGGCGCCCGGCCCGACGGGGCCCCCGGTCTCGGCCGGGGTCAGTGGGCGGCGCCCGGCCCGACGGGGCCCCCGGTCTCGGCCGGGGTCAGTGGGCGGCGCCCGGCCCGACGGGGCCCCCGGTCTCGGCCGGGGTCAGTGGGCGGCGCCCGGCCCGACGGGGCCCCGGTCTCGGCCGGGGTCAGTGGGCGGCGCCCGGCCCGACGGGGCCCCGGTCTCGGCCGGGGTCAGTGGGCGGCGCCCGGCCCGACGGGGCCCCGGTCTCGGCCGGGGTCTGGGCGTCGGGCCCCTGATCTCACCCGGGGTCAGTGGGCGGCGCCCGGCCCGACGGGGCCCCGGTCTCGGCCGGGGTCAGTGGGCGGCGCCCGGCCCGACGGGGCCCCGATCTCGGCCGGGGTCAGTGGGCGGCGCCTGGCCCGTCGGGCCCCCGGTCTCGGCCGGGGTCAGTGGGCACAGCTGTCCTACAAATAACTCGCACCGGGCAGAAGTTTGTGAGGAAAATGATTGTTTCCATCGCTCCGGCGTGGGCTCGACGCGTTACAAATGGAGTCCCTGTTCCTGCCCCAGAGAGATGACGAGCACGGGGGGAGACAGGTTTCCGTAGGATTCAGAGGAGCAGGGGGTGGGGCTCTCCGGCCCGACAGAAGGGCTGGAAGCACCCAGGGACTTTGGCAGGCAGACCCCCCTCTCGCCTCGGGGCACCTGGCTCGGGTGGCCCCGTACCTACGGGCATTGACCATCTGGCCTGCCGTGCTCTTGGCTAACGGGGCTGCTCCTGGAGCCGGTCTCTGAGCACGTCTCCCCCCACGCTGCTCTAGGCAAATCGACATGAACACCAAGAACGTCTTTGGGCAGCCCAGGCTGCGGGCGTCGCTCCGGGACCTGCGCTCCCCGCGCAAGAACTACAAGTCCACCATCGAGGCCGACCTGAAGAAGCTCATCATTATGGACGGCTTGGGCCCGGAGCCAGAGGGAGCCATGGTGGGTGCAGGCCGACAGGGGCGGGCCCCACAGCAGTGCTTGGGCTCCAGTGGGCAGGACTCCTGGGTTCTGTTCCCAGCTCTGGGCAGGGGGTGGGGGCTGGGGAGCCAGGACTCCTGGGTTCCATCCCCAGCTCTGTCACTTATCTAGTGGGTGACCTTGGGCGAATCCCTTCCCCGCTCTGTGCCTCAGTTTCGCCTCCCACACTGTCCTATGAGCCCTTTGGGGCAGGAACAGGCTCTCACCCTGGTTCTGTGCCGTCCCCAGCCCCGGTCTCCGATGAGGCTTCTCGGTGCTGATAGTAACCCTGAGTTATAGCGGGAAGTAACTGTGTTTCTGCGACAGTCTCCGCAGAAGCCTCTCCAGCGAACGTTATCAGACGAGAGCCTGTGCAGTGGGCGGAGAGACGCCAGCTACGCCAACGCCACCTGCTTCGAACAGTCCCTGGCCAGCGACGTCCTCTTCACCAGCACCTACCCGTCCAACACGCTGCCCACCCGGCGGCAGCACCCGCAGCCGGGCAACGGGGGCCTCCCCGAGAAGAAATGTGAGTATGGCACAGGTCTCGGTTAGAGTGGGGGGCTGGCAGCCAGGACTCCTGGGTTTTCTCCTTGGCTCTGGGAGGGGAGTGGGGTCTAGTTGTTAGAGCAGGGGGGGGCTGGGCTCCAGGACTCCTCCCAGAGCCAAGGAGAAAACGCAGGGGAGTGGGGGCTGGAGGGTTAGAGCAGGGGGGGTCTGGGCTCCAGGACTCCTGGGTTCTCTCCTCAGCTCTGAGAGGGGAGTGGGGTCTAGTGGTTAGAGCAGGGGGGGGCTGGGCTCCAGGACTCCTGCGTTTTCTCCTTGGCTCTGGGAGGGGAGTGGGGGCTGGAGGGTTAGAGCAGGGGGGGTCTGGGCTCCAGGACTCCTGGGTTCTCTCCCCAGCTCTGAGAGGGGAGTGGGGGCTAGTGGTTAGAGCGGGGGGGGCTGGGCTCCAGGACTCCTGGGTTCTCTCCTCAGCTCTGAGAGGGGAGTGGGGTCTAGTGGTTAGAGCAGGGAGGGCTGGGAGCCAGGACTCCTGGGTTCTCTCCCCAGCTCAGCCTGGCCTGCTGTGTGACTCCGGCTGCGTCACTTCCCCTCGCTGTGAAAGGGGGCGGTGATGTACCGTGGTTGGGGGTGCCTGGGTGACGAATGTGAGAGAGATGCAGGGTAGCGTGTGACGTTGGTGCTGCCGCGGTCCCGGTTCGTCAGGAGCACACGGGGGCCTGGCTGGCAGAGCGATGTCATGGGCTGCACGTGTGCTTGTTAGCAGACGAGAGCTGGTTCTGCCCGCGGGCGGGCGCAGCTCCCCCTCTGGGAAGAGCCAGGGCGTCTCCACCCAGTCCCAGGCGGGTCTCCTTGAACCGTCACGGGACCGGCCTCTTCCTTCCCTCTCTCCCACGTGCCTCTGCCTGGACGTGTCATTGCACGTCGGTCCCTCCCCCCAGCGCTGGCCCGATTCCTGCGAGCGGCCATGGGGCAGGGCCCCACTGGCAGATCGCCCCAGGTCCTGGAGAAGGGCACCACGTGGGGTGGGGTGTGCGGGGCTGGTCTGAGCACAGCCCCAGCATCCGTTCCAGGAGCCGGGGGGGGGGTTGGATCCAAGGGCTGGAGCATGTGGATGCTGCAGACCAGCCCCAAGGTGCTAACGGGGTGATTGGTTGACCCACAAGCTGGGGGTGCTCACCCCCAGGCTACGCTTTGCCCTGGGCGGGAGCTGGCAGCAGGGCACAGTGCTGCTCCGAGCATCCTCTGACCCCTCTGCTCTCCCCAAAGCCACCATCTCTGCCTCGGAGCTGTCACTGAGCGACGTGCGGGACCAGCCCACGAGACGCCTCGACCCGGGGCTGATGCCCCTGCCCGACACGGCAGCTGGCCTGGAATGGTCCAGCCTGGTGAACGCTGCGAAGGCCTATGAAGGTAGGAGCGCCCCGGCGTCTGCACAACGCTCGCTCCCGCGGCCAGGGAGCCGCGCCCGGCCAGCGCCGGGGGTGCCGCTGGCTGCCGGTTAGCCGTGCCGAGCCGCGCCCGGCCAGCGCGGGGGGTGCTGCTGCCTGCCGGTTAGCCACGCCGCGCCCTGCCAGCGCGGGGGGTGCCGCTGGCTGCCGGTTAGCCGAGCCGCGCCCGGCCAGCGCGGGGGGTGCAGCAGGCTGCCGGTTCGCCGAGCCGCGCCCGGCCAGCGCGGGGGGTGCCGCTGGCTGCCGGTTAGCCGCGCCCTGCCAGCGCGGGGGGTGCTGCTGGCTGCCGGTTAGCCGAGCCGCGCCCTGCCAGCGCGGGGGGTGCTGCTGGCTGCCGTTTAGCCGAGCCGCGCCCTGCCAGCGCGGGGGGTGCCGCTGGCTGCCAGTTAGCCGCGCCGCGCCCGGCTGCCGGTTAGCCAAGCCAAGCCCAGCCAGCGCGGGAGGTGCTGCTGGCTTCCAGTTAGCCGAGCCGAGCCACGCCCGGCCAGCGCGGGGGTGCTGCTGGCTGCCAGTTAGCCGCGCCACGCCCGGCCAGCTGCAGCGTGGGGAAAGTATTGCCCAGTTAATGGCCGCGAGAGGGAAACCGAGGCACAACCTCCCTTTGCAGGAGGCAACGGTGATTGATAGAGCTCTGAGAACAGAGCCGGGGGGAGGTGCTGGAACTAGGGGTGCAGGGGGGGCTGCAGCACCCCCTGGCTTGAAGTGGTTTCCATCATATCCAGGGTTACAGTTCAGTTCAGTGGCTCTCAGCACCCCCAGGGTACACATGGTTCCAGCGCCTCGGGGCAGCAGGGCAGGCCGGGCCGTGGGGGTTGCTGGGACAGTGACGGGAAGTGGGTATGAACTGGGGGTTTCAAAGCTGCCTGGCTAACGTGCATCGTCTGTGCACCGTCCGTGAGTCTCCTCCCCAGGGGAGCTGCTGTCCCTTCGCTCATCTCTGCCACCCCTCCTAGCTCTGACTCAGAGCCAGGGAGCCCCAGGCCAGCGGGGCTGCGCTGTCCCCTGCCGGCTCAGCACTTGGTCAGTGCCCTCCAGAGGGAGGGGTGGGCGGGCCCCCAGGTTCAGAGCCGTCCTGCGGGAGCGGATTCCAAGGGGTCTCTTCTCCGGGCGGGTGATGGGCTCTCGGCCGTGGGGTGTCTGTAGGGTGGCACTGGGCGTGCGAGGAGGCCCCAGCTCTGCGCTGGGGGGGTTCCCTGGGCGCGGTGCTGCAGGAGCTTGGAGCAGCAGGGGTCCCGCTCACTGCTCGGATTCCCCCGTTTCTGCCCCTAGGCCTCCCGGCCACGGGCGGGGCAGCAAGGGGCTGATGGCTTTACTGCTGCCCGGAGCCCGGGGCCCGTAACCCCAGCAGCGCGGCGGCTTCCCTGGGCCACGTGTCTGCGTCTGCCCAGCGCCTGGCGAAGGCTCCATCTGCTCTCTGCCTCTGGGACGGCCACGCTCCCCCCGCAGGCCGTTGTTCGAATGGGGGCTGGGAGAGCGGGGGAAATCCAGAGGGGCCGGGGCCACTTCAAGTCCCCAAGAGCCTCGGTAGCCCACGGGTACCTGGGCCTGGTGCAGTCGCTGGGCCCGGCTCCTGCATCCTGCCGCTCTCGGAGCGGCCCAGAGGCGCCCTCGTCCCATCCAGCAGCAGGAAGTGGAAGAGGCGGGAGGAGCCCAGCGGACGGTGCGTGGCCAGTGCCCCCGGCTCTGGAAACGGGTGTCCTGCCGCTCTTGCAGCACACGGGCGCCTTCCTTCGCCCGTCGCGGCGGGGGATCCACTGCTCCTTCGCACCGGGCCGGCTCCTACCCCTCCCCTCCCCTCCCTGGCCGGCTCCGCCCAGTGCCCTGGAGCCGCGATGTGTCCGGACCTGTCGAATCTCCTGGCTGTGCGTCACGCTCACGTGGCTGGGAGCCCCACCCCGGGTTCTGGCAGGGCCGGGAGACGCACAGGAGCCCTTGTGGTGCGGCGCAGGGAGAAATACGGGTGCCCGAGACCCCTCCCCAGGCAGGAGGCTGTTCCCCTGGCGCGGCGCCATGGTGAGTGTGGGGGACCTTGCGGTCCTGACTTGAGCAGCGCTGTTAGTGGTTAGAGCACAGAGCTGGGCCCCAGGAATTCTAGTCCCAGGGCTGGGCTCTGCTGTCCTCTAGTGCAATGGGGCCTGGCCGTGGGGGAGCAGGGGGGGAGGGTGGGTCGGGTGCTGAGCGGTAGGTGGGGAGCAGGGCACAGCGTATCCATCGGCTCCCACGGCCCTTCCGCACTGCTGCCCCTCCCCACGGCCAGCGTCTGGGGGGTGCCTCCCCGCGCCGCGACCCACGGGCTGTGCAGGGGGCAGTATCCAGAGTAGCCTGAAAAACCCTCGGGTCCCCTCGCGCTGTGGGGTGAGCCACACCTCTGCTCCTCACCATACTCAGCTGCCGACTCTAGACAACGCTGGGTCCAGCACGTCATCTCGCCTGTGACTTCCGCTGCCGCTCGCATGCCCAGGGAGCCGCGGCCTCGCCAGCATGGCAAAATGACCAGCCCCCGCTGGGCAGGGCTGCTCGCGAGGCCGAGGGGAGCTGTGTGCCGCGGGAGGCCGGCCCTGGGAGCGCAGGCGTGGCCGGGCCTTAGCCCCCGTGGATTCTCCCCGCCCTGTCTCTTCCCATCGGCCCCGTCCCGCAGTGAAATGTACCGATCTGCGTCAGCCCCACACAAATACTGCCCCCGTGTCCCCCCGTTCCCAGGGAGCGGGAAGTGTTTCCGCTTGGAAGAGAGAGGCGTGTAGGGCAGCACAGCGAGGGTTTACTCTGGAAGGGGCTGCAGGTGTGTGAGGAGGGGCCGGGCTCCATGGGCTGGGCGGGAGCAGGCCTGTGCCCGGTGGGGTGTCCTGCGAGTGCTCGGCAGGCCTGCTGCAAGGGAGCCCGTGGAGACTGGCGCCCCCAGGCCAGAGTCGTGGGGGCTTGTGCCGTGGGCCTTCCCCCAGCTGCATTTGACATGGTTCCGACTTTCCCGTGGTCTTTCGGCCGTGGCATGTCACCCTGCCTGGGAAACAGTCCCGGCCCCAGCCGTCACGCTGGCCGTTCCTGGAAGGGCCCGGTCTCTGCCCACGGACCCGCCAGGCGCCGCCGGCTGTGCTGCAGGACAGGGGCAGTCAGTGAGACTCCCCTCGGGCTGAGAAGCGAGGCTGGCAGCCCCTGACGCCCGCGCAGGGCTCTGGGGGCCAGGCTGGGGGCGCTGGCTGGGAATTGGGCTCCGGGAGGAGCTCCGCTCTGACTCTGCCCTGGCTCCGCACACAGCTTTGTGCTCCGGCGAGGGCTGAGGCAGGCGGCGCGAGGGCCCGGGGCGTGCGGGTGCCCTCCGGGCATGGCCACGGCAAAGCACAGCCATTCCTTTGCCTTGCAGTGCAGAGAGCCGTCTCCCTCTTCTCCCTCAACGACTCAGCGCTGAGCCCCGAGGCCGCCCCCGCGCCCAGCCTGGAGAGACAGCCCACGCCCCGCACCACGCCCACCATGAGGTAAGCGGGGAGCCCGCGGGAGCCTGGCTCCCGCCCCTCTGTTGTGTCCAGCAGCAGTTCGGGAAGCGCGCGCCCTCCAGGCTTGGGCTGCGGGCGAGGCTTCCTGGTGCAGTAACCCACCCACCCTGGCATGGCTCTCCATGGAGCTGGCGCTGCAGCCAGACGCCGCGGGGCAGGGCGCTGTGGGGGAGCAGGGGGCGGACATGGAGCCTCAGCTGGCCTGCATGGGGGAGCCCCTGTCACGGCTGCGTCCTGACGCCCCAGGCACAGAGGGGTGGGAGGAGCCTGAATCTGTGTGTGTCTGTAGGGCCGCACCAGCGTTTCCTCCTTCCCCACAGCCTGGCCGGGGAGACTGTTCCCCTGCCCCGGTGCTGCCCGCAGCGCCCAGGGGCTGCATCAGGCCTCCGCAGCCCTGCCGGCTGCCCTTGCCCGCGCTGGGTCCCCGGCAGGCCAGCGAGACGCACTGACCCCTGTTTTCCCCCCCCAGCGAGGAGCTGCCCCTGGACCTGACGGGGAAGGTGTGTCAGCTGGAGGCCATGCTGAAGCAGCTACACAGCGACCTGCAGAAAGTAAGGGGCTGCCCCCTTCCCCTCCTGTCGGCCCCACCGGGCACCCCCTTCTCTCTGCCACCGGGCAGCCTCTCAGAAAGCACCATCGGGCGGGAGTGTCTGCGCCCGGCGGCCAGGGGGCCTAGCGGCTTTGAGCCAGGACTGCTGGGTTCACTCCTTGCTCCCGTGTGCTGTGGAGCTGTGAGAAGGCTGGTGGCCCGGCGGGGGGGCTGGGGGTGGGGCTGGCTGCATCTGGGAGCTCTCCAAACACCCCCTCTCTCGCTCAGGAGAAGCAGGACAAGGTGGTGCTGCAGGCGGAGGTGGCCACTCTGCGCCAGAACAACCAGCGGCTGCAGGAGGAATCGCAGACGGCCAATGAGCAGCTGCGCAAGTTCGCCGAGATCTTCTCCAGCCCCGTGGATAAGGAGCTGTGAGCTCCCCTCTCGGGCGCCAGGTGCCAGGTGCCACGCACACCCAGCGCTGTACCGAGATCTCCAGCCCCGTGGATAAGGAGCTGTGAGCTCCCCTCTCGGGCGCCAGGTGCCACGCACACCCAGCGCTGTACCGAGATCTCCAGCCCCGTGGGTAAGGAGCTGTGAGCTGCCCTCTCAGGCGCCAGGTGCCAGGTGCCACGCACACCCAGCGCTGTACCGAGATCTCCAGCCCCGTGGATAAGGAGCTGTGAGCTCCCCTCTCGGGCGCCAGGTGCCAGGTGCCACGCACACCCAGCGCTGTACCGAGATCTCCAGCCCCGTGGATAAGGAGCTGTGAGCTCCCCTCTCGGGCGCCAGGTGCCACGCACACCCAGCGCTGTACCGAGATCTCCAGCCCCGTGGATAAGGAGCTGTGAGCTCCCCTCTCGGGCGCCAGGTGCCAGGTGCCACGCACACCCAGCGCTGTACCGAGATCTCCAGCCCCGTGGGTTAGGAGCTGTGAGCTCCCCTCTCGGGTGCCAGGTGCCACGCACACCCAGCGCTGTACCGAGATCTCCAGCCCCGTGGATAAGGAGCTGTGAGCTCCCCTCTCGGGCGCCAGGTGCCAGGTGCCATGCACACCCAGCGCTGTACCGAGATCTCCAGCCCCGTGGGTTAGGAGCTGTGAGCTCCCCTCTCGGGTGCCAGGTGCCACGCACACCCAGCGCTGTACCGAGATCTCCAGCCCCGTGGATAAGGAGCTGTGAGCTCCCCTCTCAGGCGCCAGGTGCCACGCACACCCAGCGCTGTACCGAGATCTCCAGCCCCGTGGGTAAGGAGCTGTGAGCTCCCCTCTCGGGCGCCAGGTGCCAGGTGCCACGCACACCCAGCGCTGTATCCCCGGGCTGCTGGCTGGGTGAGGGCAGCAGCAGAGCCCTGGGACGCGCAGTTGGCTGGGGAAGCTGCTGATGTGCTGGGAGGGATCTGTCCTTGGAAGGTGCATCGCCGGCCCTTCCGCGCCTGCACCATGTCCCTGGCAGTGTGGGGCTGAACACTGGATTTCTGGATCCGTATCCCTCCACACGGTGCCAGGGATCCGAGTCTGTTCTCTGCCCTGCCACCAGGATGTTCTTGGGGCGCCAATGCCAGAGGTGGCAGCCTGTTAACGCTCATGCAAAGGGCGCTGCTGGGCACCTGGCTGGGACAGAGACTCCTTACCCTGCATCTCCCAGGGCGACTAGCTCCTGGGGCGAACCTTGACTAATCCAGGGACTATCCCTGTGGAGTGACTTGATTCCAGCCCTTCTGCACTACGCTCTGACGGCCAGTTCCCAGGAGAGGCTGCCACGGACACAGCACGACGGAGCTGGGCAGGTCACTGACCGGTTCTGGTCAGAGCTGGCGGTGGGTTTTCTGGTGTACAAGAATTACAGGGGGGCTGTACCCGGACCGGAGAGAATTTAAAACTGGCCCCCGGCTGTGGAGAGCACTTCCTCAAAGCTAAATTATTTGCTAGCGAATGCAATGCTGAGAGCAGCTCAGGAAGTGCACATTGATTGCACTGGAAATGGTCTTTATAAAACACTATATTTGTATAAATGAGACTTTGTTTGTAAGACTTTTCTATGCGGTTTCTGTACCTGGCGCTAGGCCGCGAGGGGCAGCGCTCACTCCTCCCTGCATTCGCACCAGCCGAGAGGAGGCGCATGCGGCGGCGGGAGGGAATTCGCCTGCTCTCATGGCTAATTGGGTGGGGGATGCACTGGGGAGCGCTGCTTTGCCAGAGGCTGGGAGAGACGGGGGACCGGTGTCCGTCTTTCACCCCACAGCGGCTCCCCTCCCGGGCAGGGCTGTGTGAGCTCCGCCTCTGGGGTTTGGTTTGCTAAACTGCTAGATCAGCACATGGCAGATAGGGTGACACACAGGCGCCCTGCCGGGCTCAGGGGTGTGGGGGGAGTTAATGGGGATTTTCATCCCTCCTCGTCACTCTGCAGCAGGGCTGACCCCCCCACCCCCCCGTGCCCCAGGCAGCTGGAGCTTGGCTGCTGCTGTCAGACCCATGGGGCAATGCAGTGACCGGGGGGCTGGGGGGCAGTGGGGGCTGTTGCGCTGTAACAGACCTAACCCAGCCCCTCAGGGGCCGAGTGGCACCAGGCTGTCACAGAGTCCCCGGGCGCTGCTCCCCACAAGCCAGGCAGGACTCTGGGGAGCCTCCTCTCCCTCGAAGCAGCCTGTCTGCAGGGCAAGACGCTCCCACGGCTTCACCTCCTGGGTCTCTCCTTGGAGCATTCAGCATCCTCTGCCCCTCCGTGCGCTTCCCCCAGCGAGTCGCCCAGGCGGGGTCCTGGGGGGGCCACAGGGTCCTGCCCCCCCACTGCGCAGTCAGACGTGACTCTCAGCCAGCCAGGGACACAGAGGTTTATTCGATGACAGGAACAGGGTCTAAGACAGAGCTTGTAGGTACCGCGAACCGGACCCCTCGGCCGGGTCCATTCTGGGGGGCAGTGAGCCAGACCCCCCCGTCTGCCCTCACTCCTCGTCCCCAGCCAGCTCCAGACTGACACCCCCTCCAGCCCCTCCTCTCTGGGCCGTCTCTCTTTCCCGGGCCAGGAGGTCACCTGATCTCTTTGTTCCCCTTTAGCTATTCCCTTGCAGGGGGAAGGGCCCCGGCCATTAGTTGCCAGGAGACAGTGTCGGCCATTTATGTGCCCTGGAGACTTAAGAAATGCATAGGGGAAACTGAGGCACCAGCACCGTATTCAGAGGAAACATTAACAGTCCCAGTTCATCACATCTCGCCCCACTTCGAGACCGAACTGAGCAGGGTCATTTCAGCCAGTGACCTGGGGCAGTTCGAACCCACCCACGTTCCCATGGACGCCCCAGCATCTCTCCCATTCCTTGGAGGGAGTTACACCAGGACAGTCCAGTCTCACACCCTCCCATGGGTCTGTTGGCTTCATGGCACTCGCAGGCCGCATGGGGGAAGGTTTATGTGGCCCGGACCCTTTTGCCAGCCCAATACCCCTGGGGTTCAAACTGGGATTGGGTCTTTTCCCAGCGCTCCCGTTTGGAGGGCTGCAATTCAGGCTCTCTTGGTTAAGAGCCCCCAGCTTGACCTTAGCCACCCTCTGACCAGGTGTCTCTGTCCCCAGCAGCTCGGCATCAGCCCCACGTCAGAGGAGAGTGGTCAGTCTACACAGTAAAGCGCCGCCCAAATGGATCCAGCTGCAGCTTTCTAAGGGCCTGCACCATGGCCAGGCCTTTCTTCTCTGAGCCGCAGATGGGGTGTCTCCCCCCCCCTCAGCACCGGCCTGCATCAGCACCGCGCCCAGCCCTGCGTCTGAGGTGTCGGTGACCACTGCAAAGGGCTCGGCAAAGTCTGGGTTTGCCAGATTTACCAGGCCTCCTTCAGTGCACAGAGACCCTCTGGCCCTGCTCGGTCCAGCCCACCTCGTCTGGCTGCCCCCCTCACATAGCTCAGGGATGGGGGCAGCTAGGGGGCTAACGTGGGGTACCAACCTCCGGTAGAACCTCGCCATCCTGCTAAAGGCCTGGGCTTGTTTCTTGGTCTGGGGAATGGGCCAATCTCTGATCATCTCCACCTTGCACTTTCCGGCTTTTACCGTCAGTCCCACCTCCTTGAGGCAGCCCAGCGCGCCCCCCCCCTTCACCTGGGCCACCTGTTCCTCCCCGGTCTGGCTAGAGATGCCCATGTCATCAGTGTCTGCCAGGGCCAGGTTCTCCATCCCCCTCGGCTTGTCTGGACTCTCCCCAGGCCTAGGCATGGGGTGGGCATTGGACACCGTGATGGCTTTAAGCTTCCGATGGTCCCTACAGAACCAGATCATCCCGTCTCCCTTGGGGGCCAGCCCCACGGGTGAGGCCCATGGGCTGTTGAACGGCTGGATCCCATCTAAAGCCATCATGTCCTTGACCTCTCTCCAGGTTCCGGGCTGCTTCCCCAGTGACTCTGAATGGGGGACACCTGATGGGGAGATTGGCTCCCACCTCAGGGAAGAGATCCCCAGGGGGTCTGCCCCCTTCTCCTCCCAATCCTCCCCTTTCAGGTCCAGGGGTCCCCTCGCTCTCCTCCCATCCAGCAGCTCGAGAGGGAAGAACCCTGTGGATTCCTGGGGCACCACCAGCTGCCTCCAGATCCCCCCCCAGTTCTACTTCCCCGTGGGGAGCCCATTCCCGGTACAGGGATCCCTTCCCCGCAGGACTCTGTCCCTACAGCCGTCCCCAAGGGGGTTTGCAGCGCTGGGGCCAGCAAGTTCCCTCAGCTTCTCCAAGGAGGGGTCCCTTTGTAGCTCGGTCTGGGATCCAGCTGCTGGGCAGGGAGTGGGACCTGCCCCCTCTCGCTGGCTGGGCCTGGGGTCACAGCCCCCCTGAGCCCTGTCCCTGGTAGCTCCCTCCCTGCTGTGTAATCACTTCCCAGCAGCACGTCTGGACCAGGCAAACCTGGTTGTCCCCCCACTCAGCTGGGGGTCTCAGCTCCCCCCGTGCTCGGCGCTGTCCCCATGGGGGCAGGCAGGGGGCTCTCTGCTCCGGTCACAGCCTCAGAGCCAGCGGAGCTGGGGGGGGGGGGGGAGCCTCTCTCCCTCCCCGTCAGCCCCAGGGGCTGGTTACAGGCAGGCAGGTAGCCCGAGCCCTGCAGCCCCTCCCCCCTGCCAGCCAGGTCATTTGCATTTTCACTGACCATTTCCATCATAGCCAAATGGTTCCCTGGATCCGAATTCAAACCCTCGGCCGTTACCGGGCCCCGACTCCCCCACACTCCGTGACCCCGGCAGGGGCCTGCTCCCCTAACACCGGCAACCCTGGGGGGGGGTCATCCCACTCCCCTCTGGGAGCAGCTGCCCCCACAGCCTGGCTCTGGCCCCTCAACCTGCCCCCAGTGGGGCCAGAGTCCTGGGGGTGGGGGGGGGCCAGCCGAGGGGTTGCTTGGTTCCCACAGCCCAGTGCCCCCCCCACCGGTGCCCTTTGGGAGGGGGTCTGTGCAGCCCCCTGAGTTCATCAAATCCCCCCCCCCCCCCCACAGAGTGCAGAGATTATACCCCAAGCTGGCGGGTTAAGCAGTAAAAAGTAGGTCACGGCTGAAAGCTGCCACCAGCCCCCCCACTCCCCCCAGGGCTGGGGGGGCGCAAATCCTGCAGCTGAGTCACGGGTTGCTGTGATGCCTGGGGCCAGGTGGTGCTGGCCACCCAGGACGCACCTCACCCCAAACTCCCTGTGTGCCCGCCCCCCCCCCCCTCCCCTGCAGCCAGGACTCCTGGGTTCTCCTGCCGGCTCTGGGAGGGGAGCGGGGGGGCTGGGAGCCAGGACTCCTGGGTTCTCCTGCCGGCGCTGGGAGGGGAGCGGGGGGGCTGGGAGCCAGGACTCCTGGGTTCTCCTGCCGGCGCTGGGAGGGGAGCGGGGGGGCTGGGAGCCAGGACTCCTGGGTTCTCGTGCCGGCGCTGGGAGGGGAGCGGGGGTCTGGGAGCCAGGACTCCTGGGTTCTCGTGCCGGCTCTGGGAAGGGAGCGAGGACTCCTGGGTTCTCCTGTCAGCACTGGGAGCCAGGACTCCTGGGTTCTTCTGCCGGTGCTGGGAGGGGAGCGGGGGGGCTGGGAGCCAGGACTCCTGGGTTCTCGTGCCGGCACTGGGAGCCAGGACTCCTGGGTTCTCCTGCCGGCGCTGGGAGGGGAGCGGGGGGGCTGGGAGCCAGGACTCCTGGGTTCTCGTGCCGGCGCTGGGAGGGGAGCGGGGGTCTGGGAGCCAGGACTCCTGGGTTCTCGTGCCGGCTCTGGGAAGGGAGCGAGGACTCCTGGGTTCTCCTGTCAGCACTGGGAGCCAGGACTCCTGGGTTCTTCTGCCGGTGCTGGGAGGGGAGCGGGGGGGCTGGGAGCCAGGACTCCTGGGTTCTCGTGCCGGCACTGGGAGCCAGGACTCCTGGGTTCTCGTGCCGGCACTGGGAGGAAACACGCCGAGGCTGGGCCACTGACCATGTTTTAATGCACAGAACAATCCAAGCACATTGCAGACGGCAGCACCAGAACGACACCATGAACACAAGGGAAGGGGGGGTAGCCGGGGGGGGAGGACCCACGGGCTGGCCGCTGCTCCTGCCCCCCCCACTCCCCCCACCCCTTTATTGAACCAGGAACAACAGAAAATAAACACCCACATCAAACAGTTTCCATGAGGGGCACTGCCCCCCCCGTGCGGTTCCTCTTGCACTAAAATAAATACCCCTGGCCGGGGGTGGGGGGGCTGTGCCAGGGCATTGGGGAGCAGCAGCGGATGTGCTATTCCCCCCCCCCAGCACTAAGGGCCTGGGCTAGAACAGCTCAGAGGGGCAATGCCCCCCCCGTGACTGTGCCCCCCCCCACCCTGGGAGAAGAAAAAAATTATATTTTCACATCATGCAAATGCCCCTTCCCCTGGCCCCCCCCAGCCAGTCAGGGGGGTCTCTGGGGAGCAGCCCCCCCAGGAGCACCCAGGCCCAGCACTGGCCCCACCCCCCACTGGGGTTATGGCTTTGAGGAGGATTTTGGCTGAGGGGGGTGCACAGGAGCTGCCCGCCCGGGGGTGCTGGAGTCAGGGGGGTCCCCCCACTCGCTCTGGTCACGGTGCCCCCCCAGCAGGCGGCTCTAGGTGAGCGTGATGTAAGCCGAGGCCTTGTCCTTCAGCTGCCGCAGGCACAGGTAGCAGCTCCAGCTCCCTGGGGGGGGGGGGAGAGCGTCAGCCTGGCCCCCACAGCGGCCCCCCGCAGCCCCCCCGACCCCCCACAGCCCCCGCCCCTCACTGCCCCCCCGACCCCCCACAGCCCCCGCCCCTCACCGGCCCCCCGCAGCCCCCCTGCCCCACACCGCCTCCCCCGGCCCCCCGCAGCCCCCGCCCCTCACCGGCCCCCCGCAGCCCCTCCTGCCCCCCTACCCAGCCCAGCTGCACAGGATTGCGGGAGCAGGGGGGGCCCCTCACCTTCGGGGGGCTCTGCCATGGGGGGGCTCAGGCAGTACATGTGGTAGCCCCGGTCGCAGTCGTCACAGAAGAGCAGCTGGTCCTGCGGGGGGGGGGGCAGGAAAGGCAGGTCAGTGGGGCGCAGCGACACCAGCCCGTGCCAGGGGCGGGGGGGGATGGATGGGAGCGGGAGGGGAGTTGGGGGGGTGGGGGGCCGGGGGGCGCAGGCAGTGGGGGCACGGAGGGGTGGGGGCCGGGGGGCGCAGGCAGTGGGGGGACGCGGGGGTGGGGGGCCGGCGGGCGCAGGCAGTGGGGGCACGGAGGGGTGGGGGCCGGGGGGCGCAGGCAGTGGGGGGGACGCGGGGGCGGGGGGGGGCGGCAGGTGCAGGGAGTGGGGGCACACGGAGATGGGGGGGCCAGGAGCCGGGGGGTAGAGGCAGTGGGGGCACGTGGGGGTGGGGGGCCGGGGGGCGCAGGCAGTGGGGTGGACGCGGGGGTAGGGGGCCGGGGGGCGCAGGCAGTGGGGGCACGGAGGGGTGGGGGCCGGGGGGCGCAGGCAGTGGGGGGACGCGGGGGTGGGGGGCCGGGGGGCGCAGGCATTGGGGCACGCGGGGGCCGGGGGGGCTCACGTCGTTCTCCGAGGTACCGCAGAGGCTGCAGGATTTGCACTCGATGCACTGCCAGCGGTACGTGCGCACGGCCGCCGTCATGTTCACCGTGAACTGTAGACACGAGGGGTGACCTGCAGGGGGCGACAGAGCGGGGAGAGTCGGGGGGGTGGCCCAGAGCGAGCGATTCCCCCCCCCCCCACCGGTACCACCTGCCGGCCCCGCGACTCGGCCCCGGGGGTTAGGGCCGGGCCAGCCCAGGCTGAGACCCAGCAAACTCGGCACCAGCCACGGGTGCAAAGAGCCCCCCCCAGCCAGCTCCCGTCCCCCCCCCCGCCCCGCACAGCAGCTCAGCCTGGGGGGGGGCACCACGTCCTCGGCACATGGCTCAGCACCTCCGGCAGGGACCGCGTGACCGGACGCCCCGGCCCTGCCCCCCCCCGTCACCCTCCGGCCCCCCCCGTCGCCCCAGCCCAGCCCCGGCCTGAGCCCTGTCCCCGCCCCCCCGTCGCCCCAGCCCGGCCCCGGCCCTGTACCCCCCCCCCCCCCTCTCCCCAGCCCGGCCCTGTCCCCCCCCCCCCGTCGCCCCAGCCCGGCCCCGCCCCAGCCCCCCCCCCCCCCCGCGCCCCAGCCCAGCCCCGGCCTGAGCCCTTTCCCCCCCCCCCCCCGTCACCCCAGCCCGGCCCCGGCCTGAGCCCTGTCCCCCCCCGGCCCGGCCCCCCCGGCGTTACCCGAGCGCCCGCAGTCCGCGCAGGAGATCAGGTCCTCGGGGCAGCCGGTTTTCTTGGCCCCCCCTAGGCAGAAATCACAGTAACCGTTGGGAATGACCGAGCCGTCCGGGGCTTTCTTAGCTGGAAAACAGCAAGGGGAGGCGGAGATGAAGGGGGTGCAGCAGCCCCCCCACATCCCCGCCCCGGCCCTGGGGCGCCCCACACACCCCGGGTTACGCAACAAGCCAAGCCCCCACCCCGCCCCTAGGAGCCTCCCACGGCTGCGAGCTTCCTCAGGCAGTGCCCTGGCAGCCTGACGCCCCCAACCGCCCCCCCCCCCGCTGCTTTCCCGGGCCCTGCGGGGCCTGCGGGGCCCCCTTCTCCCCTCTGTCTGGGAAGGGTCCCAGCCGCGCACGACCCGGGCAGCCCCACGGGGAACCTCCCGCCGAGGCGTCGGGGTCGGGCACAGGGGGGGGGTGAGCCGGGGCCCCGGGGCCTGAAACTGCCCCCATCCGAGTTCTCCAAAGCGCCCCCAGCAAATGGGCCTGGGCTGCAGGGAGGGGGGTCCGGCAGGGGGGCTGGGGGGTTTAGTGGAGGGTGGGGAACTCAGCAGGGGGCTCAGGGGTTTGGTGGGGGACTCGGGGGGGCAGGGAGCTCGGCAGGGGGCTCTGAGGAATGGGGGGCTGAGGGCTCGGTGGGGTGCACTAGGGGGAACTCAGTGGGGGGCTCTGAGGAACGGGGGGCCGGGGGCTCGGTGGGGCGCACTGGGGGGAACTGAGCGGGGGGCTCAGGAACGGGGGGCCGGGGGCTCGGTGGGGCGCACTGGGGGGCGGGGAACTCAGCGGGGGGCTCTGAGGAACGGGGGGCCGGGGGCTCGGTGGGGCGCACTGGGGGGCGGGGAACTGAGCGGGGGGCTCTGAGGAACGGGGGGCGGGGGGCTCAGTGGGGCGCACTGGGGGGCGGGGAACTCAGCGGGGGGCTCAGGAACGGGGGGCCGGGGGCTCAGTGGGGCGCACTGGGGGCGGGGAACTGAGGGGGGGGCTCAGGACAGCCGGGCGGGGGGCTCGGTGGGGCGCACTGGGGGGCGGGGAACTCAGCGGGGGGCTCTGAGGAACGGGGGGCCGGGGGCTCGTTGGGGCGCACTGGGGGGCGGGGAACTGAGAGGGGGGCTCAGGAACGGGGGGCCGGGGGCTCGGTGGGGCGCACTGGGGGCGCGGAACTCAGCGGGGGGCTCAGGAACGGGGGGCCGGGGGCTCGTTGGGGCGCACTGGGGGGCGGGGAACTGAGCGGGGGGCTCTGAGGAACGGGGGGCCGGGGGCTCGGTGGGGCGCACTGGGGGGCGGGGAACTGAGCGGGGGGCTCTGAGGAACGGGGGGCCGGGGTCTCGGTGGGGCGCACTGGGGGCACGGAACTCAGCGGGGGGCTCAGGAACGGGGGGCCGGGGGCTCGGTGGGGCGCACTGGGGGGCGGTCTCCCCTGGCTGGCCCCGATGCCCCAGTCACTTTCATCCTCTCCAGGTCACGTTCACAGCCCCACACTGGGGCGGGGGCCCGGCCCCCCGGGCTGCTGGGGGGGGGGGTTACCTGTGTGTCTGCGCTGGTTCTCGGGGACCCAGTTCAGCTCTTTGTAAAACTCTGACGGGAACAGGAGAAGCCAGACAGAGACGGTTAAATTCAGCCCCCCAGCCCCACCCCTGCCCCACACCCAGCTCTCGGGGGCAGGCCGGGACCCCCCCCGCCAACAGCCAATGATCGAGGGAGCCCCCCACCCCACCCCTACACGCCTGACTAGAGCGTGGGCCCTGGGGAGAGGGGCACTGGGACCCCCAGGGACCTCCAATGGGGGGCTGGGCATGAAGCAGGGGGTAGCCTGGGGTCAGGCTCCTTCCCCATCCCGCTGCCCCCCAGGGGGCCGGTCACCCCCAAGCTACCCCCTCACTGATCAATTAGAAACCAGCCCCCCCGACAGTGACCCTGCCCGTGGGGCCCTGCAGCCCCCCCCCGACGGTGACCCTGCCCGTGGGGCTCTCCCCCCCCGACAGTGACCCTGCCCGTGGGGCTCCCCCCCCGACGGTGACCCTGCCCGTGGGGCCCTGCCCCCCCCGTGGGGTCCCCGGGGCTCACGCTTGTGGTTGTTCTTGCGGTGCAGGGGCAGGGGGTGTCGCTCCGCGTTCTCCTCGCCCTCCTCCTCCGCCAGGTGGGTGTGGGTGTAGTGATAGCTCAGCCCGGGCCGGTTCTTGTAGCGCTTCCCGCAGACTGGGGGGGAGGGCAGGGTCAGAGCCCCCCCACCGCAAATCCCCTGGGCGCCCGCGTTGCTGTCCCGGACGCCTGGGTCCCATCCGCGCCCTCCCCCCCCCCGCAATGGGGGATGTGGGGCCCCCTAGTGCCCAGCGCCCTTCGTTGCCATCCCGGACGCCTGGGTCCCATCCATCCCCTCCCTCCTCCCCCCAGCAGCTGTGGAGCCCCCTAGTGCCCAGCGCCCTGCGTTGCCATCCCGGACGCCTGGGTCCCATCCATCCCCTCCCTCCTCCCCCCAGCAGCTGTGGAGCCCCCTAGTGCCCAGCGCCCTGCGTTGCCATCCCGGACGCCTGGGTCCCATCCATCCCCTCCCTCCTCCCCCCAGCAGCTGTGGAGCCCCCTAGTGCCCAGTGCCCTGCGTTGCCATCCCGGACGCCTGGGTCCCATCTGCCCCACCACACCCCGAGCTGGGGGCCCCCGAGTGCCCAGCGCCCTGTGCTCTTGTCCTGGACGCCTGGGTCCCATCCCCACACACTCACTGTCGCAGACGTAAGGCTTGTCACGGTCCTCCAGCGAGGTGGCGTCCTGCCTCTTCCGCATGCCCCCGATCCCGTAGGCCTGGGGGGCCGGGAATGGGGTGAGATGCAGCCGGACAGGCCGCCCGGCTCCCACCCCAGGGCCAGCACAGAGCCAACGGGGGTGGGGGCGTCCCAGGGGGGCCTTGGCTCCCACCATCTCCTCCTTTCCCATACGCCTCCCTCCCCGTACGCCCCCCGGCCCCCTGCCCCCATCCCCGTACGCCCCCTGCCCCCCAGCTCCTCCTCCCCCATACGCCCCCCCCGCCCCCTGCCCCATCCCCGTACGCCCCCTGCCCCCCAGCTCCTCCTCCCCATACGCCCCCCCGCCCCCTGCCCCATCCCCGTACGCCCCCCGCCCCATCCCCCTACGGCCCCGGCCCCCCAGCTCCGCCTCCCCCATACGCCCCCCCCGCCCCATCCCCGTCCGCCCCCCGCCCCATCCCCGTACGCCCCCTGCCCCCCAGCTCCTCCTCCCCCATACGCCCCCCCCGCCCCCTGCCCCATCCCCATACGCCCCCTGCCCCCCAGCTCCTCCTTCCCCATACGCCCCCTGCCCCCCAGCTCCTCCTCCCCCATACGCCCCCCCCGCCCCCTGCCCCATCCCCGTACGCCCCCCGCCCCCCAGCTCCTCCTCCCCCATACGCCCCCCCACCCCCTGCCCCATCCCCATACGCCCCCTGCCCCATACGCCCCCTGCCCCCCAGCTCCCCCTGCCCCACCTTGCCCTTGGCCTTGTTCTTGCGCCGGGGGATGTCGTCCTCCAGGTCGTCGCCCTCCAGGTCGTGGGGGAACTCGCCCGCCTGCTGCTTCTGCCACACACGGGGAGGGGGGGAGAGTGTCAGAGCCGGGGGGATCAGAGCCCTGGCCCCCCCACCCCATGGCACCACTCTGCCAGGGAGCCCCCCCCGGGAGGGGCTGGGCCTGGGACAGAACCCCAGGGGGGCTCGCCCCAGGGAGGGGCCGGGGGCAGGGCCGAACCTGAGGGGGGCTCGCCCCTGTGGGGGGCTGGGGGGGCCCAAACCCGAGGGGGGCTCGCCCCAGGGAGGGGCCTGAACCTGAGGGCGGCTCGCCCCTTGGGGGTCCTGGGGGGGCCCAAACCCGAGGGGGGCTCGCCCCAGGGGGGGCTGGGGGGGCCCAAACCCGAGGGGGGCTCGCCCCAGGGAGGGGCCGGGGGGGCCTCACCTGACAATCCAGCACCAGCTCCTCCTCCTTCAGCTCGGTTTTCTTGTCCCCGGTCTCGGCGCAGAGCAGAGCTTCCAGCACCGGCCCCTCTGGGAGCCCCCCCTCCTTCTTCAGGGGGGCCTCGCAGTCTGGGGGGGCGGCACGTCAGAGCGGCTGGGACGGGCCCCCAAACACAGGCCCCCCGGCACGCCGACACCTTGGGAGAGACCCCTGCTAGCGCCCCCCCTCGGCGTTACCATGGAAACCAACGGAGCCCCCAACGCCGCCCCTGCCCCCCCAGAGCCCCTGGTGGGGGAGGGGGAGATCGGGGGCCACAACAGGGAGGGGCTGAGAATCTTCCCCCCCGGTCCCTCATGCCCCCCCCACCTCTCCACATCCCCCGCCCCCCTCCCCCAACCCCTGTACCCCCCACTCCCCCCAGTTCCTTACCGATCTTGAACTCACAAGGCCTCAGACGTGGATCCTCCAGGATGTTCAGTCGCCGTTTCTTGCGCCAGCAGCGGGCCGGGTACGTGTAGATCTGCCCCGGGGCCAGGCCTAGGAGAGGGGAGGGGTATGTGACGTGAGCCCCCAGATTCCCCCCCCAACCCAGTGTTCACAGCCCCACGGCTCGGCTGCAGGGGCTGCTGGCCAAGAAGGGGGACCTGTGGGTCGGATGTGAGGGGCACCAGCGGGGTTGGGGGGAGCCCAGGGCTGGGCTGGTAGGGGCTGTGGGTCGGGAGTGAGGGGCACCGGCAGAGCTGGGCTAGCAGGGGCTGCGGGTCGGGAGTGAGGGGCACCGGTGGGGTGGGGCAGGGCTGGGCTGGCAGGGAGGGCACTGGCGGGGCTGGGCTGGCAGGGGGCTGCGGATCGGGAGTGAGGGGCACTGGCAGGGTGGGGGCAGGGCTGGGCTGGCGGGGGGGCACCGGCAGGGCTGGGCTGGCAGGGGCTGCGGGTCAGGAGTGAGGGGCACCGGTGTGGTGGGGCAGGGCTGGGCTGGCAGGGGGGGCACCGGCGGGGCTGGGCTAGCAGGGGCTGCAGGTCGGGAGTGAGGGGCACCGGCAGAGCGGGGCGAGGCCGGGCTGGGCTGGCAGGGGGGGCACCGGCAGGGCTGGGCTAGCAGGGGCGGAGGGTCAGGAGTGAGGGGCACCGGCAGGGTGGGGGCAGGGCTGGGCTGGCAGGGGGGGCACCGGCGGGGCTGGGCTAGCAGGGGCTGCGGGTCAGGAGTGAGGGGCACCGGCAGGGTGGGGGCAGGGCTGGGCTGGCAGGGGGGGCACCGGCAGGGCTGGGCTAGCAGGGGCTGCGGGTCAGGAGTGAGGGGCACCGGCAGGGTGGGGGCCGGGCTGGGCTGGCAGGGGGGGCACCGGCAGGGCTGGGCTAGCAGGGGCTGTGGGTCAGGAGTGAGGGCACCGGCAGGGTGGGGGCCGGGCTGGGCTGGCAGGGGGGGCACCGGCAGGGCTGGGCTAGCAGGGGCTGCGGGTCGGGAGTGAGGGGCACTGGCAGGGCGGGGCTCACCTGGCCCCCGGTGGGTCTTTTCCATCCAGATGTAGCAGTTGTTCTGGGCCACGCCGGTCTGCGAGTCGAGGAACGGCAGGCGCATGCTGCGCTCGGCGCAGAGCCGCGCATTGTAGCTGCGACAGTGCTCGATGGCCTCGCGGTAGAACTCCTCCCCCAGGCTGGCGAGACGGGGGGGGGTCAGGGGGGCTGGGGCCGGCCCGACCCCCAGAGCCTCCCCCAACCCCTGAGCATCTGCACCCCCCAAGTCCCAGCATCTCCCCCCAGCCCCAGGGCCACACAAGCCCCTAACGAGACCAGATCACCCCCCCGTGTGGACCCAGACGTCCGGGGCAGCGAGTCCCAAGTCTGGTGGGGGGCAGAGACGCCAGGACAGGGGCACCCCCAGGGAAAGGGTCACCCACACTCAGTGGGGAGAGAAGGACCCGGTGGGTCAGAACCGAGGGACCCCGAGTGGCCAGGCTGGGACCCCGAGCACAGGTCACCCCACCGCCGGCCTTTCACCTCCGCCAGCTCAGGGGCAGCACCAGCGCCGAGCAGGGGGCTGCGGGTCGGGAGTGAGGGGCACCAGCTGGGCTGGGGGTGCTGGGGGTTACGGGGTGGCACTTAATCTTGCTGCTCACATGCCATAAATAATCCCCCTCCCAGGCCCCCCCATCCCCCATGGCCCCTCGATGACCCCCAGTCAGACCCGGGCGCTGCCCCTCCCCCCACAGCACCTGGGCACCCTCCAGCCAGACCTGGGCGCTGCCCCTCCCCCCACGGCCCCTCGCGCCCCCCCAGCCAGACCCAGGCACGGCCCCTCCCCCCACGGCCCCTCGCCCCCCCCAGCCAGACCCGGGCGCGGCCCCTCCCCCCACGGCCCCTCACCCCCCCCCAGCCAGACCCGGGCGCTGCCCCTCCCCCCACGGCCCCTCGCGCCCCCCCAGCCAGACCCGAGCGCTGCCCCTCCCCCCACGGCCCCTCTCCCCCCCCAGCCAGACCCGAGCGCTGCCCCTCCCCCCACGGCCCCTCTCCCCCCCCAGCCAGACCCGGGCGCTGCCCCTCCCCCCACGGCCCCTCACCCCCCCCCCAGCCAGACCCGGGCGCTGCCCCACCCCCCACGGCCCCTCGCGCCCCCCCAGCCAGACCCGAGCGCTGCCCCTCCCCCCACGGCCCCTCGCCCCCCCCAGCCAGACCCGAGCGCTGCCCCGCCCCCCACGTCCCCTCTCCCCCCCCAGCCAGACCCGGGCGCTGCCCCTCCCCCCACGGCCCCTCGCCTCCCCCCAGCCAGACCCGGGCGCTGCCCCTCCCCCCACGGCCCCTCGCCCCCCCCAGCCAGACCCGGGCGCTGCCCCTCCCCCCACGGCCCCTCGCCCCCCCCAGCCAGACCCGGGCGCTGCCCCTCCCCCCACGGCCCCTCGCCCCCCCCAGCCAGACCCGGGCGCTGCCCCTCCCCCCACGGCCAGACCTGGGCGCTGCCCCTCCCCCCACGGCCCCTCGCCCCCCCCCAGCCAGACCCGGGCGCTGCCCCTCCCCCCACGGCCCCTCGCCCCCCCCCCCGCCCGACCCGGGCGCTGCCCCTCCCCCCCCGGCCCCGCCCCCCCCCCCCAGCCAGACCTGGGCGCTGCCCCTCCCCCCACGGCCCCTCGCCCCCCCCCAGCCAGACCTGGGCGCTGCGCCTCCCCCCACGGCCCCCCGCCCCCCCCAGCCAGACCTGGGCGCTGCCCCTCCCCCCACGGCCCCTCGCCCCCCCCAGTCAGACCCGGGCGCTGCCCCTCCCCCCACAGCACCTAGGCACCCTCCAGCCTTACCTGGGCGCTGCCCCTCCCCCCACGGCCCCTCGCCCCCCCCCAGCCAGACCTGGGCGCTGCCCCTCCCCCCACGGCCCCTCGCCCCCCCCAGCCACACCCGGGCGCGGCCCCTCCCCCCACGGCCTATTGCCCCCCCCCTTCGAGACCCGGGCGCTGCCCCTCCCCCCTCGGCCCATCGCCCCCCCCAGCCTTACCTGGGCGCTGCCCCTCCCCCCACGGCCCCTCGCCCCCCCCAGCCAGACCTGGGCGCTGCCCCTCCCCCCACGGCCCCTCGCCCCCCCCAGTCAGACCTGGGCGCTGCCCCTCCCCCCACGGCCCCTCGCCCCCCCCAGCCAGACCCGAGCGCTGCCCCTCCCCCCACGGCCTCTCGCCCCCCCACGTCTGTCCACCCACCTGCCCAGGAGCACAGTGTCCTGCCCACCCCCGCGGGGCCCCCGGCGGACAGAGCCCGGGACAGCGGCCGGCGAAGGGTCCGAACCCCGGGCACAGGCGCTCCAGGTCGGGCAGTGATCGCTGGGGGGGGCCCGGCGGGGGGGGTCCCGGCTGGGGGGTGCAGGCCGGGGGGGTCCCGGGCCCGGCGGGGGGGGGTGGAGGCCGGCGGGGGGGTGCAGGCCGGGGGGGTCCCGGGCCCGGCGGGGGGGGTCCCGGCTGGGGGGTGCAGGCCGGGGGGGTCCCGGGCCCGGCGGGGGGGGGGCCGGCTCGGACTCACCCCCGGAGCGGCTCCTGCAGGGCCGATCCCATCCCGCGCTGGCCCCGGACTCCGGCCGGTTTCATTCATTCCCCAGCCGGGGGGAGCCCATCGCGCCCCCCCCCGCACCCCCGGTGCACGCTGGGAGATGCAGCCCCCCCCCGCACCCCCCTGGCCGCGGTCCTGCCCCGGGCCCGTCCCGGGCTGCGCGCGGCGGCGCTGGGCGGGGGGGCGGCAATGGGGGGGGCGCAGAGGGGGTCACAGCTGGAGGGGGGGCAGGGACTACAGCTCCCGGCATGCCTCGCGTTTGACAGCTGGCAGGCCCGCCTCCGGGGGGGGGCGGATTGGCTGGGCCCGGGGAACGGGTCTGGGGGGCTCAGGGAAGGTGCCAAAGGGAAGGGGGCGGGGCCGAGTCACAGCCCCCCCTCCCCCCCGCTCCCACTCAGTGCCAGGAGGTTGGGGGGTATCAGGGGAGCCCCCTCCCTGCACCAACCTTGCAACTGCAGCCCCAAGGACCAGGGTGGGGGGCTGCTGTGGGGATGGGGCCAGCGGGGTGGGGGGCCCAGGTTACACTGGGGGGCTGAGCTGATCCAGGCAAGACCCTCTCCCCACTGACCACCCCCAGCTCAGAGCAGGGGGCGGGGTCCCCAAGGTGCAGGACAGGCCCCACCCCTGACCCCCCACCCCCTTGTAGCATCTGGAGTCTCCACAAGTGTGTGTGGGGGGCGGGGGGGGGGATAGCAGGCCATGACCTAACTCATTGGCCAGTCACGCCTGGCTCCCAGCCCCCCTCCTGCTCTGACCACCAGGCCCCACTCCCCTCCCAGAGCTCAGAGAGAACCCAGGAGTCCTGGCTCCCAGCCCCCCCCCTCCTGCTCTGACCACCAGGCCCCACTCCCCTCCCAGAGCTCAGAGAGAACCCAGGAGTCGTGGCTCCCAGCCCCCCCCCTGCTCTGACCACCAGGCCCCACTCCCCTCCCAGAGCTCAGAGAGAACCCAGGAGTCCTGGCTCCCAGCCCCCCCTCCTGCTCTGACCACCAGCCCCCACTCCCCTCCCAGAGCCAGGGAGAGAACCCAGGAGTCCTGGTTCCCAGCCCCCCCCTGCTCTGACCACCAGGCCCCACTCCCCTCCCAGAGAACCCAGGAGTCCTGGCTCCCAGCCCCCCCCTGCTCTGACCACCAGGCCCCACTCCCCTCCCAGAGCTCAGCGAGAACCCAGGAGTCCTGCTCCCTGTGTGACCTTTGGCACTTGGTCTTTGGGCCTCTGTTTTCCACCTGTAACATGGGGATAATGATCCTGCCCTTTTCTGTGCAAGCTGCCAGCTCTGGGCACAGGGACCGTCTCACTGTCGGGCTCGGTCGGGGTCTGGGCAGCGCCTGGCCCAGGGGACCCCCGGGCTCAGCCGGGGCCCAGGGGTCCCCCCAACACAGGATAATCTCCCGTCTCCTTCGAGCCCTGGGGCTGCTGGAAGCCCGAGCCAGGGGCGGGCACCCCCCTGCCAGGTCCAGCTGCCTGGGCCGGGGACACCCCCCAGGAGCCCGGGGAGGGCGGGGCTGGGGAAGATGGAGGCGGCTGCGCGGGGATAATGAGATGCTAATGAGGGCCCTGCTGCCTGCGTGATGAGGCACCTGAGCAGCTGCCATTCGCTCGCTCGCGAGGGGTTAACCCTTCGGCCTCCAGCGGCCTCCTCTAACCACCAGCCCCCACTCCCCTCCCAGAGCCAGGAGAGAACCCAGGAGTCCTGGCCCCCAGCCCCCCTGCTCTAACCACCAGCCCCCACTCCCCTCCCAGAGCCAGGAGAGAACCCAGGAGTCCTGGCTCCCAGCCCCCCCTGCTCTAACCACCAGCCCCCACTCCCCTCCCAGAGCCAGGAGAGAACCCAGGAGTCCCGGCTCCCAGCCCCCCCCACCTCTAACCACTAGACTACCCCCCCAAGCTGGGGAGAGAACCCAGGAGTCCTGGCTCCCAGCCCCCTGCTCTGACCACTAGACCCCACTCCCCTCCCAGAGCTGGGACAGAACCCAGGAGTCCTGGCTCCCAGCCCCCCCTGCTCTAACCACTAGACCCCACTCCCCTCCCAGAGCTGGAGATAGAACCCAGGAGTCCTGGCTCCCAGCCCCCCTGCTCTAACCACTAGACCCTCCTCCCCTCCCAGAGCCAGGAGAGAACCCAGGAGTCCTGGCTATACCAGTTTTATCCTGGCACTGGGATGGGGGTCTAATGTTAGAGGATGGGGGGACTGGCAGTCCGGACACCTGGGTTCCAGCCCCACCTCTGCTACAGACCTTTAGCAAGTCCCTGCCTCACTGTGCCTCAGTTTCCCCCGACCCAGGAGCCAAGTGCCCTTACACACGTCACTGGGGTGCTTAGGCCAGAGCTATCTCAGGCCAGGCAGGGAGGGGCTGGGACTGCATCGCTCAGCCCCCCAAATGCCTCCTCCTGTGACAGCAGCAGTGATCCCCCCCCCGGGTGTGGGGGGACACCCTGCATTGCCAATCAGCCAGGCCCGGCCCAAACCCAGTGCCCCTCTCGGGAGCGGGCGGCAGGACAGAGGCGGCGGTGATGGGTGTGGACAGACAGAGGCGTCTGTAGAGGGCGGGAGGGATGGAGATAGATGGGTGGGGATGGCTGGAGACGGACCCACAGGAGGATGTGGGGGTGGATGGGGGGGCGAGGAGTGGGGCTGGCTCTGGCCCAGGCAGGCCCCTGACCCCCCCCTCCCCACAGGAACTTTGTCTCCCTGGCACCGCGAGAGCCGCCCCCCCCCCCCACTGGCTGGGCCGGGGGCTCGGCCCCGCCCCCTGCCAACCGGCCTGAATCCGGGCTCCAGCGGTGACACCCCCGCCCCCCCCCCGCCGCACAATGGAATTTGCAGCCACCCCCCACCCGTGGGATCCGGCCCAAGCGAGCCCCGAGGGGCCGCGCCCCCCGGGAGGGGATTCAAGCGGGGGGGGGGGCAGCCGGAGGGGCTGGGCTGGGGGTGGGGTTATTGGGGGGCATCCGCGGCACAATAGCGGCGCCCCCCGCTCCCCCCTGGCCCGGCCCGGCTCGGCTCGGCTCGGCTCGGCCCGGTACTCACGACTTGAGCGGGTTGTGCACCGCCGCGGCCATCCCCGCAGCCCGGCTCCCCGCTCGGCTCGGCGGAGCTCGGTACAATTTCATTCATTCTCCGGGGCTGATGTGGGGCAGGGGCAGCCAATCAGGGGGCCCTCCCAAAACTCCAGGTGCATCCTGGGAGATGTAGTCCTGCCTGCAGCCCCTCCCCCCCAGGTGAGGCAGGCGGGGGCCGTGCCGGCTGGGGGAGGTGCCCCCCCCGGAGGAGGCTCTGGCTCGCCGTGGCCGGGGGCTTCACTGCGGGGTCCCCCGAGCACCGGCTGGGGGTGACTCGTGACAGGGCAGGGGGCACAGGTGGGGGTCATGGCAGATGGGGGGGGCTGTGAACTCGGCGGGGGGGGGAGCACATGCCAGATGGGCAGCAGCTTGGGGGGGGGGATTCCCCCTCCCGCCTCGATCATGGCAGCACCTAGACTGAGGCTCCAACCCAAAGCACAGACCCGGGACCCGGCCGAGATCAGGGCCCGGTCACCTGGGTCCCAGCCAACGTCCAGCCCCCAGGCCAGATCCACCCCAACACCAGACCCGCTTCCCTTGCTGGATGAAGGGGACTTGTGCCCAAGGACACAGTTTGAAACAGAACCCAGGAGTCCTGGTGCCCAGCCCCCCTGCTCTAACCACTAGACCCTCCTCCCCTCTCAGAGCCGGGAGAGAACCCAGGAGTCCTGGTGCCCAGCCCCCCCACTCTAACCACTAGACCCTCCTCCCCTCTCAGAGCCGGGAGAGAACCCAGGAGTCCTGGTGCCCAGCCCCCCCACTCTAACCACTAGACACCACTCCCCTCTCAGAGCCGGGAGAGAACCCAGGAGTCCTGGTGCCCAGCCCCCCCCCGCTCTAACCCCTAGACCCCACTCCCCTCTCAGAGCCGGGAGAGAACCCAGGAGTCCTGGTGCCCAGCCCCCCCCCGCTCTAACCACTAGACCCTCCTCCCCTCTCAGAGCCGGGAGAGAACCCAGGAGTCCTGGTGCCCAGCCCCCCCTGCTCTAACCACTAGACCCCACTCCCCTCTCAGAGCCGGGAGAGAACCCAGGAGTCCTGGTGCCCAGCCCCCCCCGCTCTAACCACTAGACCCCACTCCCCTCTCAGAGCCGGGAGAGAACCCAGGAGTCCTGGCGCCCAGCCCCCCCCCCCGCTCTAACCACTAGACCCTCCTCCCCTCTCAGAGCCGGGAGAGAACCCAGGAGTCCTGGCGCCCAGCCCTGTGCCCCTGCCTCTGGCTGACAGGTGCGATACCAGCGCCAGCTGTTGTGACTGGAGCAATGTCCCGGGATGGTTTCAGGCCCGGTGGGGCCCAGGCTGGTGTGTCGGGGTTTCTCCTGCCAGCCCTGGCCCTGCTGGGGAGTTCACTTGGGGCTGCTTTCCCCGGGCGGGCGCGGCTCAGCTGCCAGGGGAGGGCAGGCTCTGCAGCAGCCCGTCCGAGTGCCCCCAGCTCCACCTAGCGAGAGCAACCCGCACGGCCCGGCCTCTCTCACACACACCCGCTGCCCTTCAGGGGCCTTCGGAGCCAAGCTGGCCGCCTGCTTCCCCTGTGCCCGGGGACCACCCGTGCCAGCCCCCCACGCCCAGCGCAGGACAGGAGCCCACCAGCAAACGGGAGACCTGCCTCTGCCAGGGCACCAGCCTCACTGTCGCCACGTTGGGATTATAACAGTGCCCAGCTGGGATTAGGGGCCCGGGCGCTGCCCAGACCCCAGCCGAGATCAGGGCCCCGTCGCGCCAGGCGCTGCCCAGACCCCGGCCGAGATCAGGGCCCCGTCGCGCCAGGCGCCGCCCAGACCCCGGCCGAGATCGGGGCCCCGTCGGGCCGGGAGCCACCCAGACCCCAGCCGAGATCAGGGCCCCGTCGCGCCAGGCGCCGCCCAGACCCCGGCCGAGATCAGGGCCCCGTCGCGCCAGGCGCCGCCCAGACCCCCACTGAGATCAGGGCCCCGTCGGGCCGGGCGCTGCCCAGACCCCAGCCGAGATCAGGGCCCCGTCGCGCCGGGCGCTGCCCAGACCCCAGCCGAGATCAGGGCCCCGTCTCGCCGGGCACCGCCCAGACCCCAGCCGAGATCAGGGCCCCGTCACGCCGGGCGCTGCCCAGACCCCGGCCGAGATCAGGTCCCCGTCGCGCCGGGCGCTGCCCAGACCCCGGCCGAGATCAGGGCCCCGTCGGGCCGGGCGCGGCCCAGACCCAAAGGGAGACCTGCCCCCAAGGGGTCACAAGGTGGGATTTTTATCTCCATTTTGCCACTTGGGAAGCTGAGGCACAGAGAGATGCAGGGATTTGGCTGCAGTCACTTGGGGAGCCAGTGGCACAGGTGGGAGCTGAACGCTGATCTCCTGGGTCCCCTCCGCCAGCCCCTCTCTCCCCTGTGATACATGGGGGGCTGCACATCGCTGTTAAACAGCTGCCTTGCCCCCCCCCCCCAGAGGCACGTCTCCTTTAAGAGCCGGTGAGCATCTCTGGCTGCTGGTTACCTTAGCAACCACAAGTGATCCATTTCCTTATTCGAGATAAGGCAAATATAGATATATCTCTCTCTGTCTCCCCTCCCCCGCTGCAGCCGTCGCCGTTCAGGGGGATGATGGGAAATCGGCGACGGGGGGGGGGGGGGGCGTCTCCAGTGCACTGGTTTGCACCCACCGGCGACCCTGCAGTGGGAGGAGGGGCTGGGTGACAGAGCCCTCATGGGGCACTGCCCTGCTGCCCTGCCCATATCCCACTGCTGACACCAATGGCACCCCCTACTGAGCAGGCGCGGGCACCCGGGGCCCGGCAGGGCAGCTCCTGGCAGCAGGGGAGTCAGTGAGGTGGAGGCTGGGCGAGCGCAGGGTGTTAACGTGTTTGTTTCCCCTGGAGCCCAGCCCGGTCCAGGAAGCCCCCAGGGATCCCAGCCAAAGAGTCGAAACTTGCTTGTACACTGAGAAAAATCCCTCCGATGGCAGGGACAGACAGTGCCCCCAGGGGGCGCCGGTCGCATCCAACGGCTGGCTTCTGTGCAATGAGTTTGGTCAGGCCTCGGCCCAGGCCCCAGCCCAGCCGGCAGGAATCGCCCCACACGCTCCCCGTGTCTGGCAGTTGGAGGAGCTGGAACTAGATGGGCCGGGGCGGCTCTGAGCTTTCTGGGGTCAGTGCCAAGGCTCCCTGGCACAGGTTGGGGGAGGGGGGGTTGCTCCGCAGCTGCCAGGACTGTACCCCTGCGGGGAGTGGATTTGACACCAGTTGGGCTCCTTCTATCGCCCAGTGACCCTCTGGATTTCAGGGCATTGGAGCCCAGGGCTGGGCTAGCAGGGGCTGCGGGTCAGGAGTGAGGGGCACCAGCAGAGCTGGGGGAGCCCAGGGCTGGGCTGGCAGGGGCTGCGGGTTGGGAGTGAGGGGCACCAGCAGAGCTGGGTGGGGCTGGGCTGGCAGGGGCTGCAGGTCGGGAGTGAGGGGCACCAGCAGAGCTGGGTGGGGCAGGGCTGGGCTAGCAGGGGCTGCGGGTCGGGAGTGAGGGGCACCGGCAGAGCTGGGTGGGGCAGGGCTGGGCTAGCAGGGGCTGCGGGTCGGGAGTGAGGGGCACCGGCAGAGCTAGGGGGGACCAGGGCTGGGCTAGCAGGGGCTGCGGGTCGGGAGTGAGGGGCACCGGCAGAGCTGGGTGGGGCAGGGCTGGGCTAGCAGGGGCTGCGGGTCGGGAGTGAGGGGCACCGGCAGAGTTGGGGTTGGGGGGGACCAGGGCTGGGCTAGCAGGGGCTGCGGGTCGGGAGTGAGGGGCACCAGCAACAGCTGGGGAGCCCAGGGCTGGGGGTGGGGTGCATTGTGGAGGCTGGGGGGGGGGGAAGTGGGGCGTTTCCTGTTGCTGGAGGGGAACGAGGTGCTGCAGCTGCATCCCCCCCTGCTCCCCCCACCAGCGCCCCAGGGACCCATCCACAGCTTCCTGGAGTCCCCCCTTCTCCCAACACAGACCCCCCCTCCTGCCCCAGTGAGACAGGCCAGCTCCCTTCCCTTGCCCGCATCTGCCTCTGCCCCCACCTCCGCCCCCTGAGCCCCACCCCTTTCCCCTCTAGGGGGCGCTGCTGGGCCCAGAGCAGGGGCTGGCTGGGGCAGGGGGGCAGGGAATGGGGCACAGGGCCGAGCCCCTAGGGAGCACTGGGGGGCAGGGAATGGGGCACAGGGGGCAGGGAATGGGGCACAGGGCCGAGCCCCTAGGGAGCACTGGGGGGCAGGGAATGGGGCACAGGGCTGAGCCCCTAGGGAGCACTGGGGGGGCAGGGGGTGTCTGGGTTGGGGGGCAGGGAATGGGGCACAGGGCCGAGCCCCTAGGGAGCACTGGGGGGGCAGGGGGTGTCTTGGTTGGGGGGCAGGGAATGGGGCACAGGGCCGAGCCCCTAGGGAGCACTGGGGGGCAGGGAATGGGGCACAGGGCTGAGCCCCTAGGGGGCACTGGGGGCAGGGGGTGTCTGGGTCGGGGGGCAGGGAATGGGGCACAGGGCCGAGCCGCTAGGGAGCGCTGGGGGGGCAGGGGGGCAGGGAATGGGGCACAGGGCCATGCCCCTAGGGAGCACTGGGGGGCAGGGAATGGGGCACAGGGCCGAGCCGCTAGGGAGCACTGGGGGGGCAGGGGGTGTCTGGGTCGGGGGGCAGGGAATGGGGCACAGGGCCTTTCTGCCCAGGATGCACCAGGGGGTGGAGGGCAGGGGCTGGCTTGGGGAGGCAGGGTGTTGGGGGACCCCCGTCTCCCGCGGCACTGCCCTGAAGCCGCCCGTCAGGTGCCCGCAGCCCCTGGGCCGTGGCTTCCCAAACCACTCGCTGGGGGGCAGTTACCATAGCAACAGTCCCACGCCCCCCGGGGGGGCCGTGCCAGGGGGTGATGCAGCCCCGAGTTCCTGAGCCCACAGGGGCCGTGCGCGGGGCCAAGGCAGCCTGGCCTGTGCCCACCTGGCACCACCCGTGTCCCACGCGCGACATGGTGCCAGGTGTGGCACGTGGCCGCAGGCTGCCTGGGGCCGGCAGGGTGGCACCTCCGTGGTAGGCACAGCCCCTGCCACGTGCAGCGTAGGGGAACCCCCATGGGGGCACCCAGAGCCCTGGGGGACCCCCGGGCCAGCTCCCACCCCTGCCCAGTGGGTCCTGCAGCCAGGGCGCTGGCACTGCCCCATGAGACCCCAGCCCCACTGCTGAGCGCTCTCCCGGCCTGCCCCGCAGTGCCCCCGGGCATCAGAGGCTACCGCAGCCGCTGGTCCAGGAGCCGGCCCCCCAGGGCTCCGTGGGGCAGCCGGAGACTCGGGCGAGGGGGCAGAGGGAGGAGTGGGGGGTCGCAGGAGAGGGGCGACCTGGGGGATGCAGATGGGGGCGGTGGGCAGGTGTGAGGGAGGCTTGGGCGAGTCCCCACCTCATCCCCCCAGGCGGGTGTCGGCTGCGAGCGGCGGTGCCCGCGCTGGCTGGCGTGTCGGGCGGGCGCCTGCCAGGCGGGGCCCCAGCAGGGCTGGCCCCAGGTGAGGGCACCCTGGGGGGATCTCTAGGGCTCATCCCTGCGGGCTGAGACCCAGCAGCAGCATCACCCCCTAGAGGGGACAGGCCCCAGAGCCAGCCAGTGCCCACCCTGGGGCCGGCGCCCGCTCAACGGGACAGGCCCCGTGTCCAGCCCCCCCCCCCCCGGTGAATGTGAGGTGCTGGAGGGGGGCAGAGCTGGGGGAGGGGCAGGCGGCTCCAATCCTGTCCTGCCCCATCTCCCCCCAGTGCCCCCCCAAAGGAGCAGCCCACTGTGGGCTTGCCCCTGCATGTGGGGTATCCGCAGGGTGGGGGGGAGAGGCTGGGTATTGGGCTGGGGCTGGTTACAGGGGGCCCCCGTGCCTGGCACTGAGATGCAGCCACCTCTGGGGTGGGGCACGGGGGCCCGTGTGCCTGGCGCTGAGATGCAGCCACCTCTGGGGTGGGGCGCGGGGGCTGGTTACAGGAGGCCCGTGTGCCTGGCACTGAGATGCAGCCACCTCTGGGGTGGGGCACGGGGGCCCGTGTGCCTGGCGCTGAGATGCAGCCACCTCTGGGGTGGGGCGCGGGGGCCCCTGTGCCTGGTGCTGAGATGCAGCCACCTCTGGGGTGGGGCGCGGGGGCTGGTTATAGGAGGCCCCTGTGCCTGGTGCTGAGATGCAGCCACCTCTGGGGTGGGGCGCGGGGGCCCCTGTGCCTGGTGCTGAGATGCAGCCACCTCTGGGGTGGGGCGCGGGGGCCCCTGTGCCTGGTGCTGAGATGCAGCCACCTCTGGGGTGGGGCGCGGGGGTGTTTAACAATCCCCAGGCAATGCCCCACGGCCGCAGTCTAGGACAAGAAGCGAAGGAGCCCCCCCCCGGCCCCCGGGCGGGGGATGTTGGAGGGGAGCAGCAGCCTTGGAATTGGGCCAGGTGCGGGGGCCCAGGGCAATCCAGCCGCAGCGCCCCCCGGCCCCCCAGGGCTGACACACCGGACAGGCGAGGATTGCTTTATTGGCAGTTATTTCCAGCATACAAACCGGGGTGGGGGGGGGGGGGGGCTATTTTAGATACAAAAATTTTTTTGGAAATAAAGATAGAAAATCTCCCCCTCCCCCACCCGGGCTGGCGTCGCCTCCTGCTGGTCGGCGCAGGGCACGGACCAGCCCCTCCCCGCCCCCTGGCACCTGCCCCAGGGCTCTGTGCACCTACAACGTGGCACGGCCCCCCTGCCCCAGGGCACCACCCTCCGGCCCCGGGGCCCCCGGCACCCACCGGGTGGCACCCACTGAGCCGGGCCCCGTGGCATGGCCCCCGCAGACCCCCCCAGCCCCCGCCCCCCGGGGCACCTCCAGGCAGCGCCCACATGGGGGGCGAATCCAGGCCACGCTGCTCAGGCCCCGTGGGGCAGATCAGAGGTCTCAGGTCCCCCCCACAGGCTGGGGGAGGGGTGTCTGGTCACCCCCAGTCCCCACAGCAGCCCCCCTCCATCAGCCCAGCACCCCCTGCGAACGGGCTTTGATTTGTGCCAGGATCAGGGCAGGCAGGGGGGGAAACTGAGGCAAGGCGAGTCCGTCTGTCCGTCCATCCCTCCCCCCCCCCCCCCGGGCCTGAGCCCCTCCCCCATCTTCACCAGGCTCCACCCCCCCGGCCCCAAACTAAAAATCAAAATAATAAATTAGAGCCAGGGACAAACCCCCCCCCCGCCCCCCCCTTGGCCAAGGGCCCGAGACCCCCCAGGCCAGGCCCAGCCAGGGCTCTGGGCAGGAGACGCTCCAGCTCTGGGTGTTTTTCCCCATGGGGGGGGAAGCTCCCCCCAGAAGATTTAGGGTTAGAATCGCCCCTCCCCCCAGACTCCCCATCTGGGCCACGCTGAGGGACCGGGGGGGGGAGGTCCCAGCACCCCCCAGCAGGTGGCGCTGGGGCACCGTGACACTCCCCCGCTACGGGGTGAAAAGGCCAGAACCAGCCCCCCCCCCCCAGCAGCTCCCTGCAGGGGAGCAATCCCAGCCCCCCACTTTTCCCTCTGCTCAGCCCCCCATAACCTGCCCCCAACCCCCCCCCCCAGGCACGGGGCTGCTGGGCCTCATCCCCGCAGGCCTGACCATTACACTGGGGGGGGGGTTAGCCCTCGTCCCCCCTGGAGCTGGGGGGTGCCCCCATCCAGCCCCCCAAACGTCCAGCCCGGGGCCCCTCCCCTTGCAGCCAGCCAGGGACCCGTTAACCATTTCATCACCGGCGCGGGGGGGGGGGGGGAGGGAGGTTTCTCACCCCCACCTTCCCCTGCAGTTCAGCAGACCCAGCCCCACCTCCGGTGACCAGGACACACACTCAGCCCCCCATCGGGGGTGGGCAGCAGCCCTGGGGGCCCCTCCCCAGCCTGCCCCCCCCTTTGGCAAGGAGGTGACCTATGTCCCGCTGGGGCTGGGGGGTCTCTGTACATCCCCCACCTCTAGCTGGCCCCACAGTCAGTTCCATAGTGGGGGGCTCAGGGAGCCCCGGTGGCTCCCCCCGCCCCCAGCTCACAGCTCGATCTCGAATGTTTTCTGCAGGTCTCCGGCGAAGGGGTTGCCCGGGTCGGCCCCCCCGGGGGGCTTGGCCCCCAGCGCCACCCACTGAGCCTCAAAGGGGTCCGGCTTGGGCCCGGGGCGGGCGGTGGGGGGCGGAGGGGCCAGGGCCCCCGGCTGGCCTGACTCGGGGGCCCAGGGGGCAGCGCTGCCGGACCTGGGTCGGGCCTGGGGGGGAGGGGGCAGCGCGGGGCCCAGCAGAGCAGGGGGGAAGGGGCCAGCCTTGCCCCCCAAGTTCGAGGGCGGCAGCTGGGCGGCGGAGCAAAAGACGTGGGCCACCATCTGGGAGGGGGTGATGCCCACCACGGGGACGCTGGGCGCCGCCAAGGGCCCGGCCGGCGGGTAGGCCCCCA
Source organism: Mauremys mutica (assembly GCF_020497125.1). Lineage (NCBI taxonomy): Eukaryota > Metazoa > Chordata > Testudines > Geoemydidae > Mauremys > Mauremys mutica. The sequence goes on from NC_059086.1 coordinate 1,444,180, forward strand.
CGGGCACGTAGGCCGGCTGCATGTGGGGCGGCAGGAACATGCCCAGGGGGGCGGGCGCGGCGTCGTAGCTCACGGGGTAGGGGGGCAGCGTGGCGGGCAGGGCCGCGGGCACGGCCACCTGCTGGGCCTTGGCCGTCTGGGCCGCCTCCTCCAGCCAGCGCTCGGCCTCCGACGGGGTCCGCCTGTGTCCGGGCTGGAACGGGGCGGCCTGCGGGGGGGCCCCCACCCCGGGCTCGCCCCAGGCCGCCGGCCCTGCGGGCGAGGAGAAAAACCACGTCAGGAGCGCGCCAGCCCCGCGGGGAATGCCAGGGCGCGGCGCGGAGGGCTGGCACCAAGATGCGGCTGCCTCTGGGGTGGAGCGCACGGGCTGGTACCCAGGGACCTCTCGCCCAGAGCAGAGATCGGCTTTCTCTGGGGTGGGGGCACCGGGTGGGTACGGGGCGTGCCCGGGGGTGAGCCCCCGGGGGCCCTGGCACGGGGCCCGTACCTTGGGGGAGCCCCGCGGGGGGGGAGGCGGTGCCGTTGGCGGCCGTGGGGCTGAAGGGGTCGGCGGGTGGGCGGGCGAAGGAGGCGTCGATCTGGCTGCAGAGGGCGCTGATCCCGTCGCTGTCACCGGTCGGGCTCGATTCCAGCTCTGGCACTGGGGGGGGAGCAGAGTTGGGGGGGCAACTCGGAGTGAACACCCCCCCTTCCCGTGTGGCCCCCGGTAATACGCCCCCCCCCGTCTCTTAAGGGGCCGGAATCCAAGATACCAGCTCTAGGGTCCATCTGCCCCACACCCGGTTCCCGTGGCACCTGCTGCCCCCCACACCCAGTTCCCCCATGCCCCCGCGCCCGGCACCCCGAGCCCCAACTCCCCCGCCCCCCAGCCCCGGTGCCCCCCCACCCGGCTCCCCTGCCCCCCAGCCCCCGCGCCCGGCACCCCGAGCCCCAACTCCCCTGCCCCCCAGCCCCGGTGCCCCCCCACCCGGCTCCCCTGCCCCCCAGCCCCCGCGCCCGGCACCCCGAGCCCCTACTCCCCTGCCTCCCTGCCCCGGGGCCCCCCCGCGCGTCTGCCGTTCCGCCCAGCCCCCGCGCCCGGCACCCCGAGCCCCAACTCCCCCGCCCCCCAGCCCCAGTGCCCCCCCACCCGGCTCCCCTGCCCCCCAGCCCCCGCGCCCGGCACCCCGAGCCCCAACTCCCCCGCCCCCCAGCCCCGGTGCCCCCCCGCCCGGCTCACCGGCGCCCCTGGCCTGGAAGTCGCCCTTGCGCTGCAGGGTGGAGGGCAGGTCGCTGAGCCGCAGCGAGAGCTGCCGTTTGAAGGGCGAGTTCTTCTGGCTGAGGGCGGGGAAGCCGCGGAAGGAGCCCTGGCGCACCAGCTGCTCCAGGGGCGCGTGGCGGCGCGGGATGGCGTGCGGGGGGCCCCCCTCCCCCTTCTCCGCCGGCGACGTGGCCCCCTGCGGTGGGGAGACGCTGCCCGGCTGGGCGGGGCCGGGGGGCGCCGAGGGGGCGGCGGCCGGGGCAGCCTCTGCTGGTAGAGGGAGTCGGGGTGAGACCCCCCTTAGTCCTCCTCGCCGCCCCCCCCAGACAGCCCCCTCCCCCGGCACCTGCCCCCCAGCGCCCTCACCCTCCCCCCCCCAGACAGCCCCCTCCCCCGGCACCTGCCCCCCAGCGCCCTCAGCCCCCCCCGGACAGGCCCCTCCCCCGGCACCTGCCCCCCAGCGCCCTCAGCCCCCCCCCCAGGACAGCCCCCTCCCCCGGCACCTGCCCCCCAGCGCCCTCAGCCCCCCCCCAGGACAGACCCCTCCACCGGCACCTGCCCCCCCCCGCCCTCAGCCCCCCCCCAGGACAGCCCCCTCCCCCGGCACCTGCCCCCCATCGCCCTCAGCCCCCCCCCAGGACAGCCCCCTCCCCCGGCACCTGCCCCCCAGCACCCTCAGCCGCCCCCGGACAGCCCCCTCCCCCGGCACCTGCCCCCCAGCGCCCTCAGCCCCCCCCCCCCGGACAGCCCCCTCCCCCCGCACCTGCCCCCCAGTGCCCTCAGCCCCCCCCCAGGATAGCCCCCTCCCCCGGCACAGGACAGGGGGTTGGAGCTGGGCGGGGGGGCGGAGATGGTCAGGAGCCGAGGGTATTGGGGGGTGGGTTCCCGGAGGGGCGGGGGGGCGGAGATGGTCAGGAACCGAGGGCATTGGGGGGTGGGTTCCCGGAGGGGTGGGGGGGAGGAGCTGGGCTGGGGGGCGGAGACGGTCAGGAGCTGAGGGCATTGGGGGGTGGGTTCCCGGAGGGGTGGGGGGGAGGAGCTGGGCGGGGGGGCGGAGATGGTCAGGAGCTGAGGGTATTGGGGGGTGGGTTCCCGGAGAGGTCCGGGGAGGAGCTGGGCGGGGGGGGCGGAGATGGTCAGGAACCGAGGGCATTGGGGGGTGGGTTCCCGGAGGGGCGGGGGGGCGGAGATGGTCAGGAGCCGAGGGCATTGGGGGGTGGGTTCCCGGAGGGGTGGGGGGAGGAGCTGGGCGGGGGGGGCGGAGATGGTCAGGAGCCGAGGGCATTGGGGGGTGGGTTCCCGGAGGGGGGGGGGGGCGGAGATGGTCAGGAGCCGAGGGCATTGGGGGGTGGGTTCCCGGAGGGGTGGCGGGGAGGAGCTGGGCGGGGGGGCGGAGATGGTCAGGAGCCGAGGGTATTGGGGGGTGGGTTCCCGGAGGGGGGGGGGGGGGGAGATGGGCGGGGGGGCGGAGATGGTCAGGAACCGAGGGCATTGGGGGGTGGGTTCCCGGAGGGGTGGGGGGAGGAGCTGGGCGGGGGGGCGGAGATGGTCAGGAGCTGAGGGCATTGGGGGGTGGGTTCCCGGAGGGGCGGGGGGGCGGAGATGGTCAGGAGCTGAGGGTATTGGGGGGTGGGTTCCCGGAGGGGTGGGGGGAGGAGCTGGGCGGGGGGGCGGAGATGGTCAGGAGCTGAGGGCATTGGGGGTGGGGGGACACGGGGGGCGGCTGGAGCTGGGCACTGGCTCGGGGCGCGTCCGTCTCACCTTTCTTCCTGTCCTGGATCTGGCGCAGCACGAGCTGGCGCTGGGCGGGCTGGCTGGCAGCCGGGGCGCGGAAGGAGCCCTCGCGGGCGAAGCTGGTGCGGTTGGCGTCGAAGGAGGCCGTCACCCCACACTCCTTCTCCCGCTTCTGCTTGCGCTCCAGGCAGGCCGCGAAGGCGCAGCCCACGGCGTGGCTCAGGCGCTCGCCCTGCGGGCAGGGGGCAGAGCTGGGTCAGGGGGTGCCAGGCGAGCGCGCAGGGACACGAGCAGCCTTCGCACGGGCTGCGCGCACGGGGAGCCAGCTGGGCGAGTGCACGAGTGGGTGCGGGAGACCCAGCGAGCGAGGGGGTGCAGAGAGGCTGCCTGTGCAAGGGGTGTGTGTGTGTGAGCACCAGCGTGCAAGTGAGCGGGCAGATGAGGCGGGCATGCCAGGGGCATCCCGCGGGCCAGGTGGGAGAGGCGGGCATGCCAGGTGCAGCACACGGGCGAGGTGGGTGTGCCAGGGGCAGCACGTGGGCGAGGGTACGAGGCATGCTAGGAGCAGCGGCCTGGCAGGCGGGCTCGGTGCAGCATGCAGGTGCGGCGGGCAAGGGTGCGAGGTGTGCGGGGCATGCCAGGTGCAGCACGCGGGCGAGGGTGCGAAGCAGGCGAGGTGCAGTGTGTGCAAGGCGTGCAGGGCGTGGCAGACTCAGCACACGTGCAAGGTGTGCGTGCGAGGCATGCAGGGCGTGGCAGGTTCAGCACACGTGCGAGGCGTGCAGGGCATGGCAGACTCAGCACACGTGCAAGGCGTGCGTGCGAGGCATGCAGGGCATGGCAGGCTCAGCACACGTGCAAGGCGTGCGTGCGAGGCATGCAGGGCATGGCAGGCTCAGCACACATGTGCGGCGTGCGTGGGAGGCGTGCAGGGCATGGCAGACTCAGCACACGTGCGAGGCGTGCAGGGCATGGCAGACTCAGCACACGTGCGAGGCGTGCGTGCGAGGCGTGCACACACCCGGGGGGCCACGCACCGAGTCCTTGAGGGCCAGGAAGCAGTGGCAGATCCAGCGGCGGGTGGTGCCGTCGCGGCAGATGTAGGAAAAGGCCTTGTCGAAGTTGCGGTCGGGGGCGCAGAACGAAACCTTCTCAATGGTCTGGTCCACGATGAGATCCTGGGGGGCGGAGGGGGGGGCATGAGATGGGGGGGCGCATCCCCCCCGCCTCAGCCCAGGGGGACACTCTGCACGGCCGCAGGGCTCCCCCTGAGTCCATGTGGGGTGGGGGGATGGCAGGACCCCCCCCGGCTCCCCACTGCCCCATAACCCCCCCAGCCGTGCCCCCCACAATCCCCAGTCCCTCCCCCCGCCCCCCCCCCCGTACCTTTGTTTTCTCGTCCACGACCCGCAGCCCATCGGCCGACACCCACAGAACCGACTTCACCGACTTGCGCCCGCTCTGCAATTGGGGGGGTGTCAGTGGGGGACAGTAGAACCCCCCCAGCCCCCCCCTCGCTCCTGAGCCCCCTGCCCCACGGCTGGGGGGCACCAGTTCAGAGACTCTAGGAATCTCTCAGCCCCCCGGGGCTAGCGGGGAGGTAATGGGGGGATGGTGGGTGGCTGGGGGGTGCTGGGGAACTCGGGGTGGAGAAGGGGGTTGAAGGAGGAGGTGCTGGGGGGGTCCCCAGGGGGAGGCACCAGGGGCATCTGGCCCAGATCTGCCCCCCCCCATGCCAGCTGCACTCACCGTTTTCAGCTTCTTCACGGCCTCTTCACACACGTGCATCCCCCGCGACTCCTCCACCTCCACGTGGCCCAGGTACTGCGGGGGGCAGAGGTCAGAGCCAGGCCCCCAGGCAAGATCCCAGCGCCCCACCACCCACCATGCCCAGCGCCCACCCCGGTGCAGGACTCCTGGGTTCCCTGCAGGGAGGGGTAGGAGCTGAGCAGGCCCATGTGTGTGGGATGGGGGGGTGCAAATCCTGGGCACACGTGTGTGCATCACAGGGAAGTTACTGCAAACATGGGCGTGCAAGCCAAGCGTGCAACCCCCAGCCCAAGTGTGCCCACTGGCCCACGTGTGCGAGGCAAGCGTGCACACTCCGCCCTGTGAGAGCAGGTTGGGCAACCCCCTAGATCGAGTGTGCCCCAACCCACGTGTGCCAAGCGTGCAACCCCACAGCCTGTGTGAGCCGAGTGTGTAAACCTCTGGCCCACGCGTGCCCATGGACCTGTGTGCACCCTGCTGAGCCAAGCCTGTGCATGACACTGGGCACCTGTAAGATGCTAGTGCACAGGTGTGCGAGCGGAGGATGTGCCAGACGTGCCAGCCCGTGGGACTCACCCGTTCTCGTGCCAACGTGCGTGAGCCCCCCCCCCCCGTCTGACTCACCCGCACGGGGAAGCTGCACTTGCCCCGGCGCACGGCCTCCTCGTCCGCCTGCCACTGGTGGGGCCGGCTGGCCTCGGGCACGTAGGCCGGCTTCTTCCGCCGCAGGCTCTGCCGCAGCTTGTTCATCGCGCCGCCGCCGCCGGGGCCTGGGGGGACACGGGGGTGAGCTCCGGGCCCCCCCGCAAACATGCCCGGGGCCAGGACGCCTGGGTTCTCTCCCAGCCCTGGGAGGGGAGTGGGGGCTGGTGGTTAGAGCAGGGGGGTTGGGGGCCAGGACTCCTGGGTTCTATCCCAGCTCTGGGAGGGGAGTGGGGTCTGGTGGTTAGAGCAGGAGGGGCTGGGAGCCGGGACTCCTGGGTTCTGTCCCAGCTCTGGGAGGGGAGTGGGGTCTAGTGGTTAGAGCAGGGGGCTGGGAGCCAGGACTCCTGGGTTCTATCCCTGCTCTGGGAGGGGAGTGGGGTCTAGTGGTTAGAGCAGGGGGCTGGGAGCCGGGACTGCCACCAGGAGTTCCCTGTGTGGACAGACACAAGGACCATTTTCAGGGTGGGGGCAGGGGTGTCTCTGCCCAGCCAGCCCTAGCCCATGGCTGCTCTGGGGAAGGGGCACCCCATCTCCGGGGTCCCCCCAGTTCACACAAGCTGCCTCCTCAGCCTGGGAGACACTCACCCCCTCCATGCCCGAGCCGGGCTCCCCGCACTCGTCAGGCAGCCCCCGGCGCCCCGAAACGGAGCGAGGTTCAGTGTGCGCCCGAGGGGGGGCTGTGGGCCCCCTGTGCCGAGCTGGCCTGGGCCCCACACAAGCCCCCCAGCTCCTAACAAGGGGCACAAAAGGGGCCCAGATGGAGCCCCCCCCCCGAAACCAGCATCAAACCAACTCTGCCCTGGGGCGGGGGCCTGAACCCCCCCAAAGCAAACTGGCAGTGGGAGGGGGGCTCTTTGGGGGCTGTGAGGGGCGGGGTCAGGCCTGGGGGGGGAGTGGGGAAGATGGGGGGAAGGGCAAGGGCCGGGCTGGGTTTGGGGGGGTGAAGTGCTGGGGGAGGGGCCAGGATTGTGATGGGGGGGAAGGGGCTGCGGGGGAGGGGCCAGGCCGCATTGGGGCCCCAGACAACCGAGCGGCAGCCAGAACAAAAGGCCGCGGTGGGGGGGGGCAGCCCCATGGTAACACCCCCCCACCCCCAAGGGAGGCAGCTGCCCCCAGTCAGCACCGGGCTCCGACAGCTGGTCCCCCCCCCCCACAGCACCAGCTGGAGCCGGGTCGGGAGGTCGGGCCGGGCAAACATTTGGCCAAGGGGGTTTGTTTCCTCAGCTGCTCCCCCCCCCCCCGCTGCCCAGCCCCCAACCCCCCTGCACGCCCGAACTCCTCCCCCTCAACACCCCCCGAGCGTGGGGCTGGGATTCCCCGGGGGGGCTGGGAGCTGGGGTCTTGAGCCCTTGGGGGGGGCACCCCCCCAGCAGGCTAAGGGAACGGGGGGGGGTCTCTTCCGGGGGGAAGTCAAGCGCAGGGCGAATTGGCCTGGGGGTCGGGGCCTGGCTCAGACAAGCCACCAGGCTGGACGGTGTCTGGGCCGGGGGGGGAACTGCGGGGGGGACGGACGGGAACCTAGAGAGAATCAAATCGATAACAGGCCGGCCCCCAGAGCCCCCCCAATGCCAGACCGGCCCCCGGAGCCCCCCCAATGCCAGACCGGCCCCCGGAGCCCCCCAGTGACAGGCCGGCCCCCAGAGCCCCCCCAATGCCAGACCGGCCCCCAGAGCCCCCCAGTGACAGGCCGGCCCCCAGAGCCCCCCAGTGACAGGCCGGCCCCCGGAGCCCCCCAGTGACAGGCCGGCCCCCGGAGCCCTGAGACCCCCAGTGACAGACCGGCCCCCGGAGCCCCCCCAATGCCAGACCGGCCCCCGGAGCCCCCCAATGCCAGACCGGCCCCCGGAGCCCCCCCAATGCCAGACTGGCCCCCGGAGCCCCCCAGTGACAGGCCGGCCCCCAGAGCCCCCCCAATGCCAGACCGGCCCCCTGAGCCCCCCCATGCCAGACCGGCCCCCGGAGCCCCCCCAATGCCAGACCGGCCCCCAGAGACCCCCAGTGACAGGCTGGCCCCCGGAGCCCCCCCAATGCCAGACCGGCCCCCGGAGCCCCCCCATGCCAGACCGGCCCCCGGAGCCCCCCCATGCCAGGCCGGCCCCCGGAGCCCCCCAGTGACAGGCCGGCCCCCGGAGCCCCCCAGTGACAGGCCGGCCCCCAGAGACCCCCAGTGACAGGCCGGCCCCCGGAGCCCAGAGACCCCCAATGCCAGACCGGCCCCCGGAGCCCCCCCAATGCCAGACCGGCCCCCGGAGCCCCCCAATGCCAGACCGGCCCCCGGAGCCCCCCCAATGGCAGACCAGCCCCCAGAGGCCCCCAGTGACAGACCGGCCCCCGGAGCCCCCCAATGACAGACTGGAGCCCAGAGACCCCCCAATGCCAGACCGGCCCCCGGAGCCCCCCAATGACAGACTGGAGCCCAGAGACCCCCCACTGACAGACCGGCCCCCGGAGCCCAGAGACCCCCAATGACAGACCGGCCCCCGGAGCCCCCCAATGACAGACCGGCCCCCGGAGCCCAGAGACCCCCAATGACAGACCGGCCCCCGGAGCTCCCCCAATGACAGACCGGCCCCCGGAGCCCAGAGACCCCCAATGACAGACCGGCCCCCGGAGCCCCCCCACTGACAGACCGGCCCCCGGAGCCCAGAGACCCCCAGTGACAGACCGGCCCCCGGAGCTCCCCCAATGACAGACCGGCCCCCGGAGCCCCCCAATGACAGACCGGCCCCCGGAGTCCGAAGACCCCCAGTGACAGACCGGCCCCTGAGCCCCCCCAATGACAGACCGGCCCCCGGAGCCCCCCAATGACAGCCCGGCCCCCCGAGCCCCCCCAATGACAGACCGGCCCCCGGAGCCCGAAGACCCCCAGTGACAGACCGGCCCCCGGAGCCCCCCCAATGCCAGACCGGCCCCCTGAAGGGCTGAGCTCCCCAGAGCTCAGGCCAGGTCTGGGAGGGGGATATAAATATTCCCCCCCCCCCCCGCTGGGGCTGGCAGTGCCCAGTCGGTGCCCGGCTCCCAGCCCTGCAGGAAGTGGGGGAGGAGTTGGGGGGTCCCTGCCCCGACTGCTCCCACGGAGCAGAGCCAAGCGGGCGTCTCTCCCAGGGAGCCGCGTGGCACAGCCACGGGCGCTGGGCCCCACTCCGGGGACACCAGAACCCCCCCCCCCCGCCCCTCATGCACCCCAGTGCCGGGGGCGGCCTGCAGGGACCCCAGGGCAGAGCCGAGCGCAGGGACCTGCTCCGGCCTGGGACGCAGCCCTGCCCGTGGGGACAGCTCCAGGGGGCTCCGAGGGCCGGTTCCCCTCCTTGATCTGCTCCAGATGTGGCCACGCAGGGTGGGCTGGGCGGAGCTGCATTTCTTTGGGCACCTGCCAGGGCCCAAGACAGCTTCGGGCCAAAGCTCCTGACCCACTGGGGGGGGGGGGCTATGCCACTCACAGGGAAACTGAGTCACAGGACGTGGCCGACCCCACGATGACTCATCGACAGCCTGGAATAGAACCCGAGAGTCCTGACTCTCTCCCCCCACAACCAATGGACCCCACTCCCCCCGCCCCAAGGCTGGGGGAGAACCCAGGAGTCCTGGCTCCCAGCGCCCCCCGCTCTACCCACTAGCCTCCCCTGCCCCCCAGAGCCGGGGAGAACCCAGGAGTCCTGCTGTTCCCCTTTGGCTGGAGGCTCCGGCAGCAGCTGGCCTCCGACGTGGCTCGAGCGGATGCTCATAATTCCAGATCGTTTCCCAACTTCCTGTCGGCTCCCGGACGGCGTCTGGGACCCCTTGAGCTCAGCCAGGTCGGCCCTGGGGAACTCAGCGGCTGTCTCTGCCAGGGGCCGGGGAACATGGGCGCTTCCTGCAGGCCCCCCCCACGGCGAGCTCCCCACCCTGCCCCAGCAGCCCCACTGCCAACCGTCTGCCCCAGGACCCTGTTCCTGAACTCCAGGAAAAACCCCAAAGCCCATCCCCGCCCCCTCGGCTGGGCTCCACGGGGGGGGGGGGACCCGGCAGGGAGCCAGGGATTCGCACCCCATCTGCATAGGGAAACTAAGGCACAGAGCAATCACAGCGGCCCGAGTTGAGCACTGCAGAAGCAGCAGAGGATTCTGCTAGTTCACCCGGGGGGATGTCCGACGTCCGTACAGACGAGACAGGATGAATCGCAGCCGTCTCTGGGGTGGGGCGGGGGGACCGGTTAGCCAGGAACCCGGCGCGAGATGCAGCCGTCTCTGGGGCGGGGGGACCGGTTAGCCAGGAACCCGGCGCGAGATGCAGCCGTCTCTGGGGCGGGGCGGGGGGACCCGTTAGCCAGGAACCCGGCGCGAGATGCAGCCGTCTCTGGGGCGGGGCGGGGGGACCCGTTAGCCAGGAACCCGGCGCGAGATGCAGCCGTCTCTGGGGTGGGGCGGGGGGACCCGTTAGCCAGGAACCCGGCGCGAGATGCAGCCGTCTCTGGGGAGGGGCGGGGGGACCCGTTAGCCAGGAACCCGGCGCGAGATGCAGCCGTCTCTGGGGAGGGGCGGGGGGACCGGTTAGCCAGGAACCCGGCCCCGAGATGCAGCCGTCTCTGGGGAGGGGCGGGGGGACCCGTTAGCCAGGAACCCGGCGCGAGATGCAGCCGTCTCTGGGGTGGGGCGGGGGGACCCGTTAGCCAGGAACCCGGCGCGAGATGCAGCCGTCTCTGGGGAGGGGCGGGGGGACCCGTTAGCCAGGAACCCGGCGCGAGATGCAGCCGTCTCTGGGGCGGGGCGGGGGGACCGGTTAGCCAGGAACCCGGCGCGAGATGCAGCCGTCTCTGGGGCGGGGCGGGGGGACTGGTTAGCCAGGGACCCGGCCCCGAGATGCAGCCGTCTCTGGGGTGGGGCGGGGGGACCCGATAGCCAGGAACCCGGCGCGAGATGCAGCCGTCTCTGGGGTGGGGCGGGGGGACCGGTTAGCCAGGAACCCGGCGCGAGATGCAGCCGTCTCTGGGGCGGGGCGGGGGAACCGTTAGCCAGGAACCCGGCGCGGGATGCAGCCGTCTCTGGGGTGGGGCGGGGGGACCGGTTAGCCAGGAACCCGGCGCGAGATGCAGCCGTCTCTGGGGTGGGGCGGGGGGACCGGTTAGCCAGGAACCCGGCGCGAGATGCAGCCGTCTCTGGGGCGGGGCGGGGGGACCGGTTAGCCAGGAACCCGGCGCGAGATGCAGCCGTCTCTGGGGCGGGGCAGTTGTTTACGCAGGGAGCTCTCCCCTGCTGTTCCAGGCGTGGCAAGGACCAAGCTCCACAATGTGTTCGGACTGCACAGAAACACGACCCTCCTAACGTTCCCTCAAAGCACTTCCCAGACGTCACCCCTGCTCCGCGACCAGAGAACGGAGACCTGGCAACCACTCATCCCTGAGCCCTTCATGTGGAGCACCAGGGAGCGAACCCAGGAGTCCGGACGCCTGGGCCCCGCCGTGCCGGGGAGCGAACCCAGGCGTCCGGACGCCTGGGCCCCGCCGCGCCGGGGAGCGGACCCAGGAGTCCGGACGCCTGGGCCCCCGCCGCGCCGGGGAGCGTACCCCGGCGTCCGGACGCCTGGGCCCCCGCCGCGCCGGGGAGCGGACCCAGGAGTCCGGACGCCTGGGCCCCCGCCGCGCCGGGGAGCGGACCCAGGAGTCCGGACGCCTGGGCCCCGCCGCGCCGGGGAGCGGACCCAGGAGTCCGGACGCCTGGGCCCCCGCCCCCCCGGGGCGCGGACCCAGGAGTCCGGACGCCTGGGCCCCCGCCGCGCCGGGGAGCGGACCCAGGAGTCCGGACGCCTGGGCCCCCGCCGCGCCGGGGAGCGGACCCAGGAGTCCGGACGCCTGGGCCCCCGCCGCGCCGGGGAGAGCGCCCAGGAGTCCGGACGCGTAGGCCCGCGCCGCGGCGGGGAGCGGACCCAGGAGTCCGGACGCCTGGGCCCCCGCCGCGCCGGGGAGCTGCCCCAGGAGTCCGGACGCCTGGGCCCCCGCCGCGCCGGGGAGCGGACCCAGGAGTCCGGACGCCTGGGCCCCCGCCGCGCCGGGGAGCGGACCCAGGAGTCCGGACGCCTGGGCCCCCGCCGCGCCGGGGAGCGGACCCAGGAGTCCGGACGCCTGGGCCCCCGCCGCGCCGGGGAGCGGACCCAGGAGTCCGGACGCCTGGGCCCCCGCCGCGCCGGGGAGCGGACCCAGGAGTCCGGACGCCTGGGCCCCCCACCGACCCGCCTTCCCAGAGCTGAGGTAGAGCCCAAGGCCCCACTGCCCGCCGCAGCCAGCCCCTCCCCAGAGCCAGACGCAGACCCGGGGGCCCAGGCAGCCAGGCCTTTCCCCACGGCGGGGGAATAATTCGAACCGCAGCAGCCGAACGGTAAGTGATGCTGGGCACAGGCCTCCCACGAGCAGCCTGGCAGACACTAGGCTGCAAAATAAACCCCCATCGGCTCCCCTGCCCCCTTCCCTGGGTCCTGAGTCACTGGGCATCCAGGGGCCGCGTGATTAAGGCAAGCGGGGAGGGGGGGGGTGTCTTTTGATCATTGCCTGGGATACGCCACATCCTCGCGTCCCCAGCAAAATCTGTCACATCCCCAGGCCGGCTGCAGCCGCCACCTGTTCCCAGAGCAAACGCGCCCCAGCCTGGGAATTACGGGGCAAGGAGCCAGAGATCAGAGGGGTCAGGGAAGGGGGGTTGCACTGGGGAGAGCCCCCTTGGTTTGGGTGCGACGGGGCTGGCACACCCCGCGAGAGCTCGGTCACCACCAGACGTGGTGGCACCCCCCAAGAAGTAGCTGTTTTCAGGGGAGGGCGTATCGGCCCCTTCCCCATCCACAGACAGGCCCACGCAAGCAGCTCCCCTGTGTGCCAGGCTCCCCCGGCCGTTCTGGGGTGGCCTGAGGTCCCCCGGTTTGTCCACACTCCCTGGTCTCCGGTGTCTGAAAGAAACCGCCCCAGGCGGGTAACCGGCGCCAACCTCGGGTGGTTTCTTTGCAGCCGAAGGGGGCACCAGGGCACGGCCGTGGGGAGACCCTAAACCCGTTCTCCTGGACGCCAGCTCCTCTGTCCGCACCCGCCTGAGACGCGCGACCCCCCCGCAATGGACAGCGTCACGTCTCGCCCTCCGACTCCGATCCAGAACCCGGGGCCCAGCCCGCACGGGGCCGGGCCAAGGGGCGCCCCAGGGTGCCCGATCCCGCCAGCGGGGTCTGGATCGATCGCCCAGCCCGCGCCATCTGCCAGCGCTCAGCCCCCCCCCGCCGCTGCCTCTGGTCTCCAAGGCCCCGAACCACAGTCCTGCCAGATCTGCAAAACGCTAGAAAAATAAATGACACATTCCCCCCCCCGCGGCTCCCTCCTTACTTCTGAGGGGGGGGAGAAATTTCCCTTTACCCAGCACCGACGCCCCCCCACTCCAGCTCTGCAAAAATCCATCAACTCCCCCATCCCGAGCCGAGGCCCAGACCCCCCCGTTCCCACAGGTCATGGGAAGGAGCGACCCAAACGCCCTGGGGGGCGGAGGGGGGGGCACAGACCCCGCTCTCATGGATGTGGCTTTGGAGAAAATAATCGGGGGGGGGGGCAGGCCCACAGCCCAGGCCTCAGTAGGTCACTTCCCCTCCCCGACCCGGCACCAGCGCTGGGGGGGGGGGGATCCCAGAACTCACCCCCCCCCCCAGCATGCTGCAGACCGCAGGCCAATAACCCATCCGGTCTGGCCCCCCCCCAGAGATGCAGGAAGGGGCGGGGGGGTCCCGCTCTGCCGCCACTCGGGGAGGGGGGGGGCCGGGGTTTCGGAGCGGAGCCCCCCCCCCGCTCCGGGACAGGTTTGCAGGGGGGGGGCAGATGCAACGTGCACCAGGCGGGGGGGGGATCGGGGCCCGGCCCCCCCTCACCCGGGCCCCCCTTACCCGGGCGCTCCAGGCTCCGCAGGCACCGAGCGGCCCCCCCGGCCGCCCCCGGCTCCGGCCCCGGCCCCTGGTTACAGTGTCGCACGCACGCGCCGCGGCCGCCTCCTCCCCGGGAGCATTCCAGCCGCTGGCCACGCCCCTGCCTCATCAATATGCAAATGAGCGACGCGCTCGGCCGCGCCCCCCCGTGCGCGAGGTCTCACGACCCCGCCCCCTACCTTGGCCACCCCTTTCCCAGCGCCTCTCAGCTCCCTTCCCATTGGCTGTGGGGTCATGAATATGCAAATAGACGCTGCATTGACCACCACTCCCTCCTTCCTTCCCGTTATTTACAAACGGCCTCAGCCCCCACCCCGGCTCTCTTCCTATTGGCCTCTAGGCTCATTAATATGCAAATAAGCCTACACCGTCCTAACCTCCTTTTTATCGGTGCAAGAGTCGCTCAGCCTGCTCCCATTGGCCCCCAGACTCATGCATATGCAAATACACTCCCATCCCTTGACAGGCACAAGGGTTGGCCCCCAGACCGGGCCCGGGGCTCAGAGGCGGGGGGTGGGGGGGCCCCTTTAGCCCTTGGCCACCTTCCTCCAGAGAACGGACCCCCCGACCGGATCCATCACTGCCCCCACCCCGTCTCACCCTGAGCTATTGATGCCCCTGACCAGAGCAAGTGGGAGATGCCCCCCCCCCCCGGGCCCCTTAGCCCCCCAGAGCTGGGCACGGTTGCCCCCCCTGTTGTGTTGCCCGCAGAGACAAGCCCCACCTCGGGGTGCTGCCAGCGTGGATGGGAACCCAGCCCCACGGCCCCGGCGAAGGTGGGATGAGCCGCCCCCAGGAGGGTCTTGTCCCGACCCCGTGGCCGCGTCAGGCCGGGCCCCCGGTGCTGCTAGTGGCGCCATTTGTACCGGATGGGGCGGCTTTGTGTGTGTGGACGCCCTTAAATCGGTTCAGACCCGACAGACGGCGGCAGAGCACGGGCTAGGCGGAGCCACATGCGGCCACCAGCGAGGTCCATCCGCTGCCCCATCTCTGGCTGGGCCCCCCGGTGCCAGGGTTTTAACTCTGGGGCACCCTGTTCCGATCCCGGCCCGGCCCCGTGCCCTGCCTGGGCCACGCCAAGGGGCTGAGGTTGAGCCGGAGCGAGCAGCCAGCACCAGCGGCACCTGCCTCCGCGCCACGCCCGGGCTCTGACCCCGCAGGCCGGCCCTCGGCGGCTCCCAGCTTCCTCTGCTGCTTTGCAGCCCGGCCAGAGCCCGGCCTTCGGGGGGGGGGGGGGGGGGCAAACTGTGAGCCAGGATGGGGCTGTTTCCTCACACGGGAATGAAAACACTGCCTGGCCAGGGCATCGTTCCAACCCACCGGACTCCTGGGTTCCCTCCCTGGCTCTGGGAGCGGGGTCTGGTGGGTAGACCGGGGGGGCTGGGAGCCAGGACTCCTGGGTTCTCTCCCCAGCTCTGGGAATGGGGTCTGGTGGGTAGAGCAGGGGGGCTGGGAGCCAGGACTCCTGGGTTCTCTCCCCAGCTCTGGGAGTGGGGAGCAGGAATCTGGACTGCGGGGGGGCTTGTGCCCATCCGTCAACCAGGCGATAACCGGTTGTGAGCTGAACTAAATGAAGTTGGCCCAGGGGGGTTGGGCTACGAAGGAGCCACCGCACGGCAGGGGAGGGTCGCTGTGGTCCTGGGATGAACGTGCCAGAGCTGGGGATAGGATCCAAGAGTCCTGGCTCCCAGCCCCTCCCCAATGCTGGGACCCTCCAGACCCCACTAACACTAAAGACCAATGAATGACCCCGTGGCTAGGAAGCAGCTGCCAGGGCCCAGCCTTGCCCCCGCCCCATGGGCTCTGCGGAGGAGGGGGCGGTTAGGGTGTGACGCCCCATCCTGCTGGCCCAGTCAAGGGAAGCGAGCCGGGTGCTGGGGGGCACAGACTCGGGAGAGCTGAGTTCCCTGCCAGCTCTGCCACCGATGACATGGGCATGTTGGTTCTCTGGGCCTCAGTTTCCCCATCTGAAAAATTGAGATGCCTCTTTGGTTAGACGGTGAGCTCTTTGGGGCAGGGCTTGTCCCACCCTGTGTCTGGGCGGGGCCCAGATCTCGGCCGGGGTCGATCATTGGTCCTGTGACCTAGGGGATTATTTCAGCATGAGACAGTCAGGTCCGGCTGCGGCCGCCCGGGCGGAGCTGCGGAAAGCGAACCATCTGGAGCTGGGTTCTGCACGTCCTTGCGGTGGGAAAATCTGCTGTGTTCTTGGGAGCTGCCGTGACGTTAGCTGGAAACAAACGCTCAGATTAAAACCAGCTGCCTGCTCCTTGCGTGGCTCCTGGGGAATGGGGCAGGGGCCTGTCCCCTCTGGGGGGCGCTGGCTCCGACCCGGCCCCAGGGCGGGGACTGGCTGGCTCAGGGGGGCAGGCAGCGCGTAGAAGTCTCTGCCTGGGGCCCAGCAGTTGGCAGAGACGGCAGCGGGAGCTGGCTTCCCGGGGGAGCGCACGGCCGGGAACTCGGCTCCGGCAGGCTGGGCTCCCCGGGGATTCGGCAGTTCCCGGAATCGGCTCCCTCGCGGTGCTGGGAGGCGCTGGCTGAGGCCCTGGGCAGCCGGCCGGGCCCCGTTCGCTCCCTGCTCTGGGGATTGGCCCCAGTCCTGCGCGCCCGGCGGGTGGGGGCTGAAGACGGGAGATCAAAGCCTTGGAAAGAGACCAGAAGCGCCTGCCGCCGTCACGGGGCTGGAATCTGGGACACAGGGATGGTGCAGAGCTGGGGGTGGGAGGGGCTGCAAAGACGGGGGCCCAACGGGGGGGGGAACCCTAAACTGGGCATCGCGTTTATGTGTCTGCCTGGCTCTGCAGGAACCAGCTGGGGGCCGTAGGACTCTGCCCCCCAAGTGCCCCGCAACCAGCTGGGCCAGCCCTGCCCCCCGCAGCCCTCTCTGTGGGGGCAGCAGTAGCGGGGGAAGGGGGGGCACGTGGAACCGGGACCTCCGACTCGGGGAGGGGGGAGCGTCGGGAGAAGAAATCGACAAGGCCCAGCCCAGGTGCCAGGATTTAATGCGCAGGACAGCGACGCTCGCGGGCACGGCCTGGCAGGGCCGCGGGCAGACGGCCCCCAGAGCTCGGCCGAGTTCCCAGCCCACGGCAGCGAGGGCTCCGGTCGCTCGGGGCTGCAGATCAGCCAGGGGCTGGGTGCAGGGAGGTCCGGTGTGGGGTCCCAGGCCCCGCCCCGGCGCTAGGCTCCCCGCTCCCGGGCCCAGTACTGCCCGTAGAGTTCCTGGAAGAGGCCGTGGCAGGGGATGCGGGCACGCAGGTGGGCGCAGAGCAGGAAGCAGCCGGCCAGCTTGCGGTGCAGGGCGTAGCTCTCCTCGGGGGGCGGCGTCAGCCGGTGGCGCAGCATGACGGGGATCAGGGCCTGCACCCGCCGCGTGGTGCTCTGGCCGCTGAAGTCAAAGAGTCCCGGGGTGGAGAAAGGCTCCCCCAGGATCATCACCGTGTCCACGTGCGCCTCCTCAAACTCCTGGGAACGGGGGGGTACGGGTTAGCGCCGGGGGAGGGGGCAGTGACTGGAACAGCCAAGGCCCTGCACAGAACCCCCCAGCTCTGCCGGTGCTCCTCACTCCCGACCCGCAGCCCCTCCCCCCCCCCAGCCCTGCTGGTGCCCCTCACCCCCCGACTCGCAGCCCCTGCTCCCCCGGCCCTGGGCTCCCCGGCCCTGGGCTCCCCTCCCCCCTGCCAGCCCTGCTGGTGCCCCTCACCCCTGACTCGCAGCCCCTGCTAGCCCAGCCCTGCATCACTCAGCACCGCTCACTCCCGCCCCACAGCCCCCACCCTCCCAGCCTGGGGTCTCTGCTCGGGCCCCAGCACACACCCAGCCCGGCCGCTCACCTTGGTCTCAAAGCCCGTCACAAACTTCAGGTCTTTGGATTTCTGGAGCACCTTGGCCCTGTCCCCGTCGGCGGCAGCTTTCACCACCTGCGGCAGGGAGGGGCAGGTGAGAACAAGCTGCAGGGCACCCCCTAGGGCCAGCCCTGCCTGCCAGGGGAGAGCGCCCCCTGCTGGCCCCCTCCCCGCAGCACAGCGCCCCCTAGGGCCTCAGGCCAGCCCTGCCTGCCAGGGGAGAGCGCCCCCTGCTGGGTCCCCTCCCCGCAGCACAGCGCCCCCTAGGGCCTCAGGCCAGCCCTGCCTGCCAGGGGAGAGCGCCCCCTGCTGGGTCCCCTCCCCGCAGCACAGCGCCCCCTAGGGCCTCAGGCCAGCCCTGCCTGCCAGGGGAGAGCGCCCCCTGCTGGGTCCCCTTCCCGCAGCACAGCGCCCCCTAGGGCCTCAGGCCAGCCCTGCCTGCCAGGGGAGAGCGCCCCCTGCTGGCCCCCTCCCCGCAGCACAGCGCCCCCTAGGGCCGCAGGCCAGCCCTGCCTGCCAGGGGAGAGCGCCCCCTGCTGGGTCCCCACCCCGCAGCACAGCGCCCCCTAGGGCCTCAGGCCAGCCCTGCCTGCCAGGGGAGAGCGCCCCCTGCTGGGTCCCCACCCCGCAGCACAGCGCCCCCTAGGGCCTCAGACCAGCACCGACTGCCAGGGGAGAGCGCCCCCTGCTGGGTCCCCTCCCCACAGCACAGCGCCTTCTTAGGGCCTCAGGCCAGCCCTGCCTGCCAGGGGAGAGCGCCCCCTGCTGGGTCCCCTCCCCGCAGCACAGCGCCCCCTAGGGCCTCAGGCCAGCCCTGCCTGCCAGGGGAGAGCGCCCCCTGCTGGCCCCCTCCCCGCAGCACAGCGCCCCCTAGGGCCTCAGGCCAGCCCTGCCTGCCAGGGGAGAGCGCCCCCTGCTGGGTCCCCTCCCCGCAGCACAGCGCCCCCTAGGGCCTCAGGCCAGCCCTGCCTGCCAGGGGAGAGCGCCCCCTGCTGGGTCCCCACCCCGCAGCACAGCGCCCCCTAGGGCCTCAGGCCAGCCCTGCCTGCCAGGGGAGAGCGCCCCCTGCTGGGTCCCCTCCCCGCAGCACAGCGCCCCCTAGGGCCTCAGGCCAGCACCGACTGCCAGGGAAGAGCGCCCCCTGCTGGCACCCACCCCCAGCAGCACAGCGCCCCCTAGGGCCTCTGGCCATCCCTGCCTGCCAGGGGAGAGCGCCCCCTGCTGGCCCCCACCCCCTGTAGCACAGTGCCCCCTAGGGCCTCAGGCCAGCACCGACTGCCAGGGGAGAGCGCCCCCTACTGGGTCCCCTCCCCGCAGCACAGCGCCCCCTAGGGCCTCAGGCCAGCCCTGCCTGCCAGGGGAGAGCGCCCCCTGCTGGGTCCCTGTCCCAAATCACAGCGCCCCCTAGTGCCACACTTGTTCCCCCTGCCAGCTGGATTTCCCATGTGGGTCTCCCCCCCTGGCCCCGACCTGGGCCAGCCCTGCGGAGGTGGCGAGGGGGACGCAGGATCCAGGCCAGGTGGCACCAGGCTGCTCAGGAGCCAGTTCCCACGAATACTCACACAAAGGAGGGTCTACGGGTCACGTGCCCCAAGGGAGCCCAATCCTGGCTGCCCATAAACCCCAATTCCCTGAGGCACCCAGCACCGTCACAGACGACAGCCTGGCCCAGTGGGCAGGGCACCTGCCGGGACTCAGGAGTCCTGGGTTCTATTCCCAGCTGTTCCACTGGCCTCAGGCAAGTCCCCGCCCCATGACTCAGATTCCCATCTGTAAAAGGGGGACGACGATCCCAAGTAAAGCACCATTAGCTCCATGGATGAAAAGACGGAACGATGCAGTTGTGTAACATCGGGACCCAGCTGCTGTTCTCTGCTACACAGACCCTGGCCAAGATCAGGGCCCCGTCGTGCCGGGCGCCACCCAGACCCCGGCCGAGATCAGGGCCCCGTCGTGCCGGGCACCGCCCAGACCCCGGCCGAGATCAGGGCCCCGTCGCGCCGGGCGCCGCCCAGACCCCGGGCGAGATCAGGGTCCCGTCACGCCGGGCGCCGCCCAGACCCCGGCCGAGATCAGGGCCCCGTCGTGCCGGGCGCCGCCCAGACCCCGGCCGAGATCAGGGCCCCCTCGTGCCGGGCACCGCCCAGACCCCGGCCGAGATCAGGGCCCCGTCGGGCCGGGTGCTGCCCAAACCCTGGCCGAGATCAGGGCCCCTTAGCACCAGGTACCGCAGAGAGCGTGAGAGACGGCCCCTGCCGCAAAGGGCTCCCAGTCTGAACAGACACAGGGTGGGAGGAGAAACTGAGACACGGGGAGGGGTACTGACTTGCACAGAGCTGGGAAGGGAATCCCTAGCCCCCGGCTCCCGCTGCCCCTAACCCCACGGGCTCCGAGGCAACAGCCGGGACATCTCTGATACAGACAGGCAGGCTCCTGCGTGGCGGGCGGGCAGGCAAACATGCCCATACCTCGATGTAGTGATGGGTGAACTCTCTGCTGAAGGGCCGGCTTGCTCCGAAATCCAGCAAGGTCACCTGGAACCAACGACAGAGCGGCTCAGAGCCTGCACTGGGCTGCGGCTCAGGCCTGCTCCGGGCATGGGCACCACCCCAGGAAATGCCAGGAGCACCTGATCTCGAGCAGGGCCCCACCCCGCACACCTGTGGAACTCGCTGCTGCTGGGCCCTGAGAACGCTGCAGTGGCTGGGGCTCTGCCTGGCGCTCGGCCAGAAGGGGTTTTAGCTGATGTGGTTTTTATTGCCCGGGCCACGGAGCGGATCTGCGAGCTCCTCGCTAGAGAGCGGACCCGATGAATAATTCAGCCGCAGAGCACGGGTTAGACTGGGATCAATACGCCCCGGGGGACGGAGGGGGAAATGGAGAGGCAGAGAGGCGAGGGAATCGCCCGAGGGTAAAGGAGGAGGCTGGGCAGTGCCAGAGGAGAAGCTGAGGTGCTCCTGGCCCCCGCGCCCGAGCGCAGACAGCTCCGATGGACGTGTGGTGGGAAGCTCTGGCCCCGGGCTCCCCGCGGCAGGATTGCAGTGTGGGGGAGCTGTTTGGATTTCAGTCGGCAGGGCCAATGGGCCGGGCAGCTTCCCACGTTTCAAAGGGCCCGTCGCGATCAGCCCATCTGAGCCGCACACGCCGGAGAATGGCGCCTGGCCGTCCCCGCGCTCCTGGATGGGCTCCAGGCTGCCGGGCCCCTACAGGCCAGGGACGGGTCGGGTGACTACTACGTGTATTATGGTAGCCTCTAAAGGCCAGGGTCCAGGGGGGAGATTACTATGTATATTACAGTAGCCCCTAAAAGCCTGGGTTGGGGGGCAACTCTTACATGTATTAGGGTAGCTCCTGGAGGCCAGGGTCCTGGGGGGGCAATTACTATGTGTATTCCGGTAGTCCCTGGGTTGGGGGTGATTACTACGTGTATTATGGTGCCCCCTCCACACACACACACCCTGCGGGGGCCCTGGATGGCAAACGCGAGGGGCAGAACTGTGGAAATGGGGCCGGGGGGCTCCCCCCAGGATGGCTGGCATGGGCTCACCCGCTCTCCTGCAGCCCCCCTGCAGAGCATGCCCCGCTCCCCCCACGGCCGCGCCCGCCCCCGGCCCAGGCCCAGGCCCCACCTGGTGCTTGCCAGCGTCGTAGAAGAAGTTGGCCCAGTTGGCGTCCGTCTGCATGAAGCGGAAGTGGAAGAGCTCCCGCAGGCTGAGGTGCAGGACGTTGAGACAGATCTGGGGGGGCAGCAGGGGAGGGGACGGGAGGGGAGTTACTGGCATGTGGGTGGTGCCTGGGGACCCCCGGGATCGCAGGCACATTCTCAGCAGCAGTATGGGAGCTTCGACCGGGGCCCTGCCGTGCCAGGCCCTGCACCACAGGGTCACAATCCCCACGCTGCAGACCCAGAGATGCAGGGACTGGCTCCAGGTCACGCAGCAGCTTAGACACAGAGCCAGAACCCAGGAGTCCTGGCTCCCAGCCCCTGCTCTACCCACAAGACCCCACTCCCCTCCCAGAGACAGAACCCAGGAATCCTGGCTCCCAGCCCCTGCTCTACCCACAAAACCCCACTCCCCTCCCAGAGCCAGAACCCAGGAATCCTGGCTCCCAGCCCCTGCTCTACCCACAAGACCCCACTCCCCTCCCAGAGACAGAACCCAGGAATCCTGGCTCCCAGCCCCGGCTCTAACCACTAGACCCCACTCCCCTCCCAGAGCCAGAACCCAGGAGTCCTGGCTCCCAGCCCCTGCTCTAACCACTAGCCCCCACCGCCCCGGGGCGCAGCCCAGCTGCCGTGCTCGTCCCCTCACCTCGTTCCGGACGTCCTGGGGCAGCTCCTGGCACTGATCCAGGGGGACGCCGCTCCCCAGCTCCATGGTCAGCACCCGCTGCGTCGTCAGCTCGCCCACCACCCTGGGCACCTCGAAGAAAGGGTCGCCGGCCAGGAGCTGCCTGGGGGTCAGCAGGACGCCGCTGGCTACCCCTGCTCTGCCAGCCATGAGCCCCCAGCCCCCCAGCCCCAGCTCCGAGCTGGCGGGACTCTGCTTCTAGGGGGCTGGGCTGCCCTGCTGGGGGGGGCAAGCAGGAGCCCACAGGTGGCTTAGCTCAGTTGGAGCAGTGCATGCTGGGACATGGAGTCCCCGGGGCGCCCCCCCCCAACACAGGAGCAGTGCATGCTGGGACACAGAGTGTGCACCCCTGCCCCATGCAGGAGCAGTGCATGCTGGGACACAGAGTGTGCACCCCTGCCCCATGCAGGAGCAGTGCATGCTGCACTGAATGTGGGCTGGGGGGCCAGGACCCTGCTGCCAGCCCACAGCCCCTCCCCGGGGGCGCAGCCCGGCGGGTACCTGAAGCTCCGGGCGCAGTCGGCCTCGCGCCGGTAGTCACACTCCCACTCCAGCTCTCTCTGCAGCACCCGCAGCGTGTTGTCAGCGAAGAGGCCTGGGGAGGGCAGAGAGGTCATGGGGGAATCTCCCCTGCAGCCCCCGAGAGAAGGGGGCCGCAGAAGAGCAAGCCACGCCCGGGGGGGGGCAGGCGAGACGCTGGGTAACACGGCCCCCACCCTGGGCCCGGTGCAGCCCCTTACCCGCCGGGAGCACCGCGCTGAGCCTCAGCAGCGCCAGCAGGTTCTCCACGTCGCTCCGGATGCTCTGGGCTATGCCCGGGTACTGTGGGGAGGGAGAGAGAGGCGCTGGCTCGGAGAACGGGGGGGAGGCACCCCCCTGCTCGGAGCCCTTCCCAACCCGCCCGCCAGAACAGCCAGGCCACTGCCCCACTCAGGGGAAACTGAGGTACCCAGAAGGGAAGGGAGCTAATTACGGTCACAAAGCAAGGCAGTAACAGAACTAGGAATAGAACCCAGGAGTCCTGACTCCCAGACCGCCCCCCCACTCCAACCACTAGTCCCCACTCCCCTCCCAGAGCTGGGGACAGAACCCAGGAGTCCTGGCTCCCAGCCCCCCTGTCTAACCACTAGACGCCACTCCCCTCCCTGAGCTGGGGACAGAACCCAGGAGTCCTGGCTCCCAGCCCCCCCGTCTAACCACTAGACCCCACTCCCCTCCCAGAGCCAGGGAGAGAACCCAGGAGTCCTGGCTCCCAGCCCCCTGTTCTAACCCCTCCCTCATGCTCCCTCTGTAATTGGCCCCAGCTACCCTGAAGCTGCCACCCAAGGTGCCGCTCACCTGGATCTTCATGGCCACCTCCGTCCCGTCGCGGAGCACCCCGAGGTGCACCTGGCCGATGGACGCCGCTGCAAAGGGCGTCTCCTCAAAGGAGGCCACCTTCTCCCGCCAGTCCTGCCCCAGCTCCTCTGCCAGCACCCTCTGAAACGCCGGGGGGAGAGAGACGCTCAGCCAGTGTCCTGCCCTGGGGACACGCCGGAGCGTCTCGTCTCTAGGGCGCCGGCTCCACAGGCCTGGGGGATCTCAGGCCCATTGCCAGCAGGACGCCTCAGGGGCAACCAGGCTCTCCCTGACCCCCCGGGACACACGCCGTGGGGCGGCCGTCACTCACCCTGGTCTGCCAGGCCGGCATGAAGTCCGCGCTCTGCCGCACCCGCGCGAAGATCCGCTGCAGCTGGGGACTGAGGAAGCTGTTATCTGTGGGGAGAGGGGGGCTGGTCAGCGGGGTGCTCCGGGGCCCGGACCCCCCCCCCCCGCCACCTGCCAGACTCAGCCCCCGGGAGAGGCAGCCGAGAACCCCCCCGGCTCCCTGCCCCCCATCGCTGCTCGAACCCCCCTGCTCTGTACCCTGGACCCCTATGTCAGTCACTCCATCCCTATGGGCCCTGGGGGGCAGGGAATACACAGCACGGGGTGCTATGGGGTGGATCTCAGGGGGCCGATCCTGCCCGAGCTGCACAGAGGGTCCCGAGCGTCACTACCCAGCCCGGCGTGCGGGGCTCTCTGTGCACACCCGGCCCCTCCAGGGACGGGCCCTTCCCCGGGGCTGAGGGGAGGCCGGGCGGGGCCGGGCACCCACCTTGGATACTCAGCATCTGCCCGATCTTGAGGGCGGCGCCCCGCACCTTGCACAGCGTGTCCACGATCCGTGCCGCGTTGGCCTCCGACAGGAAGGGGCTGGAGCCCAGGACGGAGCCGCTGCCGTCTGCGCAAAGGGGGCAGGGAGTGAGGTGGGGGGTCCTGGGGCTGGCTCCTCGGGGGGCTGACACCCACATCTCAGCGGCCCCCGGCCCCCATGGGAGACCAATGGGCCAGCAAGCCAGGCCCCTGCACCCGCCTCTGCCCCCTGCCCCAGCGGCGTACGGGCCATGGGGATCCAGTCTCCAGGGCTCCCCTTTGACAGCCAGGCAGCAGCCAGCCCCCAACTTACCCCTCGGCTTCGCCTCCCCATTGAGCGAGTTCTTGGCCACCTCTGCCAGGGCCCCGATGCCCAGCCCCACCGCCAGACCTGGGGAGAGAGGCACGGGTCAGGGGGCTGCTGCTCGGGGGGCTGGGCAGAGGGGGCGAGGCCAGGGACCCCGCACAGGGCGAGCCATAGGCCAGGCCGAGAGGTGGGGCGCGCTAGCCCCTTGCTGGCTACTCACGTGCTAGTGAGCTCACCTACTGGTGATACAGCACGCACAGCCAGAGCAGGGCCCAGCCCGTCCAGCAGGGGGCAGGAGAGAAGCGGACAGACAGACACCCCCCTCCCTCCCCAGAGCAGGGGCAGGGGCAGGGACAGGGACACGGACACCCCCCCCCCCCAGCCCTGGGCTCTCGCGGACTCTACCTCCGAAGCTGGCGAGCCGACCGACGCGCGACGCAGGCACCGTCCGCTCCCGGGCTCTCTCGCTGAGCTGGTGGGAAGAGAAGAGGGGCAGGGCTGGGGGGGGGCATCGTGTCCAGAGGGGGAGAGTGCAGGTCTGTGACGGGGGGGCTCCGTTCCCAGCTCCACCACTGCCCCTGCCCGGTGACCCTGGGGAAGTCCCTGTCCCGCCTTGTGCCTCAGTTTCCCCTCTCGCCTCACCCCGTGTCGATCTGCGCACTCCTTGGGGCGGGGGGGGGCCCTGATCTTGGGGGGGGTCTACATGGGCTACCGTAATGCACCTAATAACACGCTTCGAGATCTGCAGTCAGAGCTCCGTACACAGCAAATGTTTAGAAACAACGCCCAGGATTTTAGTACGTGCTGAGGCCCCTTTAAGGTGTCCCAAGCACACCCCCCCAGCCCCTTTTTGGCTGTCCTGGACCAAGAGTCTATTTAACAGACACCCCCCCAGCCCCCTTTCCCCGGACAGCACTCCCACCCTGTGCCTGCGTCCCCCCGGCATCTCCCACTGACCCCTCCTCACCTTCTGCCTAGGAGCCCCAGCCGCCTCCTCCGGGCCCACCTTCCGCCTGGCCTCCCGGGCTCTGCGGATGTCGTCGGCCGCGAGGGCTCCCAGCGCCGCGTCTCGGTGGAAAAGCCGGCCGGGGCCGAGACCGGGGCACCCGGGGCCGGTGTGTGCTGCGGGCATGGGGGGAGGAGCAGACTGGCCAGAAGCCCTTGGAGCTGGGGGGGGTCCCCCTAACAGAGACACGTCTGGGGGCTGCTGGGGGGCCCCGTTTGGACCCGATGTGCCACCTCTCTTCCTTGGGACGAGCTCCTGGGGCCCCCAGACTCCTGCCTGGAACAGGAGAATCAAGGAATGTGTCTGTGCATGTGTGCGTCCGTGCACAGGTGTGCGTTCGGGTATGAGCGTGTGCGAGTGTGCATCCGTGCGAGTGTGAGAGGAGCTTGCCCTGAATTCCCTTCACACGACCCCATGGCAGGTCACGGGCACTGTCTGAACCCACCCACCCACCCTTTCCCTTGCGGAAACCCGGAGGGCGACAGGAAAAGCCAGCGTCCCAGCGCACCCTGTGTGAGGGCGTCCGGGCTGGAAACACTGGTGGACTGTCACCCCCCAGGGCGGGGAGAAGGACTGGCTACTGGGCCAGCCCTCCCAGGGTCTGGATGGGCACAAGGGGATACAGCACCAAGCACGGGACCAGAGACGTACCAGTAGAGAGAGACATGGATGGACAGATGGAGACGGGATGGCTGGAGACGGAGTGGACGAATGGATACACACTGGGAAGAGAGGGACGGATGGATGGGGGATGGCTGGAGACGGGGTGGACGGGTGCATAGACACGGGCCGGAGAGGAGAGAGGGAGCTGGGCGGACATGCTGTAAATGGATGGATACGTATGGCGAAGGGAGAGATGGAGGGGACGGGCGGCTGAAGAGGGACGGGATGGCAGTGGGACGGATGGAAACGGGAGGGACAGAAGGATGGACAGGTGCAGGTGCAGGGAGAGGGAAGGGAAGGACAGTGATGGACGGGCGGGGGGCTGGAGGGATGGACGGGGGTGGGACGGAAGGAGACGGGCCGGGGGGACGGACGGGCGGGGGGCTGGAGGGATGGATGGGGGGTGGGACGGAAGGAGACGGGCCGGGGGGACGGACGGGCGGGGGGCTGGAGAGAGGGACGGGGGGGGGCCAGAAGGAGACGGGCGGGGGGCGGGAGGGCTGGATGGGGGGTGGGACGGGGGGACGGACGGGCGGGGGGCTGGATGGATGGAAGGGGGTGGGACAGAAGGAGACGGGCCGGGGGGACGGACGGGCGGGGGGCTGGAGGGATGGATGGAGGGGGGAGGGACGGAAGGAGACGGGCCGGGGGGCTGGACGGGCGGGGGCCTGGATGGATGGATGGGGGTGGGACGGAAGGAGACGGGCCGGGGGGATGGACGGGCGGGGGGCTGGAGGGATGGATGGGGTGGGACGGAAGGAGACGGGCCGGGGGGACGGACGGGCGGGGGGCTGGATGGATGGACGGGGGTGGGACCGAAGGAGACGGGCCGGGGGGACGGACGGGCGGGGGGCTGGAGGGATGTACGGGCGAGGGACAGAAGGAGACGGGCCGGGGGGACGGACGGGCGGGGGGCTGGAGGGATGGACGGGGGTGGGACGGAAGGAGACGGGCCGGGGGGACAGACGGGCGGGGGGCTGGAGGGATGGACGGGGGTGGGACAGATGGAGACGGGCCGGGGGGCCGGACAGACGGGGGGCCGGGGGCTGCACGTGCCGACAGGCCGGAGGGCCCCACAGTCCCTGACCCCGCGTGTGCGGCGCCCGCCCGGCCGGGGTCACTCACCCTGCGTCGGGCCGGGGCCCCCCCCAGCACCTCGCCCACGGCGCCCCGCAGCGCCCCCCGCACCTCCGGCCACATGCTGCACCTGCGGGGGGGCAAAGGTCACTGGCCCTGCCTAGCACCCCTCCCCCACGGCCCCTGCCCCCGGGGCGGCCCCTCGCCCACAGCCCCTCCCCCACCCCGGGACCGGCCCCTCCCCCCCAGGACCAGCCCGGGACCGGCCCCTCCCCCACAGCCCCTTCCCCCACCCTGGGACCGGCCCCTCCCCCACAGCCCCTCCCCCCGGGACTGGCGCCTCGCCCGGGACCTGCCCCTCCCCCACCCCCACCCCCACCCCGGGACCAGCCCGGGACCGGCCCCTCCCCCACCCCCGCTCCGCCTCCCCGGGATCGGCCCCTCCCCCACCCCGGGACCGGCCCCTCCCCCACAGCCCCTCCCCCCGGGGCTGGCCCCTCCCCGGGACCAGCCCAGTACCGGCCCCTCCCCCACCCCGGGACCAGCCCGGGACTGGCCCCCGCCCTTCCCCCCACGGCCCCTCCCCCACCCGCGGCCCCCGCGGGGGTCGCTTCTGGTTCTCACCCGGGTCCGCCGCCGCGCGCCGGCTCCCGCTGCAGCCGCCGCTTCCAGGTTCAGTGGGGCCCCGCCCCCTCCGGCCGAGAGGAGCCAATCAGGGCCCTGCCTCGCGTGACTGCCGCCACGGACAGCCAATGGGAGGAGCGAGAAGGGGCGAGGCCTCGCCTCCTGCTGGGGTCTTGGAGTGCTCACGTGTGTGGGGGCGGGGCAATGCACGCGCGTGTGCACACGGGCAGACCCCTTGCACTCTCGTTGCACACTCGTCACACACTTTGTGGCCCCTTCCACACTCACGGCAACAGGGCACGGTCATTGCAGGGGGGGAGGGGCGGACCGCTCAGTGGTTCGAGCACTGGCCCTGCTAAACCCAGGGCTGGGGGGGGGGCACTTAGGGGGTAAAAATCTGTCTGGGGATTGGCCCTGCTGCGAGCCGGGGGTGGGACTAGACACCTCCTGAGGTCCCTTCGCCCCTGAGATTCTGTGATTCTATGACACACTAATCGCACACTCCCCGGTTCATTGCACACCTGCTGGTTAATCACACACTCCCCGGTTCATTGCACACTTGCTGGTTCATTGCACACTAATCGCACACTCCCCGGTTCATTGCACACCTGCTGGTTAATCACACACTCCCCGGTTCATTGCACACTAGTCACACACTCCCCGGGTCATTGCACACTCACTGGCCTATTGCACACTTGCCCAGCTCCTTGTTCACTCCATGATGCTGCCCATGGGGTCCTGGTCAGCCCCAGGGCCAGTGGCTGGATTCAGGCCTGTGCAGAGCTGGGATGTGGCTGACCCTGTCCCTGGGGGACCCTCCCCTCCCTCCCCCCAGCACGGTTTGGGCTGAAAGGTTAAAAACTACAGTACTCTTGTCCGGGCACCTGGGGGTGAAAGGGCGAATTGGGGAGACCCCGGCTCTGCCCCCCAAGAGACAAAGGCCTCCCAGGCCCCAGCTCCCTGCACGTGTGACCTTTGCAGAGTCTGTGCGTTACGCCACAGCAAAACTGGGGCCATGTTGTCACTGGGCCACACATGAAGGCTGCTCCGAACTCCAGGGCAGGGAGGACTCTGAGGAGACGAGAACCCATCCCCAAAGTCCATCCCCATCCCCTGGCCACCTGAGCAAAAGGAGAATCGCCATTAGCAGTACGGGACTTATGACACTAGAAAAGGTCCATCAATGGCCATTAGCCAGGGTGGGCAGGGATGGTGTCCCTGGCCTCTGTCTGCCAGAAGCTGGGAATGGGGACAGGGATGGGTCACTTGATGATTCCCTGTTCTGTTCATTCCCTCTGGGGCGCCTGACATTAGCCACTGTCGGCAGACAGGACACTGGGCTAGATGGACCTTTGGTCTGGCCAGGCATGGACATTCTTATGTTCACAGATGAGCATTTAGGATTGCAACACACACACACTGAGCAGGGGGAGGCAGGGACACACCCACACACCACACCACACCCACACACCGAGCAGGGCTCAGCCCTCCAGCAGGGGGCAGCAGGGACGGACACACACACACACAGCCAGGGCCGCCTGTCTCATCTGAGGACCTCAAAGCAAGACAAGGACCCAAGGAGAGACAAGACAATCTCCAATCACCCTTGTGTGAGACACAGTGAGGCCAGGCGAACCTGGGGCGGGAATGGAGACCCTGGCTTGGAGCGTGTGTGTGTGCGTGTCCCTGCTGCCCCCTCCCGGAGGGGCTGAGCCCTGCTCTCTGTGTGTGAGAGATGACACCAGAGTTATGGCACCTGCACAAGGAGGAACAGCTGGACTCAAATCTGAGGCAAAGACCCTGATTTATTCACTCCTTTCATTCCAGATGTGTGGAATTAGGACATAATTACCCCTCCCCCAACCTTTCCTCCTAATGAAAACTAAGGCCTAAGGCTGTTGGACAGAACCAGGGACACTCCCCCCACAGAGCCAGGGACAGAACCCAGGAGTCCTGGCTCCCAGCCCCCCCCCCACTCTAACCACTAGACCCCACTCCCCTCCCAGAGCTGGGGAGAGAACCCAGGAGTCCTGGATCCCAGCCCCACCCCCCACCTACTCTAACCACTAGACCCCACTCCCCTCCCAGAGCTGGGGAGAGAACCCAGGAGTCCTGGATCCCAGCCCCCTGCTCTAACCACTAGATCCCACTCCCCTCCCAGAGCTGGGGAGAGAACCCAGGAGTCCTAGCTCCCAGCCCCCCTGCTCTAACCACTAAACCCCACTCCCCTCCCAGAGCCGGGGACAGAACCCAGGAGACACCCCAAGAACTGCATGACACACAACACTCATGAGATTTTTGTTTTTAATAACATATTTTGGAATCTTATTTGTGGTTCTGGTTTCGGAGCCTGCAGCCTGCAGGCGCTTCATGTTTACAAGCTGTTCTCCAAGCCCGCCTGGCTAGCAACTTCCTTTTGATTCAAAATAAGAATGAAAGCCTAGAGTCTCAGGGATTGCCCCGTGACTCCAGGCGCTGGGGCTTGACGAGAGAGCCCAAATAGCAGAAGACTAGTGTCAAACCTGCAGGAGCTGGCTGCTCTGTGACGGAGAAGGCAGACGAATCAGGCAGTGTGGCCAACTCCCGGGATTTTGTCCCAAGCCTCGTAGTCTGTACTCAGGGGTTATATGAGAATCTCCATTCGGGAAGGGTTAAAACCTGCCCCTTTGAAAGCAGCGGGAGTTTGTCACTGATGTCAGCAGGATCAGGAGTCCAGCCTGTTTCTCGCAGGCGGCAGCAGGAAAGGGCTTTGAAATGGGACTTGAGTGATAAGCAGAGGCTGGGAAACCAGCAGGCAAATCAACAGGACCCCCCATAATAACAATGGGGATTGGAAAGCCCATCTCAGGAGATTGGGGAGCCTGACGCATGGTGAAAACCCCTCGGGATTTGGGGCGGGAGCTTCGTGAAATGAAATCTCGGGATTTTAAACAGAATCTTGGGATTTTGGGTGCCCCAGCATGCGAGTTGTGAGCCCTCGGGGATGGGGATGCTGGAGAGACCAGGGCGTAAGGGACGTTGGCCCTGCTGTGCCGGGGTGCGCTTATCCCGGGGCGTTGGGAGCTTGATGGTGCAGCAATCCCATCCCACCGGGAGCTGCGGGTGCAGGGAGCTTTGTTCTAGCTGCAGGGCTATGGCCTGGTTTGCCATCTCACACACACACCCCGGGGGTTGTTAGGACCCACCCAGTTGCTCTCATTTGCTGTGTTTGGTCCCTTGGCTGGGCTAGCGGATATCGGTCTTTGTGTGCGGGTTGTGTGTGTGCGCGAGGGCCCGGGTGTGCATGATGTCTGTGTGTGGTGTCTGTGTTTGTGCGTTGTGTTTGGGTGTCATCTCTGCGTCTGCGTTGTTTGTGTCTGGGTTGTGTATCTGCATGTCTCTGTGTGTTATCCTTGTCTCTGTATATTGTGTCTGTGTTTGTGTTATCAGTATGTTGTCTATGTGTGTTGCGTCTGAGTGTCGTCTCTGTCTCTGTGTTTGTGTGATCTCTGGCTGTTGTCTCTGTGTCTGGGTTGTGTATCTGCATGTGTCACGGAGTGTAGGGGGATCAGGCCCTGCACCCCCGGGCTCCCTGCCGATTCACCAGGACTCTCAGCCAGCCAGTAAAGCAGAAGGTTTATTTAGACGACAGGAGCACAGTGTCAGGCATTTGTGCTGCTGGAACTTAGTTTCTGTACCCAGCCCCCAGTGCGACCAGTTCCACTTCGTCACACACACCCCCCTTCGAGACCGAACTGAGCGGGGTCACTCCAGCCAGTGACCTGGGGAAGTTCGAACCCACCTACATTCCCATGGCTGCCCCAGGGTCCCCCCCGTTCTGGGGGGAGAGTTCCCCAGGTCATTCCAGTTTCCTGCCCCCAGGGGGGAAGCCTTATCCCGCCCGCGCCCTTTCCCCACCCCAGTACCCCTGGGGTGCACGCGGGGCTGGGGCCTTCTCCCCACATTCCAGTCTGGGGGGCTGTGATTCGGGCTCTCTCGGTTCAGAGCCCCCCTTTTGACCCTGGCCCCCCTCTGGACTCCTCACCTCAAAAAAGATATTCTAGCACTAGAAAAGGTTCAGAAAAGAGCAACTAAAATGATTAGGGGTTTAGAGAGGGTCCCATACGAGGAAAGATTAAAGAGGCTAGGACTCTTCAGCTTGGAAAAGAGAAGACTAAGGGGGGACATGATAGAGGTATATAAAATCATGAGTGATGTTGAGAAAGTGGATAGGGAAAAGTTATTTACTTATTCCCATAATACAAGAACTAGGGGTCACCAAATGAAATTAATAGGCAGCAGGTTTAAAACAAATAAAAGGAAGTTCTTCTTCACGCAGCGCACAGTCAACTTGTGGAACTCCTTGCCTGAGGAGGTTGTGAAGGCTAGGACTATAACAATGTTTAAAAGGGGACTGGATAAATTCATGGTGGCTAAGTCCATAAATGGCTATTAGCCAGGATGGGTAAGAATGGTGTCCCTGGCCTCTGTTCATCAGAGGATGGAGATGGATGGCAGGAGAGAGATCACTTGATCATTGCCTGTTAGGTTCACTCCCCCAGGGGCACCTGGCATTGGCCACTGTTGGTAGACAGATACTGGGCTAGATGGACCTTTGGTCTGACCCGGTATGGCCTTTCTTATGTTCTTATGGACAGGCTCCTCGGGGCGGGGCAAGGGCCTTACAGCCATCTTCCCCCTGTCCCGGGCCTTCCTCCCCCTCTGGCAGACGTCACAGGAGCGGCAGTGCTGCCGGACATGGGCAAAGACCCCAGGCCAGTAATAGTTTTGTAGCAGCCTCTGCTGGGTACGCCAGGCTCCCGGGTGCCCTGAGGGGGGAATGTCATGGGCCCGGCACAGCAGCTGGTGGTGATACTCCTGGGGTACCACCAGCTGCCTCCTGATCCCCCGACTCCATCTTCCCTGGGGGAGCCCATTCTCGGTACAGGAGCCCCTTCTCCCACAGGAACCTTTTCCGGCCACCTCGTCCCATGGTCTGTCCCCCCCCCGAGGCTGGCCAGGTCCCCTATCCTCCACAGGGAGGGGTCTTCCCGCACCGCGGCCTGGTACTCAGCCACTGGGGCAGGGGCGGGGATCTGCTCTCTCTCCCCGGCTGGGTCTGGGGCCACAGCCTCTCTGCGCCCTGTCCCTGGGCGTTTCCTCCCCACCAGGTCAGGGTCCGGTGCCCCGGGAAGAGTACCTTCCCCGGTGTCAGGGTGCAGAGCCCTGCGCCGACTCTGACTACGGTTCACGGCCAGGGCACCCCATGTGTTACTGGGCCAGTCCTCGAGATCCCCCCCCATTAACACCTCCGTGGGTGCACCCCCACGTCCTTAGGGCCCTCCTTGTCCCCCCACTTCAGGTGCACCCTCGCCACAGGCACCCTGAATGGGGTCCCGATCACACCCCTCAGGTTCAGGTAGGTGTTGGGCACCATCCGATCTAGGCCCACCACCTCGGGCCGGGCCAGCGTCACCTCTGCGCCCGTATCCCAGTACCCAGTGACCTCCCTCCCGTCTACCTCCAGGGGAACAAGGCACTCGCTCCGGAGGGGCAGCCCTGTGCCCACCCTGTAAACCCAAAACTCGGGGCAGGGAGCATCCAGTCCCTCGGAGGGGCCGACCCGGGGCCCCCCTCCCTCCTTCGCAGGTGGTACGCGGCCAGTCCCCCTTTCCTGCAAACGCTGCCCCTCATCCGGCTGGGTCTCTACCAAGTTGACCCGGTGTGGGGTTGGTCCGCTCAGTTTGTCCCGGAGCTTGGGGCACTGGGCCCGTATGTGGCCCGGTTGGCCACACTGATAGCAGCCCATGTCTCGTGGGTCCCCTCGAGTGGGACAGCTGGACCTGACGCCAGATGTTTCCCTTTGGTGGGGGCCCTCCCTCGGCTCCTTCTGGGAGGTCCCATGGTGACTCTCTCTCTGCGTTGAGGCAGACCTGCTCCTTCGAGACGCCTCCCTGCTATCCCCTGCCCGACGGTCCACAAACTCGTCGGCCAGCCGGCCTGCATGCTGCGGGTTCTCCGGCTTCTGGTCCATCAACCACAGCCTCAGGTCCGATGGGCACTGCTCATACAGGTGCTCCAGTATGAATAGGTCAAGCAGGTCCTCTCTAGTTTGGGCCCCAGCCGTCCACTTGTGGGCATACCCCTGCGCCCGGTTGACCAGTTGCAGGTATGTGCCCTCCCGGGTCTTATGTTGACCCCGGAACCTCTTCCGGTACATCTCCGGGGTCAGCCCAAACTCGCGGAGCAGGGCCTCTTTGAACAGGTTGTAGTCCCCCGCCTCCGCCCCCTTCATTCGGCTGTACACCTCCACGGCGGTGGAGTCCAGTAAGGGGGTGAGGCGCCGGATCCTGTCTGCGGGGTCCACCTGGAGCAGCTCGCAGGCGTTCTCAAAGGCTGTCAGGAAGGTGTCTATGTCCTCCCCCTCCTTACGCGGGGCCAGGAAGCTCTTATCAAAGCTCTTTGTAGGCTTGGGCCCCCCCTCACTCCCCGCAGCCGGGGCCTTGCTGTTGTTCAGCTGGGCCAGGGCCAGCTCATGTCTGCGCTGCTGCTCCTTCTCCCTCTCCTCGTATTCGCGTTGCTTCTGCTTCTCCTCCAGCTCACGCTGGCTTTGTCTCTCCTCACGTTCCCTCTGTTCCTTATGCTCCTCCAGCTCTCTCAGTTGTATCTCTCTCTCCAAGTCCAGCCGCCTGCGCTCCACGGAGGCCGAGCGCCGCCGGGACGATCCCCTGCTGGCCGGGGGGGTCACGGTGCCCTCGGTAGTCGCTGGGCGGCTCCTCCCCCTAGGCCTAGGGGTGGGAGGTCTCGGGGGGGCTCAGCGGCCAGCTGACCACCCCCAGCGGGGACAGACACTGGTGCCTGCGCTGCATCTGCCGGGCTGCTTCCCTCAGAGACAGGGACCGGTTCATTCCTGCGATCTTCCTCCTCCAGCCGGGCAATCAGCTGGGCCTTGGTGAGCTTCCCATGGCGCAGCCCCCTCAGCTTGCACAGCTCCACCAGCTCACACTTGCGGTGCTGGGCATACATCCTCCTGCTGGCCGCTCGCAGGCCGGGGTGCTCGCCGCTCCCCATGGGTTCCAGGGGGACCCCTAGTGTGCCAGTCCTTGAGGTCACCCCCTCTCTGCCAGGGTCGAGCAGCAGACTCCTCCACCCCTGGGATCGCTCGCTGCGATCCCCCGGGGGACCCTGTTACTGCAAAGTCCTGCTCTTTGGCCACACTCGCCCAGGGGTGAATCGCCCCTTCGTTTTACTGCTCCCCAGTCACTTACTGCAGGAAGCGCTGTCCACGGGGTGCCGCCGATCCCACCGCTGCCACCAGTTGTCACGGAGTGTGGGGGAGCCAGGCCCTGCACCCCCGGACTCCCTGCCGATTCATCAGGACTCTCAGCCAGCCAGTAAAGCAGAAGGTTTATTTAGGCGACAGGAACACAGTCCAGCACAGGTCTTGCAGGCACAGATAACCGGATCCCCCCCGGTTAGGTCCATTTTGGGGGCCTTGCAGCCCCCCTCGGGGATCAGAGCCCGGTCTCCCTGCCTCCCCTGTTTCCCCAGCCAACCACAGTCTGCCCCACCCCCTCCGCCGCTTCCTTCCCGGGCCAGGAGGTCACCTGCCCCCTTTGTCTCCAACACCTTTGCAGGGAGGGGCCGGGCCATCAGTTGCTAGGAGACAGAGTGTCAGGCATTTGTGCTGCTGGAACTTAGTTTGTGTACCCAGCCCCCAGTAAGACCAGTCCCACTTCGTCACAGCATGTCTCTGTGTTGTCTGTGTGTTTGTGTGATCTGTGAGTGTTGTCTCTGTGTCTGGCTTGCGTGTCTCTATGTTGTGTCTGCCTGTGTTTGTGTGATCTCTGTGTCTGTGTGTTGTGTGTGTATCCGCCTGTGTGGTGCCCCTGCCCTGCATCCCCCTTTCAGTCCCCTCAACCCTGGTCATTTTTCCCCAGCAGCCAGGGCCACGGCCCATCTCTGCCCCACCCCGCGGCGGGGGCCCTGTGTAGCACTGACCTGGGCTGGCTCCATCCGCGCACCCTTGTGGGGCTCAGATCCCCCAGTGCCAGCCCTGGGCTGGGAAATGACACACAAACGAAAGCGGGGTGGGTGGTAATGGGGAAAGGAGCCGACAGTCCGGATGGGGCCAGCGGTGCAGGCTGGGCTGGGCTGGGCGATTCCTGGCTAGATGCCTCCATCCCTTTGCTCTGGAGTGATGGGCAGGGGATACTGGCCGAGCCGAGCCTGGGCTCTGATCCACCATGGCAGGGGGCTGGGAGCCAGTGGCCTGCTCTGGTCCGAGGGGAAGCCAGACGCCGGGCTGCTGCCGGTGGAGAACCAGGAACGCGACAGGTCCCTGCTGCAGCCGAGGAAAATCCCAGCCAAGTCAATTTCCATTTCTCTGCTCCAGAGTGGGCTCAAGGGGAGAGGGATGGGGGCTGGGAGCCAGGACTCCTGGGTTCTCTTCCAGCTCTGGGAGGGGAGCGGGGTCCAGTAGTAAGAGCAGGAGGGGGCTGGGTGCGAGGACTCCTGGGTTCCTGGCTCTGCCACTGACTCCCTGTTTGCCCATGGACAAGTCCTTGTTCCCTCTCTTTGCGTCAGTTTCCTGCTCTGTCACGGCCGGCGCGTGCCGAGCCGCGGGGCCGGGCACAGGACGCGCCGCGCTGCCGGCAGGACTGGACCCAACCAGTGTCCGGTCTCCCGGTGGTCCCGAGCGCTCGCCACCCCCTGGCACCCTCCACATTTTTCTTTGTTCTGCCCCATTTTCTGTCGCCAGCTCAGCAAAACAGTCTCCAGGCTTCCCCGGCCCCCGGCCTCTCCTGCCTTCCGGCCTTTAAACGGGCCAGGGTCAGTCTAAAAATAACACAAACAAGAGTTAAAAACAAGCTCCAAGCCCCCTGGCCAGTTTCTGTGGTTTGCCCATGACACTCGCGGGCTGTTTTTAACGACACGCTGCCGGTTCCCGCCACGAAAGCCCCAGACAAACCCGGGCAAGTGACTAACCGTGTCGTCAGTGTCACTCTTCCCCCGATAATGAAAGTGCACAAAATAAAATACACCCGGGCCAGAAAAACATCTGATGGGATTTCCCCTCCGCTCTCGTTCCAGGAAGCTCTGCTTTTACCTGTGACAACGGCAGGGTTTTAAACAATCGGACGTGAGTTTCTGCAGCTCATGGCGTCCCACGTGAGACGCGAAGGGCTTTTCGACACACACGGGTTGTACTGTGTAAGTGTTCCTGGCCGGAGGCTGCGTTCAGATCGTAAGATCCCAGGCTTGTCTGGCTGTCTGGGTGTCCCTCTGAAGCCTGGATGTTGGAGACAGGGGTAGCGCCCTGGTGCGGCTGCTTCTTCCCATCCCAGCAGGGCGTTTTCGAGAAACAGGAGCTGGTTTATGGAAGAATCTTCCATCGACCTCGCCGTGTCTACGCTGGGTCGGCTCACGGGCGTGGATCTCGCCCCCCGCTCGCCCCCTGCTCGATCAGTTAAAATCCCAGCCCAAACCGGCCCTTCCACTGGCACGGGACACAGGCCGCGTGTGGGTCAGTGACAGAAGCAGCTGACTGCAGCCGACGCCTGGAACTTCGCATTTCCTGGCTCCTGCTGCCCTGGTTTCAGAACCGCCACACGAGGGACTTTGCGGGAGGAAGTCCTGGCCAGGGCCCGGCTCCTCCTGACAAGAGAGATTTAAAAAACCAACCTCAGCGTGCCCAGAGTTTGGCGCATGGAAATTGCATCAGGCCAGAGCCTCTGGCCGCGTTTGCCGATGACCCAGGCCGCTGGCGAGGGTGGGGACCGGCTCGCTGCCAAGCCCCCACCTGCAATGAGGAGGAAGCGATGCCGTCTCACGCCGCGCCCGTGTGTGTGTGTGGGGGGTCTGGACCAGGCTGGCGTGTGCTGACGCCACTGGTGGAAGTGCTGACGCAGGCCGCTGAGCAAGGGGCCTCCCGGGTGGGGTTCATCTCGGCGTGGCCGTGTCCCGTCTGACGCCCGCCCCATTGCTTGGTGACTAACGTGCCCCCTGCCGCTCTCATTACCCAGTGCAGTAACCCCTGGGGGGCACCCGCAGCCCCACGTGAGTCACCGCCCGTCTCCCTCTCCCGCGGTCCCTCTGCCAGCTACTGCGGGGCGGGCGCTGGGGGAAGCCGCGGTGTCACTGGGCTGTCGCGTAAGAGGCCACAGCTGGTGCCGGCTGCCACGTGGGCCAGGCGATTCAGCCCTCAGCCCGACCGGCGCCTGCCCAGGCGTCTCCCTTTCCTCGGCAGCTGCTGGGAAGTGAACCACAGGCCCGTAGCCATCACTGGCCGGCTGCTGGTGCAAAGATACTTGCGTTGGGATGGATTTTCCTTGGGAAGGGATGGGCCAGGTTCAGCCTAAAACAGCGCCGCTCGCTTGTCCTGTGCGGTGGGGGGAACCAGGCAGTGTCCAGAGCCTGGGGCTGGCGTTCATGGGGAGTGTGATGGTTCGGTCACAGAAACCCCCCTGGGACTGTCACCTGATGAGCTGGAATTGCCTCTGAGCCCGTGTTCCCTGCCAGCCTGGGACTCCAGAACCCGCCTGGTTGAGGCAGACGCGCCAGCCTGCTGCAACCCAGACCAGGTGTGAACCACACGCCCCAAAGCTCCAGACTTTAACCAAAAGCTGCTCAGCAGGTCACCTATCTCCAGCACCCAGACACCCAGCTCCCAGCGGGACCCAAACCCCAAATGAATCCGTTTTACTCGGTATAAAGCTTAGACAGGGTGAACTCAGAACCTGTCCGGTCTCTATACCACTGGTAGAGATACGCAGCTGTTTGCTCCCCCAGGTATCAGTCACTTGCTCTGGGTTAATTAATAAACAAAAGTGATTTTATGAAGGATAAACAGTAGAGTTAAGTGGTTCCAAGTAATAACAGACAGAACAAAGTAAGTCACCAGCAACATAAAACAAAACACGCAAGTCTGAGCCTAATACGTGAGGAAACTGAATCCAGGTAAATCTCCCCCTCGGAGATGCTCCAATCCGCGTCTTCCCCAGCCTAGACTCCTCCCTAGCCTGGCCGGATCCTGCCCCGGTAACAGCCCCTGTTAGCCCAGCTCAGGTGGTGCCTAGGGGGGTTCTCATGGCTGCAGCCCCCCTTGTTCTGCTCCACCCCCGTTTACAGCTTGGCCCAAGGCGGGAATCCTTTGTCTCTCTGCCCCCCCCCACCCCTTCTCAATGGAACAGCCCCAGGTTTAAGATGGATTCCAGCACCAGGTGACATGGTCACATGTCCTGTGAGACCCCCCCACCCCCCCTCCATCCTTCCGGCCTGACTCCCAGGAAGGGTTGGGAGTAAACGGCCATTTACACCCAATTGTCCTGTGGGAGCCGATTCCAAGCCACCATTAGTGGCCCCACTTTGCATAATGACAAGAGGCCTCAGGGTTCTAGTTCCTGTTCCCAGTTCCAGATCCAGGCCTGGTCCGTTCAGACAAACAGGCTGCCCCACGCGGGGGCTCTGTCCCGACCCCTCACCAGAGCCCTTCCGCATGGAGCATAGTCCAGTTACATCATCTTCACCCAGCTGGTTTTGAAAAGAGGTTAGATGGGGCGGTATGGGGGGGGGGGGGGCTGGGAGCCAGGACTCCTGGGTTCCATGCAGCCCTGGGACGACTGCGGGGTTGTGGTTAGAGCAGGGGGCTGCGGGTCAGGACTCTGCTCCCAGCTCTGCGACTCCCTTGCCGCATGGCCGGGGGTAAAGGCCCCAGGTCCCCCCCCCCCCCCCGCAGAACGGACACGGCGCTCGGCGCCGGCGTGGGAGCTTTGACACCAACGCTGCGTGAGCGATTCCTATTCCTGGTATTACCGCTGACCCCGCCCCCAGCCACGGAGCAGGGCCCTGCCGTGCTCGGCGCTGCACGTAAGCCCTGCAGGGATTCCTGTCCCCTGCGCTCCGAGAGCTGCCCAGGGTGAAGCCGGCAGCTGGAAATCGAGTCCATGTAACGTTCCACATTTCAGTCCCGAGCCTCCCCCCACCCCCGCCAAGTCTGGTGCTTTTACACCTCCGGCTTCCTTTTTCAAATCGGTTTTCTTCCCCCCCTCCACCCCCGTTGCTGCCTGAAAGACCCACACAAAACAGCGAGGGCAGCGGTGAAACTGACACACAGCGCTGGCAAAATCCCCCCCGGCAGCTGGAAAAATAGCTGATCCCCCCCCCCCCCCCGGTCTCTGTCAGTTACAGGAATCCTCGGAGGGTCGCGGAAAGGGAAAGTGCTTCGTGCAAAGCTGTGCTGAGTCCCCACTCTGCCCTGCCGCCCGCAGACGCTGCCGGGGGAATCAGAACATCCCCCGTGGGGCAGGGAGCCCAGGG
The DNA here is from genome assembly GCF_020497125.1 of Mauremys mutica. Lineage (NCBI taxonomy): Eukaryota > Metazoa > Chordata > Testudines > Geoemydidae > Mauremys > Mauremys mutica. The sequence goes on from NC_059086.1 coordinate 1,483,898, forward strand.
AGCCCCCAGTCCTGGTCCCGGTGCTTTCTGCTCAGCCGCCCCCAGCCAGCGGGGCGGGAGTCTGTTCTGCCCTAGTTACAATGACCTCCCAGCGCCGCTGAGGCCTTGTCGAGGGGTGAGGTGCTGCAGTCGAGTGGTTAGAGCACTGCCTGTGGCGTCCGGACGCCTGGGTTCTCTTCTGCGCTCAGCGAGGGAGGTGTTGTCTCATGGTGAGTGCAGAGAACTGGCTGTCAGGACTCCTGGGTTCTAGCCCCAGCTCTGGGAGGGGAATGGGGGCTAGTGGTTAGAGCGGGGGGCTGGGAGCCAGGACTCCTGGGTTCTCCCCCAGCTCTGGGAGGGGAGTGGGGTCTAGTGGTGAGAGCGGGGGGGGGGGCGGGTGGGAGCCAGGACTGCTGGGTTCTCTCCTGGCTCTGGGAGGGGAGTGGGGTCTAGTGGTGAGAGCAGGGGGTTGGGAGCCAGGACTCCTGGGTTCTCTCCCAGCTCTGGGAGGGGAGTGGGGTCTAGTGGTGAGAGCAGGACTCCTGGGTTGCAGCCGGCTGTCTCACGGTGTCTCGCTGGTGCCCCGTGCCTTGTGTTGCTGCTGGTATTTACTGCCCTGGCCTTGGTTTGAGGACAAACAGGGCGTGTTTGTGTCCATGTCTCCCGGGCCGATGCAGGACAGGAACCCGGCCGGGGTAAATGCCCTGCGTTGGCTGGTTTGCTGTCTGCCCCGGGGCAGAGGGGAGCTCGCGGGGGGGCTGACTTGTGCCATGGGGGAACAGATGATGTAACCAGTCCCCGCCACACCCACTCCTACGTGAACCCACAGCCACTGGCACCCACGTGTGGGCTTTAAAAATACACTGCAGCAAAAATCCCCATGTGGGGGGGGGGGGTGAACCCTGCCCCCGCGCTGGGGCATTTAAATGGACCTCAGGGCGGTCGGGTCCCTGTGGGCTGGGGCCTGCACCGACCCCAGTGGAAACCAGCCCCCCTGCCCCCTCGACACAGCGAGACAGTCCCTGGCCCGAAGGGCCCCCGCTCTGGCCAGACACTAGATGGGGAAACTGAGTCTGGCTGCAGGGACCGGGGCCAGGGCCGAGCCAGGGCTTGAACCCAGGTGTCCTGTATCCCTGCCCTGCCCCCGCCCCCCCCACCCCATGGGTGGGCAGAGCACCCCCGGCGGCTGCCTCCTGCCTGCGCCAGGGCCTGTCTCCCGTCGCTGTCATGGAAAATTCTCTGCCAGATGGCCTGGCTGCTTGGCAACCGCCTGGCGTCGCCCCCCCCGGCCCCCCCGCCAGGCTTGGATGCCAGCCAGAGGGGAGGGCTCAGCCTGCGTCGGCAGAGGGAGCGGGCGCAGAGGGGAAGTGTGGGGCCGTGGGGCTGGCAGGCCATGAAGCAGCGGGACAGGAGCCCCCACCGGGTAAGTACCTGGGGCGCTGGGGGCAGGGGACTGGACAGCAGGTGTGACAACGCGGGACACTTTGCGGGGAGACAGAACCCAGGCGTCCGGGCTCTAACCTCTAACTCCCCCCACCCCTCCCCCCGGGGACAGAACCCAGGCGTCCGGGCTCTAACCTCTAACTCCCCCCACTCCTCCCCCCGGGGACAGAACCCAGGCGTCCGGGCTCTAACCTCTAACTCCCCCCACCCTCCCCCCGTGGACAGAACCCAGGCGTCCGGGCTCCCAGCTCTAACCTCTAACTCCCCCCACCCCTCCCCCCGGGGACAGAACCCAGGCGTCCGAGCTCTAACCTCTAACTCCACCCACCCCTCCCCCCAGGGGATAGAACCCAGGTGTCCAGGCTCCCAGCTCTAACCACTAACTCCCCCCATCCCTCCCCCCAGGGATAGAGCCCAGGTGTCCGGGCTCCCTGCTCTAACCACTAACGCCCCCCCCCCCGCCCCCCGGGGACAGAACCCAGGCATCCGGGCTCTAACCTCTAACTCCCCCCTCCCTCCCCCCGTGGACAGAACCCAGGCGTCCGGGCTCCCAGCTCTAACCTCTAACTCCCCCCACCCCTCCCCCCGGGGACAGAACCCAGGCGTCCGGGCTCTAACCTCTAACTCCTCCCACCCCTCCCCCAGGGGATAGAACCCAGGTGTCAGGGCTCTAACCTCTAACTCCCCCCACCCCTCCCCCCAGGGATGGAACCCAGGCATCTGGGCTCTAACCTCTAACTCCTCCCACCCCTCCCCCCGGGGACAGAACCCAGGCGTCCGGGCTCTAACCACTAACTCCCCCCACCCCTCCCCCCGGGGACAGAACCCAGGCGTCTGTGCTCTAACCTCTAACTCCCCCCACCCCTCCCCCCGGGGACAGAACCCAGGCGTCCGGGCTCCCAGCTCTAACCACTAACTCCCTCAACCCGCCCACCCCTCCCCCCAGGGGATAGAACCCAGGCGTCCGGGCTCCCTGCTCTAACCACTAACTCCCCCCATCCCTCCCCCCAGGGATAGAACCCCGGTGTCCGGGCTCCCTGCTCTAACCACTAACTCCCCCCACCCCTCCCCCCGGGGACAGAACCCAGGCGTCCGGGCTCCCAGCTCTAACCTCTAACTCCCCCCACCCCTCCCCCTGGGGACAGAACCCAGGCGTCCGGGCTCCCAGCTCTAACCTCTAACTCCCCCCACCACTCCCCCCAGGGATGGAACCCAGGCATCTGGGCTCTAACCTCTAACTCCTCCCACCCCTCCCCCAGGGGATAGAACCCAGGCGTCCGGGCTCCCAGCTCCCCCCCAGGCATCCTGCCCTTTTATCCAGAGGACAATGGCTCCCCTGCGCGTTGCCATAGTGATTCATCCCGGGCGCTGGCTTTGTCTGTCTGTGGGATGGGAGGGGGGGACTCCAGAGCCCCCCCCCGTTGGCTGCCTGCCCAGGGGCCAGGCCAGGGGGGGCTCTTTGCAGATGCCCCGGGTGGCTCAGCTCTGCCCCCCCAGATGGGAGGAGCAGAGGGGGGGTTACACAGCCAGGGACCCCCCCAGCAGCAACTGCCCCACTGCCCCTCCCTGGCAAGCTGGGGGGCTCTGCCCCATGAAGGCAGAGAGAGGGGTCGTGCCAGAGCCAGGGAGAGAACCCAGGAGTCCTGGCCCCAGACCCCCTGCTCTAACCACCAGACCCCACTCCCCTCCCAGAGCTGAGGAGAGAACCCAGGAGTTCTGGCCCCCAGCTCCCCTGCTCTAACCACTAGACCCCACTCCCCTCCCAGAGCTGAGGAGAGAACCCAGGCGTCCTGGCCCCCAGCCCCTGCTCTAACCACCAGACCCCACTCCCCTCCCAGAGCTGAGGAGAGAACCCAGGCGTCCTGGCCCCCAGCCCCTGCTCTAACCACCAGACCCCACTCCCCTCCCAGAGCTGAGGAGAGAACCCAGGCGTCCTGGCCCCCAGCCCCTGCTCTAACCACCAGACCCCACTCCCCTCCCAGAGCTGGGGAGAGAACCCAGGCGTCCTGGCCCCTGGGATGAGCGGAAGTTCTCGAGCGCTGTTACCCAATGGTGCCCTTTGCCCGGGTGTGACCCTTGGCCCCGGGCTGACCAGGGATTCACTTGCAGCCCTCAGGGGCCGTTTGAGCTGAAAGCTGCCAACTGGTCGCCCCGAGCCAGGCCCCCGAGCCCTGCCCAGCCCCCGGCCTGGCTCCCAGCCTTTGGGATGGGGGTGGCGGGAGCCCACGGGCCCCTCGTGGAGTGAATGCACCTGGCCTGGTTTCCCTGGGGAGGCTGGGAGCTGCAGGAGGGGGGGCCGCCGGGGAGCTGGGAGCCGATCGGGTCGGCCCCTCTAGCCCTCTGTGCTCCGCCAGCGTGGGACAAATCACCCCCCTGCCCCTGCGTCTGGCCACTGCCCCGGCTGGGCGCGCAGCGGCGGGCTCAGCGGGTGCCCCATGGCCTGTGTGCCGAGCCCCCAGGGCCCCGGCTGTTGGGAATGAGCCGCGGTTTTCCGAGCCTGAAAGGGGCTCTCGGAACCGCCTGAAAATGGGGCGTCTCAGGTCGGGTGAGAAGGGGGGAAGGAGCCTGGGGCCTTCAGAGCTGGACTCCTGGGTTCTATTCCCAGACCCTTCGGGGGCCTCGGTCGCCCACTCTGAGCCTCGCAGCCGTCTGGGCGTCCGCCCTGGTGCCGTCTCTCTGCGGCGGGGCGATGCCGGTGCCAGGGTGTTTGCAGCTAGCTAGTTAGCAGTGTTACCCCTGCCTCGCAGGGCGGCAGCGACTCAGGGCAGACCCAGGTCTCCTGGGTTCCAGCCTGGGGCCTCCACAAGGCCGGCCTCCCTGGCCCACGGGTTCTGTCTACGGCTGCTTGTGGAAGGTTGGCCCTGCTCCGTGCCTCAGTTCCCCCCCCCCGTAGCCCCCGGCTGATGCTCCCTGCGGCGCGGGTGGCGTTACGGTGCTTTGGAAGGGGAACAGGAAAGGGGCCGGGATGCTGAGCACCGATCACACCTGCCCCCCCCGCCCGTCACGTGCAGAGCAGACAAACCTGTCGGGATGGAAACCCTGACGTGCCCCAGCCTCTGCTTTCCCATGAGAAGGCTCTGACTCCCTGCCCTGCCCCCCGACGCCACCCAGGTACAGGCTGCCAGGGCTGGGGCTGTGGAATTACCGGATGGGGCAGCTTGGGACGGGGATTTGAGATCCAGCGAAAACTGGCTTCCCGAGAGGGGGGATCCTTTCCAAGCTGCTTTCCTGGGTAAGTGAGGCCCAGCCAGGTAGCTGTTAGCAGGGGAGCCTTGATGTCCTGACCAAGATGGGGCCCCATCGGGCCGGGCGCCGCCCAGACCCCGGCCGAGATCAGGGCCCCATCGGGCCGGGCGCCGCCCAGACCCCAGCCGAGATCGGGGCCCCGTCGGGCCGGGCGCCGCCCAGACCCCGGCCGAGATCAAGGCCCCGTCGGGCCGGGCGCCGCCCAGACCCCGGCCGAGATCAGGGCCCCGTCAGGCCGGGCGCCGCCCAGACCCCGGCCGAGATCAGGGCCCCGTCAGGCCGGGCGCCGCCCAGACCCCAGCCGAGATCAGGGCCCCGTCGGGCCGGGCGCTGCCCAGACCCCGACCGAGATCAGGGCCCCATCGGGCCGGGCGCCGCCCAGACCCCGGCCAAGATCAGGGCCCCGTCGGGCCGGGCGCCGCCCAGACCCCGACCGAGATCAGGGGCCCATCGGGCCGGGCGCCGCCCAGACCCCAGCCGAGATCGGGGCCCCGTCGGGCCGGGCGCTGCCCAGACCCCGACCGAGATCAGGGCCCCATCGGGCCGGGCGCCGCCCAGACCCCAGCCGAGATCAGGGCCCCATCGGGCCGGGCGCCGCCTGACCCGGGCTGGGTGCTCTGCCCAGCCAGCACAACAAAGGGCAGGTTGCTCTCCCCATGTCACTGCCGGGGGACTGAGGCCTGGGGAGATGCATGGAGGTGCCCAGGGCCGCCCCCTACATCAGTGGCAGAGCCAGGGGACCTCGTACAAACCCTTGGTTCTGCCCCCCACCCCGCCCGGGCCTTGCTGTGCTCGGCCCTGATCCCGCCAGCAGGGCTCTGCTCGGAGCTCCCAGCCGCCTCGCAGAGTCAGCAAGAAACCGCCAGGCGCTGGTCATGGAAAATGTGCGTCAGGCCGGGGCCGGGGGAAGTTCTCTGGGTGAGACGCTGAGCGGGGCAGGGGGAGTGTCACGGAGTGTGGGGGAGTCAGGTCCTGCACCCCCGGACTCCCTGCAGATTCATCAGGACTCTCAGCCAGCCAGTAAAGCAGAAGGTTTATTTAGACGACAGGAACACAGTCCAACACAGGTCTTGCAGGCACAGATAACCGGATCCCCCGGATAGGTCCATCTTGGGGGGCCCCACAGCCCCCCCCTGGGGATCAGAGCTCGGTCTCCCTGCCTCCCCTCTGTTCTCCAGCCAGCACTCATCTGCCCATTCCCTCCGGCCCCTCCTCTTTCCTCAGCTCCTTTCCTTTGTCTCCCCTGGCCAGAGGTGTCATCTCCCCTCCCCCAGGCCAAGCTCAGCTCACAGTTGAATTCCTGCATCTTCACCTAAACCTCTGGCTCTCCCCTCCCCCGCACAGACAGTCTGTGCTTCCTACTCCTTCACACCTCTCCCCCCTCCGAGACTGAACTGAGCGGGGTCACTCCAGCCAGTGACCCGGGGAAGTTCGGACCCACCTACAACCTTATGCCGCCCGCGCCCTCTCCCCACCCCAGTACCCCTGGGGTGCACACGGGGCTGGGGCCTTCCCCCCACGTTCCAGTCTGGGGGGCTGTGATTCAGGCTCTCTCGGTTCAGAGCCCCCCTCCTGACCCTGGCCCCCCTCCGGACAGGCTCCTCGGGGTGGGGCCCGGGCCTTACAGCCATCTCCCCCCTGTCCCGGGCCTTCCTCCCCCTCTGGCAGACGTCACAGGAGCGGCAGTGCTGCCGGACATGGGCAAAGACCCCAGGCCAGTAATAGTTCTGCAGCAGCCGCTGCTGGGTACGCCAGGCTCCCTGGTGCCCTGAGGGGGACATGTCATGGGCCTGGCACAGCAGCTGGTGGCGATACTCCTGGGGTACCACCAGCTGCCTCCTGATCCCTCCTGACTCCATCTTCCCTGGGGGAGCCCATTCTCGGTACAGGAGCCCCTTCTCCCACAGGAACCTTTTCCGGCCACCTCGTCCCATGGTCTGTCCCCCCCCGAGGTTGGCCAGGTCCCTTATCCTCCGCAAGGAGGGGTCTTCCCGCACCGCGGCCTGGTACTCAGCCGCTGGGGCAGGGGCGGGGATCTGCTCTCCCTCACCGGCTGGGTATGGGGCCACAGCCTCTCTGAGCCCCGTCCCTGGGCGTTCCCTCCCTACCGGGTCAGGGTCCGGTGTCTCGGCCAAAGTACTTTCCCCGGGGTCAGGGTGCAGAGCCCTGCGTCGACCCTGACTACGGTTCACGGACAGGGTACCCTGGGTGTTACTTGGCCAGTCCTCGAGGTCCCCCCCCATTAACACCTCCGTGGGCAAATGTGGGTGCACCCCCACGTCCTTGAGGCCCTCCTTGTCCCCCCACTTTAGGTGCACCCTCGCTACAGGCACCTTGAATGGGGTCCCGATCACACCCCTCAGGTTCAGGTAGGTGTTGGGCACCATCCGATCTGGGCCCACCACCTGCGGCCGGGCCAGCGTCACCTCTGCGCCCGTATCCCAGTACCCAGTGACCTCCTTCCCGTCTACCTCCAGGGGAACAAGGCACTCGCTCCGGAGGGGTAGTCCCGTGCCCACCCTGTAAACCCCAAACTCAGGGCTGGGAGCATCCAGCCCCTCGGAGGGGTCAACCCGGGGCCCCCCTCCCTCCTTCGCAGGGGGTACGCGGCCCACCCCCCTTTCGTGCGAACGCTGCCCCTCATCCGGCTGGGTCTCTACCAAGTTGATCCGGTGTGGGGTTGGTCTGCTCAGTTTGTCCCGGAGCTTGGGGCACTGGCCCCGTATGTGGCCCGGTTGGCCACATTGATAGCAGCCCATGTCTCGTGGGTCCCCTCGAGTGGGACGGCTGGACCTGACGCCAGATGCTTCCCTTTGGTGGGGGCTCTCCCTCGGCCCCTTCTGGGAGGTCCCATGGTGACTCTCTCTCTGCGTTGAGGCAGACCTGCTCCTTCGAGACGCCTCCCTGCCATCCCCCGCCCGACTGTCCATGTATTGGTCGGCCAGCCGGCCTGCATGCTGCGGGTTCTCCGGCTTCCGGTCCATCAGCCACTGCTTCAGGTCAGACGGGCACTGCGCATACAGGTGCTCCAGTACAACTAGGTCAAGCAGGTCCTCTCTAGTTTGGGCCCCGGCTGTCCACTTGCGGGCATACCCCTGCGCCCGGTTGACCAGTTGCAGGTATGTGACCTCCCGGGTCTTACGTTGACTCCGGAACCTCTTCCGGTACATCTCCGGGGTCAGCCCAAACTCGCGGAGCAAGGCCTCTTTGAACAGGTTGTAGTCCCCCGCCTCCTCCCCTCTCATTCGGCTGTACACCTCCACGGCGGTGGAGTCCAGTAAGGGGGTGAGGCGCCGGATCCTGTCTGCAGGGTCCACCTGGTGCAGCTCGCAGGCGTTCTCAAAGGCCGTCAGGAAGGTGTCTATGTCCTCCCCCTCCTTACGCGGGGCCAGGAAGCTCTTACCGAAGCTCTTTGTAGACTTGGGCCCCCCCTCACTCACCGCAGCCGGGGCCTCCCTGTTGTTCAGTTGGGCCATGGCCAGCTCATGTCTGCGCTGCTCCTCCTTCTCTCTCGCCTCGTATCCGCGTTGCTTCTCCTTCTCCTCCAGCTCACGCTGGCTTTGTCTTTCCTCATATGCCCTCAGCTCCTTACGCTCCTCCATCTCCATCTCCATCCGTTTGATCTCTCTCTCCAAGTCCAGCCGCCTGCGCTCTACGGAGGCCGAGCGTCGCCGGGACGATCCCCTGCTGGCCGGGGGGGTCACGGTGCCCTCCGTAGCTGGGCTCCTCCTCCCCCTCCCCCTAGGCCTAGGGGTGGGGGGTCTCGGGACGCCCTCAGCGGCCGGCTGACCACTCCCAGCGGGGACAGACACTGGTGCCTGCGCTGCATCTGCCCGGCTGCTTCCCTCAGAGACAGGGACCGGTTCATTCCTGCGATCTCTCTCCTCCAGCCGGGCAATCAGCTGGGCCTTGGTGAGCTTCCCACAGTGCAGCCCCCTCTGCTTGCACAGCTCCACCAGCTCACACTTGCGCTTCTGGGAATACATCTTCCTGCTGGCCACTCGCAGGCTGGGGTGCTCGCCGCTCCCCACGGGTTCCAGGGGGACCCCTAGTGTGCCAGTCCTTGAGCTCACCACCTCTCTGCCAGGGTCGAGCTGCAGACTCCTCCGCCCCTGGGATCGCTCGCTGTGATCCCCCGGGGGACCCTGTTACTGCAAAGTCCTGCTCTCTGGCCACACTCGCCCAGGGGGGACTCGCCCCTTCGTTTTACTGCTCCCCAGTCACTTACGGCAGGAAGCGCCGTCCACGGGGTGCCGCCGATCCCACCGCTGCCACCAGTTGTCACGGAGTGTGGGGGAGTCAGGTCCTGCACCCCCGGACTCCCTGCAGATTCATCAGGACTCTCAGCCAGCCAGTAAAGCAGAAGGTTTATTTAGACGACAGGAACACAGTCCAACACAGGTCTTGCAGGCACAGATAACCGGATCCCCCGGATAGGTCCATCTTGGGGGGCCCCACAGCCCCCCCCTGGGGATCAGAGCTCGGTCTCCCTGCCTCCCCTCTGTTCTCCAGCCAGCACTCATCTGCCCATTCCCTCCGGCCCCTCCTCTTTCCTCAGCTCCTTTCCTTTGTCTCCCCTGGCCAGAGGTGTCATCTCCCCTCCCCCAGGCCAAGCTCAGCTCACAGTTGAATTCCTGCATCTTCACCTAAACCTCTGGCTCTCCCCTCCCCCGCACAGACAGTCTGTGCTTCCTACTCCTTCACAGGGAGGGAGCGTCTGCTGGAAGGGTGAAGCTGGTGCAGCCGTGAGCTGGTTTGGTAACAATGGCTGAGGCTCCTGGCTGTGTTGTGCTCTTGAGAAACCCCTAGAACCCAGGAGTCCTGGCTCCCAGCCCCCTGCTCTAACTACTAGACCCCACTCCCCTCCGAGAACTGGAGAGCGAACCCCGGAGTCCTGGCTCCCAGCCCCCTGCTCTAACTACTAGACCCCACTCCCCTCCGAGAACTGGAGAGCAAACCCAGGAGTCCTGGCTCCCAGCCCCCCCTCGCTCTAACCACTAGACCCCCCTCCCCTCCCAGAGCCGGGAAGAGAACCCAGGAGTCCTGGCTCCCAGACACGAGGCCCACATGGGCTTGTCCCTCAGACAGACCCCCGGAGCTGCCGGTGGCTGAGTCCCCTCTGCAGGGGCCATATGGGGGTGGGGGTGGCCTTGACCTGGCCCTCCCGACTCCTGTCCCTGGTCAGAGGGGGCAGCGCGGGGGCCGTTCTCCGCGGCTCCATGACTAGCTGGTGCCAGCAGCCGTAGGGATCCCGCCCCCGCACCGTGTGGCAGCGACCTGTGCCCTGGGTGAAAGTCCAGGCGGGGGCGGGGATGGGGCTCTGATCCGCGCCAAGCGGAGGTGACAAGCCAGCGTCTCTCCGTGGGGCAGCGCCTGCACTGACCTGGGCCCCTCGGCCCCCCACCCGCGACCGGCTCCGGGCCCCCGGCGGGTAGCGGGGACCAGACACCAGCGGCACTGGGCCCATGCAGGAGGGGGCAGAGCCGCAGGTCGGAGGGGAGCTGCCCACGGGCTGGGGGAGGGCGCAGTGTCTGGGTGCCTGCAGGCGGGGGTCGAGGGCCTGGGTGGGCGACAGGCGCACCTGGGCGGGAACCCCCCCATAACCAATGGGTGGGCCCGGCCGAGCTTCCGAACTAGCCATGTACATGGGCTCAGATTGGCCCCACTTGTAGGACATGTGGGGGGCTGGGAGCCAGGACTCCTGGGTTCTATCCCCAGCTCTGGGAGAGGAGCAGGGTCTAGTGGTTAAAGCAGCGGTTGGGGGAGGAGTCCCTCCCTTTTTGTTCTTTTTCCAGCTCTGCCGCAGATATTCTGGGCCTCAGTTTCCCCACCTGTAACATGGGGAGAACAATCCTTCCCGTGAGCTGTGCGGGGCAGGGACGGGCTCTCACTCGGGGTCTGTGCAGCACCTGGCACACTGGGGCCGGGGGGGTGATCTCAGCTGGGACCCTCCTACAGTACGGGGGGCACTGCCAGGTCTCCCTGCTCGCAGCCCGGGCGCTGACCCCCTCCCTGCCTTTCTCTGTAGAACAAGCCGTGGAAGAAACTCAAGAGCATGGTCCACTGGTCGCCTTTCGTCGTGTCCTTCAAGAGGCGCTACCCATGGGTGCAGCTGGCCGGCCATGCGGGTGAGAGGGGCACGGCGAGCCAGTGCGGGAGGGGTGCAGCCAGCCCCGATGGGGGCTGGCGAAGGCAGCGCCGTGTGCCCAGCGGGCACGGGCCGGGGTGCGTCCGGGCTGCCCTGACACCAGCCGTCCCCTCTCTCCCCCGCAGGGAATTTCAAAGCCGGGGACTACGGGCGGATCCTGAAGAAGTTCTGCCCGCGGGAGCAGCAGTGCCTGGAGCGCCTCATGCGGGACTCGCTGCGCCCCCACGTGCCCGCCTACTTCGGGCTGGCGCAGCGGGACGGCGAGTGCTACAACCAGATGGAGGATCTGCTGGCCGCCTTCGAGACGCCCTCCATCATGGACTGTAAGATGGGGGTCAGGTGAGAGCCCGGCTGCGGGGCACAGGCGAGCCGACTCAGCGAGAACCCAGGAGTCCTGGCTCCCAGGCCCCCGCTCTAACCATCAGACCCCACTCCCCTCCCAGAGCCGGGACAGAACCCAGGAGTCCTGGCTCCCAGCCCCCCGCTCTAACCACTAGACCCCACTCCCCACCCAGAGCCGGGGAGAGAACCCAGGAGTCCTGGCTCCCAGCTCCCCGCTCTAACCACCAGACCCCACTCCCCTCCCAGAGCCGGGGAGAGAACCCAGGAGTCCTGGCTCCCAGCCCCCCGCTCTAACCACTAGACCCCACTCCCCTCCCAGAGCCGGGACAGAACCCAGGAGTCCTGGCTCCCAGCCCCCCCTGCTCTAACCACTAGACCCCACTCCCCTCCCAGAGCCGGGGAGAGAACCCAGGAGTCCTGGCTCCCAGCCCCCCGCTCTAACCACTAGACCCCACTCCCCTCCCAGAGCCGGGACAGAACCCAGGAGTCCTGGCTCCCAGCCCCCCGCTCTAACCACTAGACCCCACTCCCCTCCCAGAGCCAGGGAGAGAACCCAGGAGTCCTGGCTCCCTGCCCCCTGCTCTAACCACTAGACCCCACAGCCAGGGTAGAACCCAGGAGCCCTGCGCTGGGAGTACCAGACCCCAGGGCCGGCCGAGGCGCGGGCCGTGGGGTGAGCGCCCCCCGCTGATCCCCGCTCTGCCCCCCGCAGGACGTACCTGGAGGAGGAGCTGGAGCAGGCCCGGCTGAAGCCCCGGCTGCGCCGCGACATGTACGAGAAGATGGTGGCGGTGGAGCCGGGGGCGCCCACGCCCGAGGAGCGGGCCCAGCGCGCCGTGCTCAAGCCCCGCTACATGCAGTGGAGGGAGTCGCTGAGCTCCAGCGCCACGCTGGGCTTCCGCATCGAGGGCATCAAGGTGGGGGCCACGGGCTGGGGGGGGAGCAGGCCTGGCTGGGGGGGTCCCATCGGGCTGGGGCGGAGCAGGCCTGGCTGGGGGGGGTCCCATCGGGCTGGGGGGGAGCAGGCCTGGCTGGGGGGGGTCCCATCGGGCTGGGGCGGAGCAGGCCTGGCTGGGGGGGTCCCATCGGGCTGGGGGGGAGCAGGCCTGGCTGGGGGGGTCCCATCGGGCTGGGGGGGAGCAGGCCTGGCTTGGGGGGGTCCCATCGCGCTGGGGCGGAGCAGGCCTGGCGGGGGGGGGTCCCATCGGGCTGGGGCGGAGCAGGCCTGGCTGGGGGGGGTCCCATCGGGCTGGGGGGGAGCAGGCCTGGCTGGGGGGGGTCCCATCGGGCTGGGGCGGAGCAGGCCTGGCTGGGGGGGGTCCCAGCGGGCTGGGGGGGAGCAGGCCTGGCTGGGGGGGGTCCCATCGGGCTGGGGGGGAGCAGGCCTGGCTGGGGGGGGTCCCATCGGGCTGGGGGGGAGCAGGCCTGGCTGGGGAGGTCCCATCGCGCTGGGGTGGAGCAGGCCTGGCTGGAGCAGGGTATCTGGCTCTGGGGAGGGGAGCTCACGTCTGTGGGGAGCGGGTCTGACGGGGGCACGTGCGTCCCGCTCGGCCTCCCAGGCCCGGCCTGACGGGTCTCTGTGTCCCCAGAAAGCCGACGGCACCTGCAGCACCAACTTCAAGAAGACGCGGCTGCCCGAGCAGGTGGTGCAGGCGCTGGGCGACTTCGTGGACGGCGACAGAACCATCCTGGTGAGGGGCTGGGCTCCCCGGTGGTGCCGCTGGCCGTGGCCGGGGGGAATCGCCCAGGGCTTGGGCTTTTCGCTGCCGACATGCAGCCACCTCTGGGGCACGGCCCAGCGGCTGCTAGTATCTGTGAGACTTTCGTTTCAACTAGCGTGCGGCAGCACAGCGCCCCCTAGTGCTGTCCTAGCCCCGCCTCCTGCCCCACAGCGCCCCCCTGGGGCCAGCACCAACTTCCAGGGGAGAGCGCCCCCTACTGAGCGCCCGCCCCACAGCGCCCCCTAGCGCCAGCCCTGGGGCCAGCACCAACTGCCAGGGGAGAGCGCCCCCTGCTGAGCCCCGGCTCCCTGCCCCACAGCACCCCCTAGCACCAGCCCTGCTGGCCAGGGGAGAGCGCCCCTTGCTGAGCCCCGGCTCCCTGCCACCCAGCACCACCATGGGGCTAGCCCTGCCTGCCAGGGGAGCGCGCCCCCCCTGCTGCCCCCTGGCTCCCTGCCCCACAGCGCCCCCTAGCGCCAGCCCTGCCTGCCAGGGGAGGACGCCCCCTGTTGAATCGCTGGGGCCAGTACTTGCAGATCGGGGCAGCCGCGTTCCCCTCCCTGCCAGGGCCCAGACGGGCTGGGCCTGGCTAGTGCTCGGGGCAGCTGGGCGGGTCCCGCCGCGCCATCGCCCCCTGCTGGCCTCCCGCCGCGCCCTCGCCCTCACCTGCCCCCCTCCCCTCTTCCTCCCCAGACACACTACCTGGGCCGCTTGAAGGAGCTGCGGGCGGCGCTGGAGCAGTCCGAGTTCTTCACGACCCACGAGGTAGGTTCTGGGCGTGGGGCTGGGGGAGGCGCTCCCTGCCGAGTGCCCCTCACCCTGGGGATCTGGGCACACGCGCCCGGATGCAGGGTCTGTTCTCCTGCCCACTGGCAGCCCCAGGGAAGGAACCCAGGAGTCCTGGCTCCCAGCCCCGCCCCGCTCTGAGCTCCGTTTGCCCCCCAACAGGTGGTGGGGAGCTCTCTGCTTTTCGTCCATGACCGGACGGGGCTGGCCAAGGTCTGGATGATCGACTTCGGCAAGACGGTGCCGCTGGCCGGGGGGCAGACACTGACGCATCGGCTGCCGTGGGTGGAGGGGAACCGGGAGGACGGCTACCTCTGGGGGCTGGACAATCTCATCGCCCTCTTCAGCACCATGGCGCAGGACTGAGCCGGGACCCCCAGCCCCGGCTCTGGGCAATAGCCGGGCACTGCCGTGCGGTGCCCTCCCTGCCTCTTATTTATACAGCCAGATATGCTACAGCCCGTCCGCCCGGGCCGGCTTCCAGCGGCTCGCACGGCCCCGCGCCGGGGCCAGGATGGGGCAGCGCCTGGCCCGTCACACAGACGTCAGGGCACCCGGTTTACACCAGCTAACGGGAAGGGGCGAGAACTGGTCCCGTCTCGGAGCGGAGCCACTTCCCGCTCAGCTGTTCGTTCCCCGGCCCAGCCCGAGGGAGAGCGAGGCCGGGGGAACCCTGGGAAGGCCGAGATTGGCCCCCGGCGCTGGAGCTTCGGGGCGCTCGACGGGAGACCCCAGCGTTTCGGGGGGCACTGGCTCAGCGATCCTGCACTCCAGGCCCTGGCAGTGACGCCGGCTGGAACCGAACGGGGCCCGGATCCTCTGGGCCCCTCTCCTGTTCACGGCCCATTTTCCTTCAGCTGGGTCGGGGGGGGGGAGGCCTCCCAGCCCCACTTCCTGCCCCTGCTGGTATCAGAGCCAGCCCCACCAGCGGGCTGCTCCAGAGGACCTGGTCTGCAGGAAGCTGCCCGTGGGCGGAGCAGCAGCTCCACGTTACCGATTCATGGGATGGTAAATTCAAGACACTTGCAAAGACTTTTTGGCAATAGCGACTGGGCCCTGGTGTGGTGGGCGGCTGTGGGCTCTGGCGCGACCCTCCCGGGCGGCAGGTCGCCCCCCAGCTGCAGGGTTCTCGGCCCTTCCCCTGAAGCATCTGTGGCCCTGCTGGAGGGGCGGATGCGGCCGGCGATTTCCACCCCCTGCACTTTCTTCTGCTGTGGCAAGGAGCCTCCGCCGGCCCGTGGCCGGGAAATGAGAACCCCGAGTTACTGCGAAGCTTGCACCCGCCGCGGGGAGCTCAGGGGTTGCCTGTGGCTGAGTCTATCCTCACCCGGGGGTGGTTTTCCTGGCGGCTGGAGAGCTGGAAAGCTCGGCCCGTCTTTACAGGGGTCTCGGCCCTTTGAGAACCAACCGGGACGCCACCTCCCCTGCCAGCTTTGTGTGGTTCTCCTAGCCCAGCCTTGGGCTCGCCCCGGGCTCTCGCCAGCCGCGGGCCACCTCTGTGCCAGGCTCCCGGCCCAGGGCGCGGGACGCACGCGCCGCACCTGAGTGACAAGGGCCCGCGTGAGGGGCCTGGTTTCCCCTGGCTCTGCCGCGCTCTCAGTGCCTCGTCTGCGTGAGCATCTCACGGGCAGAACCAAGCCCCCAGGAGCCGCTTCCACCGGCGCCAGCTCCAAGCCTGGCCACTCTGGGGAGCGGTTTCCAAGGCAGGATTCAGGAGCCCCGGCTCCATTAGGCCCGACCCAGGGCACTGCCAGTAGCTGCCTGAGCCGCTCAGATCTGCCGCCCCTGCCGGGTTCAGCTCGGGCTGAGCACAGACTCCCTGCACGTAGGAGCTCATGGGGAGGGGGGCAGGCGGGTGCGGGTCAGGGGCCCATCCTGCTCCCCACTGGCTCGGGCCCAGGAGCGCAGCGGGTAGCCAGCCAGGCGTTCGCTCCAGGCCCTCGAGTGCTGCACAGGAACCAGGGGGGACGGGCCCTTCCAAATCCAGCCGCCTGGGGCTCTGGCTGCTCTCAATAGCGCTGGGTCACACGGGCAGGGCGCTGGAAATGCGGCTGCCCCGGCTGAGCCACCGGCTCCGAGCCTTTGGTTCCAAACTCGGAGAACAGCTGCCATGGGTGCTAGTCCCTGCCGGCTATTCCCGCAGCGGAACTGACAGCCGAGATCTGGGCCCTGTGGGGCCGGGCGCTGCACGCACCCCGGGAGAGACAGTCCCTGCACCAAAGAGCTCACAGTCCAAAGGGCGGGAGGGGAAACCGAGGCACAGAGCGGGGCAGAGGCTTGCCCGGGGTCAGTGGCAGAGCTGGGACTGGAACCCAGGAGGCAGCACCCAACCCACACGACCTTGCTGCCCGAGGCTGTGAGCGGGTCAGCTCCTGGGGGGAGGGGGGTTCTGAACAGGTCCCCCAGTGGCAGTGCAGCCCTTGCAGCCAGTGGAGCGAGGGATGCTCCTGCCCCCTGCACGCAGGCAGGGCGTTCTCGGGACCGAGCGTTGTCCCCGGCCCATTCCTCTGTGTGGGGCTCTGCCGCCCGTCTGGAGCTGGGCACACGGCCAGGCCTCTGGGGCCGGAACCGTCACAATAAACAGAACCTGCCGGTGTGGAAACCAAACAGCCTTTGTCTTTAATGCACGTTGCTGGCGTGGGGCAAAGTTCCCAAGCTCGCTGTATGACAGCAACTCGAGAGAGCCGAGACCATCGCGCCGGGCGCTGCCCAGACCCCAGCTGAGATCGGGGCCCTGTCGCGCCGGGCGCTGCCCAGACCCTGGCCGAGATTGGGGCCCCGTCGGGCCGGGCGCCGCCCAGACCCTGGCCGAGATCGGGGCCCCGTCGTGCCGGATGCTGCCCACTGACCCTGGCCAAGATCGGGGCCCCCTCGGGCTGGGCGCCACCCAGACCCCGACTGAGAGCCAGTCCCTGCTCTCAAGAGCTAACAGTGGCGGGTGGCAGACAGGAAGCGTGAAGTTATTTTCAGAGCCGGCCACAAGTACCTGCCGTTTCCTGGCACCGTGGCCTCAAAGCAGGAATCTGGGTCAGTCTGAAAAGCGTCAGTGGGTGGAAGAGCGGCAGCTCCTCTGGAGAGGCCTGGAATAGCTGCGTCTCCCCCCCGGCCGCAGCCCGGCGGGCATCAGGGCTTCCTGCGGCACAGGAGAAAGGGGCCGGGGCCGCACCTGGCACTTAAACCCCAGCGGCTCTCTCCTCAGTGGGTCTGAGTATGATGCACCCTGCCCCTCCCCGGGCACTGCTCCGCCTCCAAGCGCTCTGCAAACGAGGGCTGGATCATCGGCCCCATTTTGCAGCGGGGAAACTGAGGCACAGAGAGGGGAAGAGAGGCAGAGCCAGGCCCCCCGAGTCCCAGATCAGTGCTCTACCCACTAGGCCCCGCTGTCCCTCGTAGCATGGGTGGGCCCAAGGGCTGCAGGGCGTCTCCTCCGCCCGGTGCTCTAGTGGCTCCTAGCGCTCGGCAGCAGGGGGTGGCCCGGCTGGCTGGGGCAGGGCGCTCTGTGCGGTCCGTGGGCGCAGCAGCAGGGTCTTGCCGCAGAGCCCTGCCCTCACGCCTCCCGCGGGCACCACGTAGGCCTTGCCGTCGCCTGCCCGCTTGGGGCAGAAGTCGGTCAGCTGGGCGTTGCTCTCGTGCGCCTGCCGGTAGCTCCACAGCTGGGGGCGCCAGCTCTTGCCCTGCTTGGAGAGCAGGTAGATCTCCAGCACGTCCTCCGGGGCGGGCGGGGGGCAGGCCGGGCCGGGGCGGAAGAGGCCGGAGATCTCCCCGTCCTCCTGGCAGGCCGGGCTGAGGGCGCCGCCCCTGAGGCCCAGCAGGACTCCTGCAGGGGGAGAGGAGCCAGCCAGTCTCCATCCTGTCCCAGCAGCCCCGCCACGCCCCTGGGATCACGGCCCGTGCGGGGGGCAGCCCCCCGGATGGGTCTCCGTGCCTGGCCAGCTGCCGCCCCCTTGTGGCGAGCCTGGGAAATGCAGCCAGGCCAACGCCCTCCTGTGCCAAGGGGGGGCGCAGGAAGCCCGGCTCTGACCGGGGCACCCCAGCCTTAGGGTGCTGGGAGCCCCAAGCCCTTCCGTGGGGAAGTTTGGGGGTGGACCGGGGCAGGTCGCAGCGGCTGCAGGGAGCTGCCCGGGAACAGGGCAAACGGCCTGGGCAGGAGGGGGCCGAGCTGCTGCTGGGACGTACCTGAGACGACGGCCCAGTGGGCTTTGTAGCCGCGTCGCCTGCAGGGCTCATGGTTGGAGTCCTCGTCGTAGCTGGGACGCCCGTTAAGGTTTGCCAAGGGGGCTGGGGCGGGCCGGCTGGCGAGGAAGGGGCTCGGGGGGAGAGCAGGCTGCCCCGGCTCTGGGCACCCGGCTCCTGCCCCTGGAGAGGTGCCCTCCCCACCAGGCGCTGACTGGGCACACGGGGTCGCTAAACCTCTCCAACCAGAGAGGGGCTGGAGCACGAAATCTGCTGCTGCCCGAATCTGCGGGCTCTGGAAGCCACCGCAGCGGCTGCCTCAGACGGGCGGGACACAGGGGGGTAGACGTGCGTGGGGCATTTAAGCACTGGGAGGGAGAAGGCACCTGCCCCACATTCATCTCCCCCCACTGCAGCCAGGAAGAGGAGACATGAGAGATGTGGCCACGTCCCACCCCAGAAGTGGCCGCATCTGCCTCTAAAATGACACCCCCAGGCCCACTCTACAGGGGTGTCAGAACGGCCCCAGCCCCGCCCGAGCGTGTAGGCTGCGGCGCGGACCCCATGGGGTCGCCGCGCACGGGAAGGATACGGCAGTAGCAGGGGGCAGCCAGCGGTCAGATGGCGAAGGATCTTGCCCCGGTTCTCTCCCTCCAGACCTCCGGAGAGCAGCTCGGCCCGGCACTGGAACAGCTCCTCGGCCAGCCGGGCCATAGCAGCCGCTGGGATGGACAGGGACAGGAATTCAAGCTGCCCGAGGGCCACCCCCAGCAGCGCAGCCCGAGCTCGGGCCATGGCCCGGCTTCCTGCTCCCCACAGCAGCGCTCCGAAAACACCCTGCCGGGGGGACGTGAGCCGCATGGGGATAACCGAGGGCTCTGCAGCCTGGCAAGGGGCTGACGCGACCCAGCAGCTGGGAGGTGAAGCTGGACACATTCAGGCAGGTTTGTAACAGGGAGGGGAAGGAACCGTTGGGACGATTTCCCCAGGGCAGCGGCGGGTTCTCCAGCACTGGAGCTGGTCAGAGCAAGATGGGGGTTTTTCGCAAAGCTCCTGTTCACACGGGGGCGAATTCAGGGAAGGCCCATGTCCTACGGGAGGTCGGACCAGCTGCTCCCAACGGTCCCTGCCCGCCTGAGACTCGATGAATCAGAGAGAACACACAACGCTGGCCCCTGGCCCCATGGCATTTATACAGGCCGGGCTCACTGGGGCCTGCACTCAGGATTTTATCAGCAGCCCAACGATAGCTGGTGTTTTTCCTGACAAAGCTCCACCACCTGGAGTCCTGGGATTCCACAAAATCCTCAACTTTCATTGGAAATGCAAGTGTCCAGCCCTGCTGGCCGTGGAGAAAAGCTGGGAAGGCTCCAAAGGTGAATTCCCAGCCCCAAGTGCTCGGCACACGCTCATGATCTCTGACTACTCAGGGCCGGCATTAGCGAGGCTCCCGCTGCCAGACCCGGCTTCCAGAGGAATCTTCCGCCTCGGACAGAAACCTCCAAGCGCTCGCTCCTCGTGGCACATTAACAGCCCCGCTGCGGGGTTTTCCCCTAAATCAAGGAGCTTGCAAGTTTTCGAGCAAACTAATCCCGCTGGGGGCACAGAGGCGGGAGCTGCTGCCGTGCAGAGAGCAGGGTTCAGAGAATAAGGCTGGAAGGGACAATTAGACCATCTAGTCTGACCTCCTGTCCCGCCCGGGCTGTTCCACGGCACCCCGCTCCCCCTGCGTCGAGCCCTTCCGGGAAGGGGTCCGGTCCCCAGCAACTCTCTAGGGGCAAAGCCCTCGTGCCCTGCGCTATGTACCACCTCTGGGCGCTGCCTCACGCAGCCGCAACGCAGACCAGGGTCTGGAGGTTCCCCCTGGTGCCCAGCCCAGCGCCTGGGGCCTAGCGCGAGGAGGGAGTTTTTAACCCCCAACGTGCCACGGGCGACCAGCCACCAACCTGAGAACATTTCCCCTTGGGCGGTGTAGCCTCTCTCCAGCGCCACCTGCACGATCCTCTCCAGGGAGACGTCCTGGGACAGGCCGAGGAGGGAGCCCGCCATCCACAGCGCCACCAGCCCGCACCTAGCGGGGGAGAGAGAAGAGACATTGCAGGGAGCCTGGGTCCCCCGGGCTGAGCTCGGCCAGACCCCCTCCCAGGGCGCTGGGTTCGGAGACGGGTATTTCTCTGCAAGCCTGGGAACGCTTCCCTGGGTTCCCGTGTCCTTAGGCCTCTTCCCCCTGCAGCCGGGGGCGCGGGTCACCGGCTGGGCTCATCTGGGCATGTCTCACTGCGTCGATTCCCTGCCATCACAGGGGCCTGGGGCAGCGGTGGCACCTCAGTCTCAACCCCTGAGGACTGAAATGCTTTGCTCCAACGCAACTCGCTGGGCTCAGCACATCGGTAACCGGGTGAGACCGAAGGGCCTGGCCACCCAGGAGATCAGGCTAGCGAACGGGCCGTCTGGCCCCAGATGCTAGCTCCAGCAAGGCCTTCATTCCTCCAGGGGAGGGTGCGGCTCGCTGGGGTGCCCCCCCCAGCTGGGGTTCAGGGGAGCTCCCGCTTTGCCTGGGGGCACCCGTTTGAGATGGAAAAGGCCAAGTGTGGGGTTTTTAAAGGCAGATCGCGAGTTGGGTGCTAGGTTTAGACCAACCAACCCATCCGCCCTTGTGCTACCTGCTGACGATCCCTTTCCCGCTGCTTGGGCAGCGCTCTCCGTAAACATCCGCATGGCTCCCTCCTCGGCCTCCTGCCCCCGCCGGGAAACGCTCCAACAGACTTCCCAGTGGTTAGGCCCCCGGTGGGCGTGGTACGGCCTCCTTGATTCCCGTGCTCCCTGTCCATCTGCATTGGCCAGCTCTTCTCTTCGACCTAGACTGCGGGGCTGTGGGGCAGGGCCTGTCTTTTGGGAGGTTTATACAGGACCCGGCCCCACGGCAACTGGCTCCCTGCTCAGACCCAGGCTGGCCATGTCTACGCTCCCGAGGCCCAGGCACAGAAGAGCTCTTGGCAACTGCTTGGGAGGGACCAAGCAGGGGAGGCTGTAGATCCATGGGACTGAGACCTCTGCCCCTGCCCCTGCCCCTGCCCCTGGGTGGGTCCAGCCCCCGGGGAAAGCCGCCTCGGCCTGCGTTTGCCCTGATAGAGAGGAAGCGGTTGCAATACTCACTGAGGCCCCTCTTGGATTAAGGAAGGCACCGGCCTGTTGTAGAGGAGCCACTTGAACTGCCCGCTAAAGCTGGAAGACAGAACCAGGCAAACACTTACTGGCCATTTGCTGTCCAGCCCCCACTCACCAGCACTTCCTCCTCTGCGTAATTCATGAGACGCTCTCGTCTCCTCGCCGAGCGCTTTGGGAGAACGAAGCAGAGGGCTGACCTCAGCTGCCGCTGGGATTGCGGCTACCTCTGGGCTGTGTGATGGCCACACGGCACTGCCCCACTATGGGGCAGGAAGTGGCCCAAGGTCCTGTACCCAGTTGGCCCTGCATAGGGAATTTAGGGAGGCAAAACGGAATTAGCTCATTAGGGCCTGGCCGGGACACCAGGGTTCACCACACCTGGACTTTGAGGCAAAGAGCAGAGACTAGGAACTAAGTTTTATGTCTCTTTTGAATTATGGGCACCTCCAGCAACACAGAGACCTCCACTGCCACCCTGAGGATTAGGGTCAGGGCTGACTGCTGTGAGGGGAGAGAACCCCCTGCTGAGCCCCCAGCCCCATAGCACAGCACCCCCTAGTGCTGCCCTGGGGAGAGCGCCCCCTGCTGCCCCATCCCGCTCCCTGCAGCATGGGCCCCCTGGCACCTGGGTTCTGCCTGGTGGGTCGCCCACCCGGCCCCAGCACCAGCCCCGCTCAGCAGGCGAGACCAGCCCGGGGATCCCGGCCCGGGGCCCGACCTGGATTTCCTGCGGCTCAGCAGCTCCCGGACGTCGTCCCCGCTGCCGGGCGCTGGGGCTGCTCGCTCCAGGGCCGCCTTGAAGAACTTGGCCTTGTCCAGCCCGTAGGTGGGCAGCAGACTGGGAGGGGGAGGGGGAGGGGGAGGGGGAGGAGGTGGGGCAGGGCCCTGCTGGAGGTTGGGTGGGGGAGGGGCAGAGCCCTGCTGGAGGGCGGGTGGGGGCGGGGGAGGGGCAGAGCCCTGCTGGGGGACAGGTGGGGACAGGGGTGGGGGAGGGGCAGGGCCGTGCTGGGGGGTGGGTGGGGGTGGGGCCATCCCCACCCTGGCTTTGGGGGAGGGGCAGCAGGAGGTGAAAGGGCGCAGACTAGAACCAAGGTCACTGGGGTATGGGTCAGGGGTCAGGGGTCACCGAGGGGTCATGGGGCGGGGGCGTGGCCCGGCGGGGTCGGAGGTCATGGGGCCGGGGTCGCCGCTGGGGGCGCTCTCAGGGCCCCGCCCGCCTGGCGTCCCGCTCGTGCCCCTCCTAAAATGGCGGCCGCCGGCTGAGCAGGCAGCGGCGGGGTGAATCCGATCACGTGATTGGATACCAGCCACCAGCTACTCGCCTCTCAGCCGCCCCTTCCGGGTCGCGTGACAAATACCGCCAATCAAATGTGATAACAGCGGTTACTGACACCTCCAATCAGCCAATGGCCGGCTCTTGCGCGCAAGGCGGGATTGCCGAGCCGAACACCAAATCCCCGTCTTAGGGGGGCGGGATAACGATTGAGAACCGCCTTTTGATTGGTCATGTTACAGGCCGTGACACTGCTTTGATTGGCCTGCCACACGCGAGGCCTTAGACCTTTCATTGGCCGGGGCCGGCGAGACGCCCTTTTATAGGCTCATGAGGCCGCCGCTGCTTCCTCGTGATTGGCTCGCGCGGACCGTGGGCGGGGTCGTGTCTCTCGGCGGGCTCCTGTGGCGGCGGCGGGCGGCGCTGGGCCTGCGGACTCCATCGGTGAGCGGCCGCGGCGGGGCGGCGCCATCGGGCCGCGGGGCCGGGGGGGATCGGGCCGGGGGGCAGCGCCCGGCCCGTGTGACCCAGTATGGCCGGGCGGGGGGGGGCGGCGGGGCCGCAGCCACCGGAGCCTTTCTGGGGGCGGGGCTTGTCCGGGGCCCCGCCCCCGAGCGCCCACATCCGGGTCCTACGGGGGGGTTCACTGGGGGCGGGGCCTGGCCCTGGGGGCGGGGCCTGGCGCCCCTTGAGGGCTCCCCTGGGGGCGGGGCGGGGGCCGTTCTCTGCCCCCTGGGGGGGCGCCATGGCCAGGCTGGGAGCCCGTGGCAGGAGCTGGGGGGCCCGGCTGGGGGGCTCCCGGGGGCTGGGGGGGGTCTGTGCCCTAGAGCCCAGGCTGCTGCCCCCCCCCATAGGGTCATGGCCCCAGACCCTCCCCACAAGCTGCCGCCCCTGGACGTGGCGTCGCGTTGCTGGCTCCTGAGGCCCCGCGTGGGCCCGTCTGGAGGTGGGGTGGGGTTAACCCCCGCGCCTGGAGCAGCCCTGGGCCCGTGGGGTCGCTGCCTCCAGCTCCTCGTGCGGGTCTGGCCCCGGGGGAGCAGGCTGGGGATCGTCTGCGGCCGCGCCCCCGGGTCACCTGGCTGCTGTGGCATTGGGAGCCTGCAGCCGGTTTCCCCCTTGCGCGCTCGCCTCGATTGACCGTCTCCCGTCTCGGCTCCTCAGACCCCGCTGGTGCGTAAGTGCCGAGGACGATGGCCGTCCCGGAAACCCGCCCCAATCACACCATCTACATCAACAACCTCAACGAGAAGATCAAGAAGGATGGTGAGCGAGTTCCTGTCTGGCGCTGGCGATGTGGGGGGCTGGGCTAAGGGGCTTTGGGGGGAAGCCGGGGGGTGTCTGGAGGACTCGCTCTCCCAGCCCCGCTCCTGCTCCCCTGTTGCTGTCTGGCCAGGGAGGACTGGGGGCTTTGGAGGGATAAAAGCGACTCCCACTCTCTGGCGCGGGGGGTGAGTGTCTCTGTCCGAGGCCGCAGGAGTCGCCCGGTCTGCGTCCAGCTCCTCGTAGTGCAGAGCTCCGTGTCTGTCTGCTCCGTGTACCTAACGCTCCGACTCTCTCCCCTAGAGCTGAAGAAATCTCTCTACGCCATCTTCTCCCAGTTCGGCCAGATCCTGGATATCCTGGTGTCCCAGAGCCTGAAGATGAGGGGACAAGCCTTTGTCATCTTCAAGGAGATCAGCAGCGCCACCAACGCCTTGAGGTCCATGCAGGGGTTCCCCTTCTACGACAAGCCGATGGTGAGTGCTGGGTGCCGCCCCGGGCTGGCGGTGGCCGTCTGGCGGGTGCTGTTGGAACTGCCTGAGCTGCTGCTCGGCCGTGCTCCCCCTGACGCGCTCTCTCCGCCCCCAGAGGATCCAGTACGCCAAGTCGGACTCCGACATCATCTCGAAAATGAAAGGCACCTACGTGGAGCGGGACCGCAAGCGGGAGAAGAGGAAGCCTAAGGGCCCGGAGACGCCCGTCGTCAAGAAACAGATGCCTGGGGCAGCTGCTCCGGTGGGAGCCGCAGTGCAAGGAGCTGTCCCTGTGAGTAACGTGAGCAGCGTCTCTGCCTGGGCCGCTGCCCCAGAGCAGGGGCCGGTTGGCAGCCGGAGCTCGGGGCCTGAGGGAGCCTTTCCTAGCGCAGCCGGCATGGTCTGTCTCGGGAGTCGGCCTGAGTCTGCGGGCCCCAGCCGGCTGTGGTTAGCTTCTGCGGCCAGCGGCGGGCTCTGATGTGAGTGCCAGGCCTGGGCTCAGGCAGCCCCCGAGGGCTCCGGGGCAGGTCAGCGCCCAGGATCTTGCTGTGAAGCTGGGCTCTCTCTCGCTCTCCCCCCCCCCCCCCATAGGGAATGCCGCCAATGAACCAGGCCCCCCGCATGATGCACCACATGGCAGGCCAGCCTCCGTACATGCCCCCTCCGGGTATGATCCCCCCACCTGGCATGACGCCCGGAGGAATCGCACCAGGGGCCATGGCTCCTCAGCAGATGATGCCTGGCCAGATGCCGCCTACCCAGCCGGTGAGTATGACAGAGCTTGGCCTGGCTCCGGCTCCTTTCCGGCAGCAGGTAGCAGTGGCCGTGTCCGATTGGGGCAAACCTCCCTCTGGGGGTGGGGCTTGGGGAACGGGGCTTTTCCCCTCCAAGGTACTGGCTCCAGTGGGGAGCGGAAGAGAACTCGCGAGCTGCTGTGGGACGCCTCCCTGAGGGGTAAGTCCTCCCCCCCCCCCCCCCCGGGCTCGCTGCTCGCCTCAGCCGAGAAGCCAGAGATGCTGAGTCCCAGGGGACTCCTCTGCGTGCAGAGCAGGGGCACTCGCCCTGGCAGGGGAGGGAGGGAGGGTGGCCTCGCCTGGCGCTGCCTCCGCTGTGTGCGTCTGGCCGGAGCCGCCCTGCGGGGTTCTGAGCCCTCCCAGCCAGGCTCCAGCCTGACCCCTGCTCGCTCTCTCCCTCGCAGCTCTCTGAGAACCCTCCCAATCACATCCTCTTCCTCACCAACCTGCCCGAGGAGACCAACGAGCTGATGCTGTCCATGCTCTTCAATCAGTGAGTGCGGGTCCTGGGGGGGGTGGGGGGGGCCAAACCTTGGTGCAAGTGGGCGCTCTGGGAGAGCGGGGAGCATGGTGCTTGGGAGGCCAATGGAGGGGGGCGGGTGCCAGTGATCTGGGGGCCTGTCCCCTCTAACAGCCGGGTCCTGCCCCCCAGGTTCCCGGGGTTCAAGGAGGTGCGGCTGGTGCCCGGGCGGCATGACATCGCTTTTGTGGAGTTCGATAACGAGGTGCAGGCTGGAGCCGCCCGCGACGCCCTCCAGGGCTTCAAGATCACACAGAGCAACGCCATGAAGATTTCCTTCGCCAAGAAGTGAAGCCCCCCAAGCCAGGCCCAGAACTGCCCCTCCCCACTCCCCCCAGTCAGTCTGTTCTGAACCTGGTTCCCCCCTGTTTTTACCAGTTCCCTGGAAGGTAAGTCTGTCCTCAGGGCCACCGGATTTCCAGCCCCAAACTCCCCCCGTTCCCCACAGCCTTGTGAACTGCTGGGGGGGAAGCGTCCGACCTGCGTCCCCCCTGCACACCACGCTGCCTTGCTCAGAGTGGGTAGGTGACTCTGGAGCGCCGCCAGCTGGTGATCCCTGCGTCTGCGACGAGCCTGGAGCTGGTGCGTGGTGGGATGGTTGGTACAGGGGGTGGGGGCGGCTAGAGGCAGCTAAAACCCTTCTGAAGCATTGTACCCAGAGTCTGCTGCTCAGACATTGCACCTGGCGCTCTCTGTTCTGTAATAAAAGCTCCCTTTGTGACCTCCCTGTGCCGTGGCTGGCCCGTTCCTCACGGGGATCCCCGGTGGGGTGGGGTGAAATCGACTGGGCGGATTCTCCACGGGGGAGTCTCATTCCCTTAAACGTGTGTCCTGAGAGATGGCTCTGAGCCATGCCCCCGGCAGGGGCATTGGCGGAAGCTGAAGGGAATTATTCCCAGCCCAGTGATTGTGAAAGTGGTGAATTCTGGGCTTACTCCACCAATATCCCAGAAGCCTTGGGGGGGGGAGGGGCTGTCTGTCCCTGCCTCCTTTAACACACAGCCTAGAGCTCCCAGGATGCACTGCTGGATGGAGCATTGCATGCTGGGAGAGAACACCGTGAACCGGGTGCCTGGGAGGGGTTGTGCCCCCAGCCTGGCAGAAGAATCACCAGTGGCTGGGGGTTGACTACCACGGTGCCCCCTCTGCCCCCCAGAGGTGGCTGCCTACCTCCTCCATTGGCTTCAGAGCTAGTCTGTTCACCCCCTGGCTGGCTGAGAGGAGCCCTGCAGGTGCTGGGGGGGTCGGGTGCTTCCCAGCAGCCCCCCGTGGGTGGGACGCATCCCCGGCAGGGGTGGGCTAGTGTGTTGAGTCGCAGAGCATGAGCTCAGAGCCCAGGACGCTGGCGCTGGCAGGAGCTAGTACTTGTGCCCTGTAGTGACCTGGTGCCAGCTGGCTCAGTGGGATCCCACTGCTGCCACAAGGAGCTTCTGAACTGGGGGGGGCTTCAGGGGGCTCCCCTCTGACCCGGGGCTGGTGGGAGGGCTTTGCCAGTGCCCCTCTCTCAACCCCTTCTCTGGGGGGGTCCTGCCCCTTCTGTGGGCCTCCGCTGGAGAGAGACGTGGACAATGGGCCCAGTATGTTACCCGAGAGCCGGCCCCTGCGTCAGCAGCCGGCCCCCCTCGCCCTCGCTCCTGGCTTGTGTTTGTGGCGCTGGATTATTTAAAAAGCGGCGCGGAAGGGGTCAGAGAATTCAAAGCTGGTGACTTGGCCCTGCCCCACGGCCTGGGGATGGGATTCTGTCTCCTCTCGCTCTCTGTGTGGCCTGGCCTGAAGGCGCCTTGTCTGTTGTGGACATGCAGCCACCTCTGGGGTGGGCCGTGCAGCAGCAGCACTGCGCAGTCGGCAGCAACCAGCCCAATCCTGGGAGAGCCATAAGGCCAGAGCATGGCATTGCCCCGGCTGATGTCTGGGCTGGGGGCCGGGGACACGGGCGACGTTCTGTCCAGAACCTGGTACCTGCAGCAGCACCATCCCCCCGACAGGTGTCAGGGTCACCCAGCGGCAGCATGCCCCCCCCGCGCTGCCCGGGGGTCAGCCCCACTGGGGGAAGGGCGCCCCCTAGTGCCAGGCAAGGCCCAGCACTGCCGAAGGGCCCCCTGCCGAATGAATCGGCACCTGCTCTGCCCAGTGGGGTGGCTGCTCCGGGATCTCCGAAAATGGCTCAGGGCGGGGACTAGAAACACAGCTGGGCCAAGCTGCGCTCCCTGCGTGGGCAGCCGGAGCCCGGGGCGGCTGCATTTCCCCACCATGGCTAACGCCCGGCTCTGGGCCCGGGCCGCTCTGCTGGGCGCCCTGCTGGGGCTGCTGCAGGGGGGCCGGCCGCTGGGCGAGCTGGCGGAGAAGAAGCTGTGTGCGGACGCCGACTGCAGCCGTAAGTGTGCCGGGGGGTGGGGGGGAGGCTGGGGCAGTGCCAAGGCCGAGGGGCTGCATGGGGGGCAGGGCTGTACCCTGAGGGGTGGCACGGGGCAGGCGTGGGGGGTGGGGCTGCGGGGCAGGGCTGTGCCCTGAGGGGTGGCACGGGGCAGGCGTGGGGGGTGGGGCTGGGGGGCAGGGCTGTGCCCTGAGGGGTGGCACGGGGCAGGCGTGGGGGGTGGGGCTGGGGGGCAGGGCTGTGCCCTGAGGGGTGGCACGGGGCAGGGCAGGTCCCCTCTGGGGGCAGTGCCCGGGCCTAGGGAATGACCCTCTGTCTCCCCCCCCCCCAGATCCGATCTCCATCGCGGTGGCCCTGCAGGATTACGCCGCCCCCGACTGCCGCTTCATCCCCATCCAGCGCGGGCAGGTCGTCTACGTCTTCTCCAAGCTGAGGGGCCGGGGCCGGCTGTTCTGGGGCGGCAGCGTGAGTGGCTGGAGGCGGGCGCTGGAGCTCGGGAAGCGGCTCCCTCGGCTCTGCTGGGGCATCAGCCCCCGCCCTGGCAGCGTGCCCCCGGTGGAGCGGGAGCCAGGGCCACGCCGAGGGCTGGGCCTGACCCCCGCACCCCCCAATCACCAGTCCCAGCCCCGGGTCCCATCTCAGCCCGGGGCCCCTCTGCAGGCTGGTGGGTTGCTGGGTCTCAGGTCCTGGGGGGCTGGTCCCAGCAGGGCAGGGGGCTCCCTGGAGAGGGGGGTTTGCCCTGCCCAGGCTGCAGTTCTGTGGGGGAGGGCTGATGTCGGGGGTCTTGGCACCCCAGCTTAACCCCCCAATCTCCTCCCCGCAGGTGCAGGGGGATTATTACGGGGAGCAGCCCGCCCGCCTGGGCTTCTTTCCCCGCAGCGTGGTCCAGGAGAGCCAGAACCTCAGGCCGGGGAAGGTGCAGGTCAAAACCGATGTGAGTAGCCGAACTGCAGCAGGTGGGCAGCCGAGTGGGGTGGGGGGTGGGGGGAGGCTCCCCGCACCATGGGGGCTGCCACCACCCGGAGACCGCGGCCCGCGGAGCGACTGGCCCTGGGGTCGGCTGGCATCTTCGCTCCATGCCTGGGGCACTGAGCCCCTGAGATGGGGGAGAGACTGCAGGGGTGGCAGATCTGGGGATAGAACCCAAGAGTCCTGGCCCCCCAGCTCTACCCACTAGTCCCCACTCCCCTCCCAGAGCTGGGGAGAGAACCCAGGAGTCCTGGCTCCCAGCCCCACCTCAGCTTGTCTTCTCCCCCCCTTGCCCGTGTCTGATCCCTGTACTCTCTCTTCCCTTCCAGCAATGGGATTTCTCCTGCCAGTGAGTCCTGCCGCGGCCCCCGCTGCCAGCGCTCGCGCAGCTCCCGGCACCCCCACCTGGGCACCGTGGCTCCAGCGCTTGGCCCAGGCCCTGCTGCTGTTCCAGAGCCCTGGGGGCAGGCGTGAATTTCCCTTTGCTGTAGCAATAACACTCCCCCCCTCACCCTGGGGCAGCTCCTTGTAGCTTCACCTCACCACCCCCCGCCTGCAGCCACTCCTAAATAAAGCCCCCCTGCAGCAACCTTGCTGGCCCCCGTCTTTCCCTGGGGAGGAAGCAGGAGCAGCGGATCCGGGGGGGGGGGGCTGTTTGCAGCTGCACTGGGGTCTTGCGGGTGCAGGCCGGCTGTTCACCTGACTGGCTTGAAAAGTGAGTCCCTGCTGGCTGGGGCGGGGGGCAGCCCCCAGGGGCACCCTGGGGGTGAAGGGGAGGTTCCCTCCAGTGTCCGGCTTGGTGGGGGCACTTGGGAATGTTCCCATCCCCTGTTTTCCCCCCTCCCCCACTGCTGCTCCCCCGTGGATGTGGGGGGCTGCTGCTGAGGCAGCGTCGTCCCCCTGGAGCAGCGGGCTGGAAATAGAAATCTCCTTCGTACGCCCTGCTCCAGATCTCTGACGCCCTGCTCCAGATCTCTGCCGCCCTGCCCTGCCTGTGCCACGCACTGTGCCCACCCCCCGGCGCGGGGCTGGGGGTGGCTTGGGGGGTGGGAAACGGGGATTTCTGATCCCTGCTTCCCCCCCCCCCGGGCTGAGGGGTGGGGCTGCGGGCCACAGGGCAGCTAGTTTCTCACCTGCCTGCTCAACGTGAAAGAAGACAAGCGGGTGCTGCCCTGAGGAGGCCGGGTAGCCGGCAGGCTCAGAAGAGGCGCTGCCTGAAGGGGGCAGGTCCCTTCTAGCTCCGGGCAGGGGCCATGTGGGGGGCTGCCCGGGCACTGGGGCCAGAGGCTGTCAGCCCCTGCCCTGCTCATTCCCTGGGGTTAGCGCACAGCGGAGCCCAGGGGCTGCCCCTGGAGCCCAGGCTGGCTGGGACTTTTCAGGTCTGTGCTGCCTGCAGCCGCCAGGAGCTCCGGCCCTCGAGCGAAGCTGCAACCAGCAGCAAAGCCGGCAGCTCCCCACTTCGGGTCCTGGCCCGGAGGCTGAGAGCAGGCTGGAGACCTGGGGCGAAGGGGGGGGGGGCGAGCGCACCTTGCAAAATCTGGAAGGCAGCCAAGAAAACGGGGGGGAGGTTGTAGATTTATTGTGTGTATGACGGTAGCACCCAGCAACTCGACCAACAGCCGGGCCCCCCACCCCAAAATCAGCCCCCTGTCTTCCCCGCTGCCCTGACCGCGACCAGGGCCCCGTCGGGCTGGGTGCTGAGACCTCCCCCCACCCCCGTCCCCAGCTCTGGAGCTCGCTGGCTGCTAGGGCTGGTTGTGGGAACTGCAGAGCGGCTCAGCAGCTCGCTGAAGCCAGGGCCCTGCAATCGGCCTGGCACCGTGTCCTCTTTCCAATAACAGGTGCCGCTCTCTGCACACGCGCCCGGCTTCTTCCTGCGTGTGCTGCTGGTGCGCGGAGGCGGCGCGAAGGCCCATAGACCCGCCCTGCGGCGGTGTCCCAAACACACGGGCAGGGGGCTCAGGGCAGACCCCAGCAGAGAGGGACCGTTTTCTATTAGTGCGCGACAGGGTGGTGGGTGGCCCCGGGCCGGGCTGGGCCGCAGTGACAAATGGTCTCTCCCAGGGGAATCAGCCAGGTGGGGCAGGCCCCAGAGCCGGGGGGAGGGGGGAGTATGGGGGCTCATGCCCCAGAGCTGGGGGCGGAGTTTCAGGGCTCAGGCTGAGACAGGTACCCGGTGCCCAGGATGTGCCCGGCTCAGCCAGGGTCCCTGGAGTGCCTGGGCAGGGGGAGCTGGATTCCCACGGTCTGGGCAGGGACACCCCCACCCCCCGCGCCTTGTGCCCCTCCCCCCCCGGCGTGCAGGGCGTGTCCCCCCCGCTGGGGGCGGGGCTATGGAAATGAGCCGGGCTATAAAGGCCCGCGCGGGGCAGGGCGCAGCGGCTTGGAGCGCAGGGCGCACGGGGGCGCAGCCGGCTCTGGACACCCCCTGACTCCCGCCTCCACCCCCTTCCCGCAAGGGGCCCGGCCCGGACCATGGCCCCCCAGGCGCTGCTGGCCGGGTACCCGCCTGCGCCCCCGGTGCCCCCGCACCGGCCCGCGCCCGGCCTGGGGCAGGAGCTGGAGCTGGAGCGGGCGCTGGAGCTGCAGTGCGTCCTGCTGGGGGACGGCGCCGTGGGCAAGACGAGCCTGGCGCTGAGCTACAGCGCCAACGGGTACCCGGCCCGCTACGTGCCCACGGCGCTGGACCGCTTCTCGGGTAGGGCCCGCGGGCGGGCTCCAGCCGCGCCGCCACCCCCCGGCCCGGCCCCGGCACCTGCCAAGGGCTTTCCCGCTCCCTGGGGCGCACGGTCCTTCCCCTCGCATCCCCCCGGAGGTCCCGCTGCCGGGGGCGGGGTGCTGTGCCCGCCCCGCTGCCCTGAATGGGACCCCCCCTTATTCCCCCTGCAGCCCAGTGTCAGGGGCTGGGAGCCAGGACTCCTGGGTTCTCTCCCTGGCTTGGGGGGGGGAGGGGAGGCTAGTGGTTAGAGCAGGGGGGAGGGGAGCCAGGACTCCTGGGTCCTCTCCCCGGCTCGGGGGGGCTAGTAGTGGTTAGAGCGGGGGTGGGGAGGCTGGGAGCCAGGACTCCTGGGTTCTGTCCCTGGCTTGGGGGGGAGGGGAGGCTAGTGGTTAGAGCAGGGGGGATGGGAGCCAGGACTCCTGGGTTCTATCCCTGGCTTGGGGGGGGGGAGGGGAGGCTAGTGGTTAGAGCAGGGGGGATGGGAGCCAGGACTCCTGGGTTCTATCCCTGGCTTGGGGGGGGAGGGGAGGCTAGTGGTTAGAGCAGGGGGGATGGGAGCCAGGACTCCTGGGTTCTGTCCCTGGCTTGGGGGGGAGGGGAGGCTAGTGGTTAGAGCAGAGGGGATGGGAGCCAAGACTCCTGGGTTCTGTCCCAGCACTGGAAGCGGCGGTAGCGGTTGGGGGAGGGGGGAAGGGAGCTCTGCCACTGACCTGCTTTTGAGAAGCGTAATGTCCCTGGGGTCGCGGGGGGGGGGGGGAGCATCTGGCTACAGGGGTAACAGTCTCTCCCCC
Source organism: Mauremys mutica (assembly GCF_020497125.1). NCBI lineage: Eukaryota > Metazoa > Chordata > Testudines > Geoemydidae > Mauremys > Mauremys mutica. Next base: position 1,516,077 of record NC_059086.1, read on the forward strand.
TTGCAGCCGTGGTGCAGGTGGACAGCGCCCCCGTGAGGCTGCACCTCTGTGACACAGCGGGGCAGGTAAGAGGCCAGCTGGGAGCTCCCTTTAACCCGTTCCCAGCAGCTGTTCAAACCCCGGGCACGTCGGAGCACGTCAGCCGGGAGGTGCTGGGCAGCTCTGCCCCTGCGGCCCCCTGCGCACTGGGGCTCTGCCCCGGCTCTGGGAGGGGAGTGGGGGCTAGTGGTTAGAGCGGGGGCTGGGAGCCAGGACTCCTGGGTTCTCTGGAGGGGAGTGGGGGCTAGTGGTTAGAGCAGGGGGCTGGGATCCAGGACTCCTGGGTTCTCTCCCCAGCTCTGGGAGGGGAGTGGGGGCTGGTGGGTTAGAGCAGGGGGGCTGGGATCCAGGACTCCTGGGTTCGCTCCCCAGCTTTGGGTGGGGAATGGGGGCTAGTGGTTAGAGCGGGGGCTGGGAGCCAGGACTCCTGGGTTCTCTCCCCAGCTCTGGGAGGGGAGTGGGGGCTAGTGGTTAGAGTGGGGGCTGGGATCCAGGACTCCTGGGTTCTCTGGAGGGGAGTGGGGGCTAGTGGTTAGAGCAGGGGGCTGGGAGCCAGGACTCCTGGGTTCTATTTCCAGATCCACCTCTGTCTCCAGGTGTGGCCCTGAGGAAGTTGGTTCTCTCCTTGGGCCCCAGCCCCCGTATCAGGGACACCGGGACAACCCCTCCCCCCAGGCTGGGGGCTGGGCGGGTCCGGGGGTCCCGCTGAGGGTGGCTGGAGGCACTCACTGGGGGCTCTCCCTCCCCTTCCCCCCAGGACGAGTTTGACACGCTGCGGCGGCTCTGCTACGCCAAGGCGGACGTCTTCCTCCTCTGCTTCAGCGTGGTGGCCCCCACCTCCTTCCAGAACGTGGGGGAGAAGTGGGTGCCGGAGCTGTGCCGGCTCTGCCCAGCTGCCCCCCTGCTGCTGGTGGGCACCCAGTGCGACCTGCGCCAGGACGTCCAGGTGCTCATCCAGCTGGCCCGGCGCCGGGAGAAGCCGGTGGCCGAGCCGGCGGCCCGGGCGCTGGCCCAGAAAGTGGGGGCCGTGGGCTACGTGGAGTGCTCGGCGCTGACCCAGCAGAACCTCAAGGAGGTGTTCGACACGGCCATCCTGGCGGGGCTGCGGCATGCCGAGGCCCGGAGCCGGCGGGCGCGGAGCACAGCCAGCCAGGTGCGGACGCTCTCCAAGGCCTGGTGGAAGAAGTACGTCTGTGTGCGGTAGCCGCCCTCCCCCCACCCCGTGTCCCTGGGGGCCACCCTCCAGCTGGGGGGTGAAGGGGGCTGGGCTGAGAACGGACAACTCAACCCAGGTGTGGATTCAAGAGCCTCCGGGCAGCTGCTGAACTGGGTGTTTGCCCGCGGGATGGAGACAGGCCCCGTGCCGTGCGGAGGGCTGTGCCGGGCTGCAGACTCCCCCACCCATGCCCATGTGGGCTGTGCTCCTGGGCTGCCGGTCTGCATGGCCCCCCCAATCCGGGGGGTCCGAATTCAAAGCAGGGGCTGGTTCCCTGCTGTGGAGAGAGCCAGAATCTCATCCCCTCAAGCTGCCTCCCTGCAGGACAGTCTGTCTTGGCCAGGGGTGGGGGAGGATCCCCCCCAGCACAGCCCCTTTGGCAGAGGATTTTGGTTTGCATGGGGCAGGGAGTGAACCGCTGCAGGAGGGTCGCCCCGCTGGACTGGGGAGGGGCAGAACCAGCCCCCCCAAACTGGCCCAGCCCCATGGCTGGGTTTAAATCCTCCCCCTCGCTGGGCACTTTGTGGAAGGGAATGGCCGGGGCACGGGGGGTGTCCGTACCGTGGGGGGCTCAGCCGGGCACTCCCTCCCCCAGCAGTCTCTAGGCGGGGTCAGAGCCAGCTGCAGCCACGGACTGGAGCTTCCCACGTGTGGGGCAGGCTGCGGGGGCTGGTCTCTGGAGGGCTGCATCCGCTCGTGGCCCTCCCCCACCCACTGCTATGTTTGCACTAGTATAAAAACATCCCTGGCCGAATGGGGGTTTGGCCAGGGGTTCCCTCTCACCCCGTGGAACGGGGACCCCATGACAAATCCCCCTTTCACCCCCTCCCAAGGCCTTAACCCCTTCCAAGCCAGCCGTGCTTGTCCTGTGCTGTCCCACTGGGAGCGGGGTGGGGGGGCTGCGGGCTCTGCAGGCCGCCGGCAAAGGGGGGGGGGTCAGGGGGTGTGCTGCTGAACTGCCCCGAGCTCTGCCCCAGGGGTGCTGGTTTCTGATCCCAGCGGCGGGTGTGTGTGGGGGGGTGGCGGTTTGTCAGCTGCTGTTGTGATAACCCTGGGCAAAGCCAGGGGTCCGTCCGTCCGTCCGTCCCTCTGACCTTTCTTTTTTTTAAATGTCTTGAATCAATAAAGTTTCTTTCCCTGGTGCAAACGTTGTGGGAGCTCCCCTGGGAGCTGCTTGGTGGGGGCGGGGGGGAAGCCGAGCACTGGGGGGTCGATCAGTGCTTTGAAGGGGGGATTACAGCCCCCTCCCCCGAGCCTAGTGCCCCATGTCGCTGGGCACAGCCTCAGCCCAGCTCAGTTCAGGGGCTCGGGACGGGTCTGGGGATCCACTGCTGCCCTAGGCCGTGCGGCGGCTGGCTCAGGCCCAAGGTTTGCAAAGAGTTGGGGGGGGCCGGGGCTCTCGGCGCCACCTCCTGCCCCGCCCCTGGGGAAGGCCCCCAGGGTGAGAGCCGGCAGGTCCCCGATAACCAGCTGCCCCTGTTTGCCCAGGGTGGGTGAGCGGTTCGAGCAGGAAGGGAGGGCAGTGCCCCAGGCTCTTGTGCGCCGGGGTGGGGGGGAGGGAGCCAGCGACGTCAGGGCCAGGAAGGGAGAGAACCCAGGAGTCCTGGCTCCGAGCCCCCCCGCGTCTCACCACTGCCAGATGCCTCTCTCAGTTCACTTCTGTTCCCAGGAGCCCGCAGCCAGGGGGGCCCGGGGCCCCGCGCCCGGCTGAGCGGGACCTGGTGGGGTTCCCTGATGAGGAGACACCGAGCTCTGTATCGGGCTCCAGGAGACCATGACAGTCAGTCCCCACCTACTGCCAGCAGCCCCTAGGGGAGGAGGGGCAGGTCTAGTGGTTAGAGCAGGGACTGGGCGCCAGGACTCCTGGGTTCTGGGGCTCGGGGAGGGGGGTGGGCAGGGCAGGGCAGAGGCTGCCCCCTGGGGAGGAGGGAGGGTTGGTCAGGTTCCTTTTACTGCCCTTCCCTTGCTGTGGTCCCTGCTCGAAGCTGTTCCTGGCTGGAGACTGCAGCTGGCTCTGGCCTTATCAGCGGCTCCTGCTGCCCTGCCATAAAACTCAGGAGGGGAGCAGAGCCGACGGGAGCCTGGGCAAAGGGCGCTGGGGCCTCTTCTGCCCCAAGGACGGGGGTGGGGGACTCTGCAAAGAGCTGCGCTTTGCCTGACATGCCCCACCCCAGAGCTGGCTGCTTCCCTCTGCCAGAGCCGCTTCAGACCCTGAAAGTGGGGGAGAGAGACACGGTGCGGGGGCTGGGGTCGCTGGGGGACATGCCCCACCCCAGAGCTGGCTGCATCTTGCTGCAGGTTTGGGCCATGGCCCTTGGCATGTAACAATCAGCCTCACAGCAGCGGGGCACCAGCCTGCCCCCCTGGGCTAGGGGGCTGGGGATTCCTGGCGGGGGGGAAGAATCGGGAACAGGGAATCCCTGGCAGAGAATTACCCTGTGTGGGGATTCCCCAGGGCTTTACACCCCCAGTGGTGCTCAGCACCCCCCACCCCCACCCCACGGCTGTCAGGCCCGGGCAGCCTTTCCTGGAACCTGGACGATCTGATTCCTCGGGGCAAACCCCACTTCCCTTGCGGAAATCAGGAATCTGGGACGCGACGCTGGAAAACCCCGCCTGGCGGGAACGCGGCCGCCTGCGGGGGCAGCGGGTTAGGGGTCGGGATCTCAGTGGAGCAGGGCCAGCGGCCACTAACCAGGGATCCGGCCCCAGACCCTTAACCAACAGCATCAACTGGGAAAAGCCTGGGGCCTGGCTCCCACCCTCCCTGCTTCTAGCCACCAGCCTCCACTGCCCTCCCAGAGCTGGGGAGAGAACTCAGGAGTCCTGGCTCCCGGCCCCCCTGCTCTGACCCACCAGCCTCCACTCCCCTGCCAGAGTTGAGGAGAGAACCCAGGAGTCCTGGCCCCCAGCCCCCTCTCTGCTCTAACTACCAGGCAACTCGGATGCCCCCTGGCTTTTATTTCCTGGGCTGGAGGGAGGCAATATGGGGGTTTGGCAGGGGGTTGGGAGCCTCCATTTCTTCAGCCCCATTAACCGCCCCCCCCACGATCTGAGCCCTGCCCCGCCCCCCAGCTGCTGTTCCCGGAACTGGCTGGCAGAGGTGGGGCTGCCCACAGGCACGGGCAGGGCGTGTTCGCCTGGCAGGTACAGGGAGTCCATGGTACAGTCGCCCGCTACCTGCCGCGCCCAGGCGGCCTGCGCCTCCCCCCGCCCCCCGCCCCGGGTCAGGGCTTGCTGGGGCCTGTGGATGAGAGCACAGGGCTCCGGGGTGTGTCTCAGCGTGGTGCCCACGCAGTGCTGGAGGGCAGAGGGGAAACAGGACGCCTGGGTCCCATTCCCGGCTCTGGGGGGAGTGGAGTCCAGTGGTTAGTGCGGGGGGGGGAGGGGGCTGGGAGCCAGGACTCCTGGGTTCTATCCCTGGCTCTGGGGGGGAGTGGAGTCCAGTGGTTAGAGCGGGGGGGGAGGGGGCTGGGAGCCAGGACTCCTGGGTTTTCTCCCAGCTTGGGGCTAAGCTGGTCTCTCTGAGGGGGGGGCCTGGGAGCCCCCACTCAACTCCCAGACTACAACATGGCCACTCACTTGGGGGCTGGGATCCCAAGGGGCTGCTGGTGAGGGGCACCGGCAGAGCTGGGGGGCAGTGGGGGGAGCCCAGGGCTGCTTAGATCCAGCTCCTGTCACCCTGGGGGAAGCCGCTCACACAGCAGCCTCCCTCCCCTCCCTGCTCCTGGGGCTCTTAGCTCCCCAAACCCCCCTTCCCTCAGCAGCAAATCCAGGGGTGGGGGCGGAGGGGGAAGCTCCTGGAGCAGAATCGCTGGGCGCAGGCCCTGGGTGCGGGGGGTCAATCCAGGGCAGGGGGCAGATTTCAGCCCTGGGCACATGCCCCCCACCATGGTGCCACCTGCCCCATGCCTCCCCCACGGTGCCACCCGGCCCTGCACCCGAGGGTGAGCCGCAGGCTGGGCTGAGCTCGGGCGAGGAAAGGAAGGAAGGAGCCGGTGGAGGGTGGGGCTGGAACACAGCTGTGAATAACAGGAGTGGTGTGGGGGGGGGGGCGAGCAGTGAGACCCCATCCCAGCCCAGGCTGTGGGGAGGCGTCTGGGATCTGAGCCAGGCCTGCCTGGGGGCCCCCCAGCTGCCTGGCGAGGGGGACACAGGCGGTGCCGGGGCTGAGATGAAAGAGCCGGGGGCAGCCGGCCCTGGGCTCCCTCTGCAGCTGGTGCCCCCGGAGCCCAGAACACAGGTGGGGGGGGGGCTATGGGGCCCTGCTGAGCCCCCGGGCTGGTTCCACCAGTCTGGAACCCCATCACTGGCCCTTTCCTACAGCGACCCCCCTGCCCGCTGCGGAGCTGCCTCTGCCCCGTGCCCCCTCCCCGCCTGGCCCTTCACGCCAAGGGCCCTGGGGTCCGGCCGAGGCAGCTGCTTCTCCCGGAGACGCTCCAGCCCCGCGTCCTTAGCCCTACGGCTCACAGACAAAGCTGGGCGAGAACCCAGGAGTCCGGGCTCCAGCCCCACCCCCGCTCTAACCACTAGACCCCACTCCCCTCACTGAGCCGGGCGAGAACCCAGGAGTCCGGGCTCCAGCCCCCCCCCCCGCTCTAACCAATAGACACCGGTCCCCTCACTGAGCCGGGCGAGAACCCAGGAGTCCGGGCTCCCAGCCCCCCCCGCTCTAACCACTAGACCCCACTCCCCTCACTGAGCCGGGCGAGAACCCAGGAGTCCGGGCTCCAGCCCCCCCCCCCGCTCTAACCACTAGACCCCACTCCCCTCACTGAGCCGGGAGAGAACCCAGGAGTCCGGGCTCCAGCCCCCCCCTGCTCTAACCACTAGACCCCCCTTCCCTCCCAGTGCCAGAGATAGAACCCAGGAGTCCGGGCTCCCAGCCCCGCCTTTCCCGCTAAGCCCCGCCCCTGTAACCCCCGTGACGTCAGACGCACGCCGGCGCGCGCGCAGACCCGGAAGTGCCTCCCCCGGCCGGGTCGCTGGGCGCCGCCATATCGCGCCCGCTCCGCTCGGCAGCTCCCGGCCCCGCCCCGCCCCGGCCCAGCCATGTCCGAGAGCTACGGTCAGCGGGGTGGGGGGGGGGGACTCTGTGCGGGGGGGTGCAGAGTGGGGGAGGGGCGAGCTCCGTGCGGGGGGGGGTGCAGTGGGGGAGGGGGGAGTTCTGTGCAGTGGGGGTGGGGGGGGGGCTGTGCGGGCGGGGGTGGAGGGGGGGAGGGGCGAGGGCTGGGGGGGGGGGGGTGCAGGGGGTGTGGGGCGAGCGGTGTGCGGGGGGGGGCGCAGAGTGGGGGAGGGAGGAGCTCCGTGCGGGGGGGGTGCAGTGGGGGGAGGGGGGAGCTCCGTGCGGGGGGGGTGCAGAGTGGGGGAGGGGCGAGCTCCGTGCGGGGGGGGGTGCAGTGGGGGGAGGGGCGAGCTCCTGCGGGGGGGTGCAGTGGGGGGAGGGGCGAGCTCTGTGCGGGGGGGGTGTGCAGTGGGGGAGGGGCGAGCTGAGTGCAGGGGCTGGGGCCGGAGGCGGGGGGGTTCTGTGCGGGGGGGGCGGTTGGCCCATCTGGGTGAGTGTGAAGCAGGGTGGGGGTGCGTGGCAGGCAGTGGGGGTGCACTGAGGGGGAGGTCAGGCGTTGGGGTGTGGCTGGGGGCAATGGGAGAGGGGGTGGCACTGGGAGGAGTCGGGGGTGCCAGGAGGGGTGGGCGAGACGGGTGCCGCTGGGCCAAAGGTGACCCCCTGCGACCCCCCACCCCCCCATTCTCCAGCAGGCTGTGGCAGGCGACAGCCGGGGGATTGGCTCAGGCCTGGCAACGCTGCCCTGGCCCCAGAAATCCTCCCGAAGTAGCGTCCTTGGCCCGGTTTGGCCCCTGTGCGTGGTGCCCGGGGGGGGCTGGGAAAGTCCCGGGGGCGGAGAGACCCTGCCCTGGGAACGAACCGCGTTTCAGTGGCCCTGTGTGCACCCGGGGGTGCTTCGGGACAGCAGGGCTGGGCGCTGACGGAGGAACAGAGACGTGACTTTTTCACCTCCTCCGCCCGTGCGCAAAGCCCGACAGTTCCGCCCCTCGGGTTGTCTGCACGGGGAGCTCTTGCTCCGTAACGCCCCGGGCGAGCGTCCTTCTCCGCACGAAGCCTCTGGTTCGGAATCAGGCTCCCGTGGGTTACAGTGCTTTGGAGGAAGGCCTGGGGACGTCACCTTTCAGTACAGCCCCGGCCCGCATGGGAGTCAGCAGCTCCTAGGAGCACGTGCCGGGTCATGGGGCCTGTCTCTCAGAGGCTGCTGCTAGCTCGAGGCCTGGTCTGTGCAGCCAACGGGCGTGTTCAGCTGTACCGGGAGAGCCAAAGGGATTAGTGAACTGGTGTCCACACTGGGGCTTGGGCTGGTGTCACTCTGCCGGTAAATAAATAGAAAATCACCCCCCTTCCCCCAGCCAACATGCTGCTGGGCAGGTCAAGAGGCCAAAGAGTTTGTTTCAAACCACCTTTGTCGGAATCTCGCTGGCTGTTCGTCCGGCCTGACTCCCGGGGGAGCAGGGGAATCTCTTTTCGCTTGTTTTACTTTGTGCCTTTGCATGTCGTCAGGGTCACTGGTGGCACGGTTTCCTCGGTACCTGCGCTCGTGTTTGTGTTGTGTTCCGCACGAGCACGGACGGCGCCACGTGAAAAATGTGATCATAAAACCGCAGTTGGCAGAGAGGCAGGTGCCATGGCTGAGCTGACTTTGAACTCACTCACAGCCTAGATATCAAGATAACTGAGTTCCCTTTAAACCTGGCAAAGGCTTTGTTTGCTGGGCCCGGGTTTGTCTTGGAGGTGTAGGCCGGGGTTTTAAGATTGGGAGATAGCAGCCAGTGCTTGGGAAAGCAGCATCCCAAATATTTCCCTTGTAAACACGGTAATCATGGGACCTAAATCATTGAAGGGAGGTGGTTTTGCTTAATGGGAGAAGCCTTTCTCTCAGAGCTAGCATTGATTTTTAGCTTAGGATTCTCCATCACTGGCCATTTTAAAATCACGCTGGGCTCTTTTTGTAAAGGCTCTGCTCTGGTTCAGAGAGGAATTACTGATGCAGGGGAGTGCTGTGGCCTGGGTCAGGTGAAATTACTTAGCCTGGCCTCAGAGCGGGGCACAGGACTACGTGACTTACGAGATCCCTTTGAGTCCCATAGGTCTGTGATCCAGCGGTTCCTTCTGGCCGTGGAGTCTCTGAACCGGTGAAGGGGAAGCAGGAGAACACTCCTGCTTTCATCGTGAGGGCGTTTGTGACTCAAACGCCGCGAGGTTCTGCCGAAGACCAGGCATTTATCTGGGTACGGTAGCTGAGCCTACGGCTCATCATGGCCTGTTAGTTCCTGGTACCTCCCCATGGCTGCAGCTGCCTGTTGTCTCCTGGCCTATGGTGCCTAACACCACTGTCTCCGGTGCGCTCGGCAGCGTCCGTAGGGTCACTGCTAGGAAGCTGTTCTACGAGAGGATTGTAAATCAGGGCGTTTCAAGGAGCACCCCCCTCCAGTACGTTATTCCATCGTTGTTCCCTGCGGGGTTTCTCGCACCTTCCTATGGGCGTCGGGAGCTGGGCCTTTGTGGACACAGGCGATGGGCTTGGTCAGAGCTGACGTAGCCGTGCCCAGTGCTCTTATGCCAGAGAGGGAATGGGGCACAAAACTGCCTGCTGAGCTGAGAGTAAACAAACAGCCTGACTTGGGAACGGTGACAAGAGGGAGGGACACGAAGTGAGCCCCTGCCTCAGTTTCCCCATGTGTAAAATGCTTTCCCGCCAGTGGGCGAGTGGTACAGATCGAGGTGCTCGGGTACCAGTCGTGGGGCCATATACGTACCGTGCCTCCCCCCATGTGTTCTTAATGGAGCGGTTTCCCAGTGAGGAGTAGAATTGCTGTCTCCAGATCCAAATGGATGAATACCTGGGCAGGTGGTAATTTGGCGCGGGAGCAGGGAATGCTCCATGTATCGTATGGAGCCTGCTCCGCTTGGCAATCCCTTATCTGATGCCAAAAATCCACTGATGAGAAGAAGTCTCTGTCGTCCTGAGGGTGAAGACTTGCCCTGGAAGGGGAGAGGTGTGTGGGGACGGGCGGAGAGAGGGCTTTGTGGCTTTACATTGGCCCAGAACTGTCAATGCCTTATGCCCCCCGGCTGCCTTCGGTTGCAACCCACCAGTCGAGTAGCATTGATGTGGGCTTCAATGCAGTGACTCTTGCTTGCAAATTCTTCCAAATGTGCCTCTGGTAAATGAAAGAAGACGTTAGATTCCTAAGCGAAGCGCCAGTGAGTGGGACTTAAAACCAGCTTCCGCCCATGGGAGTCTGCGGGCTGGCCTACGCTGGGCGCGAACGTCGGCATCGTGTGAAAAATCCACCCCCGAGAGACAGTTAAGCCAACCTGACCCCCATGTGGACAGGGCTAGAATTTCTGTCGACCTCGCTACCGCCTCTCGGAAGTGGGTTACCCAGGCCGACGGGAGAACCAGCCGGCAGCATGAGCTTGAGTACGGCTACGGGGATCGCCACTCGGGTAGTGGTGCCATTCTCCCTTCAGTCTGGCTAGCGTGGCCGAAATAGCCAGGGCAGCTTGACTGTCCGCGTGGGCCGTGCCAGCCGGCCCAGAACTAGTGTCAACCGGGGCAGCTCGTTCTCCTTCCCAGGCGGAGCACGTCCCGCGGGGTGACGGCCCACGCTAGGACTGGGTTGTTCCCCCATCACCAGACTGGCATAGGTGAAGTGGCCCGGCTTTTGCTGTCTCTGTGTGGGGGGCACCCTGCAGAGGGGGGTCTCTAGGCTTTACTGTCGTGCCACCGGGGACAGGTCAGAATCTGAGCCGGAGATCATGCCTCGCGCCGCAGCCAGCAGGAACTGGGGGGAGCGTGTGGGACTTCAGCCCAAGAGATCTCCCTGGAGGCTGTTGTAATGGGAGGCTCTCGGGGGCGGGGGGAATACGCTACGGTTCTGTCCGGTGCCCACCCGCGGGAGGGCGGACGGCGCCGAGCACTCTGGGAAATCTGTTGGTCTCATTCGAACTCGTGTTTTGTTTCTGGCCTTCCCTTCTGACGGTGGCGAGAACTGCCCCTAAGGTCTCTGCACACTGCATTTAGCCCGGGAGAAAGGCCGAGGGCTGGATTCCCCTGCCCGTGCTGCCGTGCCAGGGATCCACCCCACGGTGCCGGGCAGCCTGGCTCCAGCTGGCCGAAGCAGGTGCTTATGGAGCAGCCCTGAGGCCTGTCTCAGCCTGTGTTCTGGCTCTGACAGTGGTTGGTGCTAGATGCTTCAAGGACAGCGGCAGCCATGGGATAATCTGCCCCCGCGTTATGTCCCATGCTGGTTTCTAATAGTTCGCTTGCTTAAGCCCTGAGTAGGAGGAGGGTTAATGACCCTTCTAAAACTGTTCATTGACTAGAATGACTCTGGCTCTTCTGGTTATGCTTATAAATGTCCAGGCCCTTCTTGTATCTTCCTTAGTTCTTGGTCTCCAACAACTTCATGTGGCAGCGAGTTCCACAGTCTAACCATGGTGTGTGGGAAAAGTCTGTCCTTTGGCCAGCTGTGCATTTCCCACCGGTGAATCACATTGGGGTCCCGTTGTGTGTGAGTGACCAGCCAAGGCGAACGGAAGCTCCTGGTCTCCCTTCTCTAGACCGGCTATTTTATCAAACACCCCCAGCCCGCCCCCGCGCTCGTCTCCTTTCTGAGGTAACCAGTCCCACTGTCTTCACAGGACTGTTGGTCCAGGCCGTTGATTGTTCTGACTGGCCTCCTGTGAACGCCTTCTAATTCGGTAATAGCCTCACCTCCTGCCAGTAGGGGATTTGAACCTGCGACCTCACACGCTCTGGACTGGAGTGAGACCGGTGCCTAGCTTAATAGCTGGGAGGCTCAAGCCCCTAACCCCTGGAGGCCTCTCTCTGGGCTGAGCAGCGTCGTGTCTCTGCTCCTCGTGTGCACACCTGGCTGCTGGCGATGGCCGCGGTGTCCGTGCCCCGGTGCGAGCGGAAGGGAGCTGGCTAGCGCCCAGTGGGGTGTAAATAATGCCAAGTTAACAGCGGTGCCAAAAGACGCCAAGCTGAGATCAGGCCCCCGTTGCGCCGGGCGCTGTCCGTACACCTAGGATGAGACCTCAGCGCGCTTTGTCTAACGAGCCTCACTGTCCCTTGTAGTGAGGTGCGGGGACCTGAGGTCACACGGGGAGTTTGACGCAGGGGAGCGCTGCACGTGCCTGTTTCTAAAGTCTGGTTAAGAAGATGCTCTGCTTTTCGTAAACCTCCCCAGCCCCTTTAAACAGAACATGCTGCCCCCTCCTCACGGCCCCCGCCCCCCACTCCAGTGTTACAACTGTGCTTGTTTTGTTCTTCAGATTTCCTCTTCAAGTTCCTGGTGATAGGAAGTGCCGGTACCGGGAAGTCGTGTCTCCTGCATCAGTTTATAGAGAATAAATGTAAGTAGCCCTGTTACTGTGGCCAGTGCTGTGTTTAGTTGAACTGATTTCTGTTCTGCTCCGGTGTTTCCTGAGACCCGAGACCCTCGGAGCTCATCCGAAGGGGGAGATTCTGCTGCACACTTGTTGCCAGAAAGACAATTGAATTTGCCTCCCGGTCTGTCCTTCAGCTCCAGAACTTGCCTTTTACAAAAGAAGCTGACGAAAGAGTGGGAGTTTTCACATCCAAATGTGCGGTGGTGATTTTTTTTATCACGACATTTTAAAACTTCAGCCTTCTTGAAAACCTTCTTCCTATTTTTTTTAATGGGAAAACTGAAACGGCTCGACTAGACTAACAGGAAATCCAACGTGAAACCCCTCCTGCTCTGTGGTTTTCGTTGCAAATGTCTTTGCACAACCCTGGCTTCCTCCATGTGTTCAGCAAATTACAAAATTGTATCCCAAAGGGGCTTCCCGTGTTGGTAACGAATCCGCCCGGCGCTTGATTTTCACACACTGTGGGTAGTGGGTTAACCGTGCCAAGGAAATGAAAAGGGCACGTTGTGGGGGGCACGCGCACACCGCACACACACACTCACACCCCTGCTAGTTATTGACACGTCATCTCTGCTGGCTCCCCGTGTGAGCAGATTTGTGCTGGGGTCTGACCGCTGCCTGCGTTCGCGTTTGACGCTCCCGCAGTGGGGTGCTGGGGCGTTCCTGGCTTTCTGTTCAGGTGACGTGACTCCCGGGGGCTGGGCGATCGCATGGCAGCGCTGGGTCAGGATCCTTCATGCTGCTGCGCCGCCGAATCGTGTTTTCACGGCTGGACCAAAACCGCAAAGTTGGCTCAATCTGGCAAATTTCCCAACAGTGGGAAGGCAAAAGCAGGCGTCTGTGTGTGCTGGTCCCCTGCTCGTGACAGCACTGTATTGGACCAGCAGTTTTTGGGGGGCGGCTATGGGGGGCAGGGCTGGGCTGGCAGGGGCTGTGGGTCGGGAGTGAGGGGCACCGGCAGGGCTGGAGGGGTGCGTTGGGCTAGTAGGGACTGCAGGTCGGGAGTGAGGGGCACTGGCAGGGCTGTGGGGGGCTGGGCTGGCAGGGGCTGCGGGTCGGGAGTGGGGGCACCGACAGAGCTGGGGGGGGTGGGTTGGGCTGGCAGGGGCTGTGGGTCGGGAGTGAGGGGCACCGGCAGGGCTGGGGGGGGCTGGGCTGGCAGGGGCTGCGGGTCGGGAGTGAGGGGCACCGGCAGAGCTGGGGGGGGGGAAGCTTGTCTGCCCTGTGCGTCTCCTGCTCACACTGTGTCGCTGCAGGAGGCCCTAACAATAACGTGACTCACTCCCGTCGCTCTGCAGCAGCTGCAGCCTCCGTCTGCGCGGGAATCGGACTGGAGCAGTCGCAGGTCGCTCGGGGCTGCCGGGGATCAGCTCCTGGTCCCGCAGCGGCTCCGCTTTGTAGCTGACCCTTAAGCGACCGGGGGCCTTCTCGGCCCGTCACTGACCTGGGGTCTCTCCCTTCTCCAGTCAAGCAGGATTCCAACCACACCATTGGGGTGGAGTTCGGGTCCAAGGTGGTGAACGTCGGTGGGAAAACGGTGAAACTGCAGATCTGGGACACGGCAGGACAGGAGCGGTTCAGGTAAAACCCCCTTGTCCAGCGACGTCTGCAGCCGGGTGCCGCAGCCGCCAGCCTTCCAGGCTCAGTCTGGAGACGGGGGATGGTCCCAGGAGCCTGCGAAAGGGGCGGCTGCGGGAGTTGAGCGGAATCGGAGATTGACAGGGGTCGCTTTTCCCATAGCCATGGAGGTGCAGCCACCTCTGGGGCGGGACGTGGCAGGTGCTTACCAGCACAGCACAACGCTCTGTGCCGGTGGAACAGGACAGGCCTGTGTGCAGACAGCGGGATGCTGGACCCTGGCCCATATTGCAGCTCTGCGTTACAGCAGCACTCAGAGGGCCCCGACCGAGACCGGGGACCTCCATTGTGCCCGGGCCCTTCTCTACAAACGGGCGAGACCCAGAAAGGGCGGGAGGGAAACCGAGGCACGGATGGGTGGGGACTTGTCCAAGGTCACGTGGCAGGTCAGTGGCCGAGCTGTCCTGACTCCCAGCCCAGTGTCCTGCCCACTAGGCCATGCTGCCACCCAGCCACCTAACGCTTGGCTGCTGGTAGCGTTCCCTGTTGTGGCGCCGCCTCCGTGTGCGATTTGAAAAGCCTTGAGTCCCTGCGCCTGCTCGCTCGGGGGGCTGCGGCGTGGGGCCAGGGGCGCGGCAGCAGGGTCTCCCCAGAGCTCGAGGGGTACGGACGATGGCCACGTCTCTGATGGGGACCCCCCTTCCCAAGGGCAGTGCAGAGAGACACCGTCCTTCCCATTGCTCTTGGGGTGTGGGGCCGTTCCCCGCTAGGATGCTGGGTCCGATCCGCCCTGGGCGGGGGTGGAATGCAGGAACCTCCCCCTGGGGGCACCGGCTCTGCTCCATCCCTGGAGGGAGGGGCCTTCCCTTCCCGGGGCCATTGGCAGGCTCAAGGATCTCGTTCCAGTTTGGCTCCAGTCTGAGACGGATCCGTGGGGCAGGGGCCACAGGACAGAACCCCACCGGGGGAGCCCCCCTCCCCCCCCCGAGAATCCAAGGCTTGTGTGGTCGAGCCCCCGTCTCAGCCCTGGGGCAGGTTGGCCGGCGTCTGTGTCCGCTGTGGGGCGGCCGCCAGAAACCCACCTCGTGCCTTCGGCTCCTCCATTACCCAGCGGCCCGACGCCTTCCCCCGCTCCCTTTCCACGGGGCCGTGCTCCCAGCTGACCCGAAATCGCCCCGCGGCTCCCAGCGAGCTCCTGGCCCTGCCGGTCGCTCCGAGTCTCTCTCCTCCCCCTCTAGGTCGGTGACGCGGAGCTACTACCGCGGAGCAGCCGGGGCTCTGCTGGCGTACGACATCACCAGGTGGGTGTTCAGCGCCGCGGGGGGGACTCCCGGCTGGGGGTCGGAGCGATGCCCTGGGCCCCCCCCACCCAGCTCCCTGGGCAGGTGTCCAGACAGAACTAGATTAAAGCCACAGAAACGGAACCCGAACAGGCCCCCCCCGTTCCGGGCCGGGGAGCCGGGCCGGTCCCACCCCAGCGGCCGAGCCGAACCGGTTCTGTTCGGCTCCTCGACTTGGCCACGTAGGAACGCGCGTCCCCCCGGTCCGTGCAGCCCGCGCCCGAGGTCAGCGCCTGCAGCGGGCGCCGCACAGGGACCCTGGGGGGCAGCCCCCGATCCGGGACCCCCCCGCTGCCCCCTCCGTCCTGTGTTGCAGCCGGGAGACCTACAACGCGCTGACCCACTGGCTGACGGACGCCCGGACCCTCGCCAGCCCCAGCATCGTCATCATCCTCTGCGGGAACAAGAAGGACCTGGATGCGGACCGGGAAGTGACCTTCCTGGAAGCCTCCCGCTTCGCGCAAGAGAACGGTACCGAGCCGGGTGCTGCTCTGGGGGCTCGGTAGCCCCTGCCTGGCCCGTTCCATGGGGGGGGGGGGGGGGGGGGTTTCCTTGGGGGTGTCCCCTGTCTGCTTTGTCATGGCACCCGGCCTCATTGGTGTGCGAGTGTCCTGCCATCTCCCCGCAGCCAGGACGGGTCCAGCAGGGGACGGAGCTATGGAAAGTGGTGTGGGGGCAGGCAGGGCTGGCCCCAGGGCGGTGTTAGGGGGTGGGGAGCTTGGCGGGGGGGTGCTGTCCCTCGGCTGGCAGGGCTGGCCCCAGGGCGGTGTTGGGGGGCGGGGGGCTCGGCGGGGAGTGCTCTCCCCCGGTGGGCAGGGCTGGCCCCAGGGCGGTGTTAGGGGGTGGGGGGCTCGGCAGGGGGGCACTCTCCCCCGGCGGGCAGGGCTGGCCCCAGGGCGGTGTTGGGGGGCGGGGGGCTCGGCGGGGAGTGCTCTCCCCCGGTGGGCAGGGCTGGCCCCAGGGCGGTGTTAGGGGGTGGGGGGCTCGGCAGGGGGGCACTCTCCCCCGGCGGGCAGGGCGGGCCCCAGGGCGGTGTTAGGGGGTGGGGGGTTTGGCGGGGGGGTGCTGTCCCTCGGCAGGCAGGGCTGGCCCCAGGGCGGTGTTGGGGGGGGGGGGGCTCGGCGGGGAGTGCTCTCCCCCGGTGGGCAGGGCTGGCCCCAGGGCGGTGTTAGGGGGTGGGGGGCTCGGCAGGGGGGCACTCTCCCCCGGCGGGCAGGGCTGGCCCCAGGGCGGTGTTAGGGGGTGGGGGGTTTGGCGGGGGGGTGCTGTCCCTCGGCGGGCAGGGCTGGCCCCAGGGCGGTGTTAGGGGGTGGGGGGATAGGCGGGGTGGTGCTGTCCCTCGGCAGGCAGGGCTGGCCCCAGGGCGGTGTGGGGGGGCGGGGGGCTCGGCGGGGAGTGCTCTCCCCCGGCGGGCAGGGCTGGCCCCAGGGCGGTGTTAGGGGGTGGGGGGCTTGGCGGGGGAGTGCTCTCCCCCGGCGGGCAGGGCTGGCCCCAGGGCGGTGTTGGGGGGCGGGGGGCTCAGCGGGGAGTGCTCTCCCCCGGCGGGCAGGGCTGGCCCCAGGGCGGTGTTGGGGGGTGGGGGGCTCAGCGAGGGGGTGCTCTCCCCCGGCGGGCAGGGCTGGCCCCAGGGCGGTGTTAGGGGGTGGGGGGCTTGGTGGGGGGTGCTGTCCCTCGGCAGGCAGGGCTGGTCACGGAGCGGGTGCTGGGGGGTGGGGGGCTCGGCAGGGGGGCACTCTCCCCCGGCGGGCAGGGCTGGCCCCAGGGCGGTGTTAGGGGGTGGGGGGCTCGGCAGGGGGGCACTCTCCCCCGGCGGGCAGGGCTGGCCCCAGGGCGGTGTTGGGGGGTGGGGGGCTCGGCAGGGGGGCACTCTCCCCCGGCGGGCAGGGCTGGCCCCAGGGCGGTGTTAGGGGGTGGGGGGCTCAGCAGGGGGGTGCTGTCCCTCGGCAGGCAGGGCTGGTCCCGGAGCGGGTGCTGGGGGGTGGGGGGCTCGGCAGGGGGGTGCTGTCCCCCGGCGGGCAGGGCTGGCCCCAGGGCGGTGTTAGGGGGTGGGGGGCTCGGCAGGGGGCACTCTCCCCCGGCGGGCAGGGCTGGCCCCAGGGCGGTGTTAGGGGGTGGGGGGCTCGGCCGGGGGGCCCACACCCCCGGCGGGCAGGGCTGGCCCCACGGCGGGGTTAGGGGGTGGGGGGCTCGGCAGGGGGGCACTCTCCCCCGGCGGGCAGGGCTGGCCCCGGGGCGGTGTTGGGGGGCGGGGGGCTCAGCGGGGAGTGCTCTCCCCCGGCGGGCAGGGCTGGCCCCAGGGCGGTGTTAGGGGGTGGGGGGCTCAGCGGGGGGTGCTCTCCCCCGGCGGGCAGGGCTGGCCCCAGGGACCGGTGTTAGGGGGTGGGGGGGCTCAGCGGGGGGTGCTCTCCCCCGGAGGGCAGGGCTGGCCCCAGGGCGGTGTTAGGGGGTGGGGGGCTCGGCAGGGGGGCACTCTCCCCCGGCGGGCAGGGCTGGTCCCGGAGCGGGTGCTGGGGGGCGCGGTGCTGCTAGGAGGCGCCGTCTTTGCGGTGCTACCGCTCACGGGAGTTCTGGCCACGCCAGCATTAAAAGCCCGTGGCCCCCAGAAGGGCTCATGGGCCCTGGGCTGCTGCTCCAGCCCCGGAGGCAGGTGGCTCCTTTGAGCGCTCGGGGGAGGGCGGCAGCTGCGCTTGGCCCCTGGGGGCGGGCGGGGGAGCTCTGCAGACCTGCTAGGAGTGGCAGCCTGGCACCGGTGCTGTGTGGCCAGGAGGGGGAGCTCGGACTCCATGGCTGGAACCCTGCCTCAGACTGGCCGCGCCGGATCGGGCCCCGCTCCCAGCTGACGAGCAGCGGCTCCGTTCTGTGTGTGTAGCGGTGGCGCTGGATCGGGCCCTGTTGTACGCAGGTCCCGCTCCCCGGCTCGGTTCTGTGTGTCAGCCGGGCGGGATCCCGAGCGAGGGGCGGCTCCATTGTGTGTGTGTGTGTGTGTGTGTCGGTGGGGCAGGATCCTGAGCGAGGGGCGGCTCCGTTGTGTGTGTGGGGCAGGATCCTGAGCGAGGGGGGTTCCGGTGTGTGTGTGTGGGGGGGGGGGGGGGGGGAAGGGGGCAGGAACCTTAGCGTGGGGCGGCTCCGTTGTGTGGGTGGGGCAGGATCCTGAGCAAGGGGGTTTCCGGTGTGTGTGTGTGTCAGTCAGTCAGTCAGTCAGTCAGTGGGGCGGGATCCCGCGCGAGGGGCGGCTCCGGTGTGCGTGTGTGTCGGCCGGGCGGGATCCCGCGCGAGGGGCGGCTCCGGTGTGCGTGTGTGTCGGCCGGGCGGGATCCCGCGCGAGGGGCGGCTCTGGTGTGCGTGTGCGCCGGTCGGCGGGGATCCCGCGCGAGGGACGCTCCGTTGTGCGTGTGCCAGTGTCAGTCAGTGGGGCGGGATCCCGCGCAAGGGGCGGCTCCGGTGTGCGTGTGTGTCGGCCGGGTGGGATCCCGCGCGAGGGGCGGCTCCGGTGTGCGTGTCTGTCGGCCGGGTGGGGATCCCACGCGAGGGGCGGCTCCGGTGTGCGTGTGTGTCGGCCGGGCGGGATCCCGCGCGAGGGGCGGCTCCGGTGTGCGTGCCGGCCGGGCGAGAGGCAGCGTTGTCTCGCGATACCCAGCTGGGGCTGTCCCGGGCTTAGCGGGGCGCTGCGGCGAATCGGGCTGGGAACCGCCCCCCGGTTACCTTCCTGCTGTTTCTCTCTCCGCCTCGGCAGAGCTCATGTTCCTGGAGACCAGCGCGCTGACCGGGGAGAACGTGGAAGAAGCTTTCTTAAAATGTGCCAGGACCATACTGAACAAAATTGAATCAGGTACGAGGCTGGAGCTGGCGGGGGACCCTGGGGGGGCGACACAGCCCCACGCTTCCCCCTGGAGTGTTTCCAGCCTGAGCGTCCCAACCGGGAAGGGAAACGGGTTTCCAGTAATAAGAAGAATGATGGAGACAGAGGATGGTCTGGGCTCTGGCTGAGCCCGGGGGCCCAGGCGGGTTCTGAAGCAGGGCAGAGGCGGGGGTCTGGCCCAGTTCTCCCGGGGCGCGGCGCTGCCCCACGCCCCCTGCGCTCCGTGGCAGCGGTTCCCTGGCGCCCGCAGGGGGTTCGCTCTCCCAGCCCGCCGTGGCGGCCGCTCCCGGATCGATCTCGGCGACGGTAGAAAGGCTGGAGTCTGTTAGCAAGTGACTGCGGCCCGGAGTTGCCCGGCTGCTGCTGGTGCGAACCCAGGGCTGGGCCCCGCCTGTCCTGGCAGGGTCCTGGTGAAGATTCCTCCCTCCCTCCCAGCCCCACGCAGTCTGGGTGGGGGGGGGGGGGGTCGTGCGTCCCACCCTGCTGAGCGCTGCTCTGTCTGCCCAGGTGAGCTGGACCCCGAGAGGATGGGCTCAGGCATCCAGTATGGAGACACCTCCTTGCGCCACCTGCGACAGCCCCGCGGGACTCAGCCACAGAGCAAGCAGCCGTGCGGGTGCTAAGCGCCAAGGCCCCAGGAGTCTGTCTGCACGTAAGCTGGGGGGGGGGGGGGGGAGCCGCGTGCGCGCGGGCTCGGCCATGGGGGGCGGGTTGTCCAGACCCCAACGACTGACGGTCTGTGGAGCCGGCTCCCTCCGCAGCCCCCGGCACTGGGGCAGGCCTGGGGGGGTGGAGAGGGGGGAGCTCATGTCTCTCTGCCGGACTCCCCCAGCCCCGACTCCCTCCGGCCCCCCCCCCCAGGCAGCTGTCTGTCAAATCCCCTAGACCCCGGCGGGAGCTGCCCCCGAGCTCTGACTGACTCTCTCTTCTCTCCCCAGCGCTGTGCCGTGGCCAGCCGGGCCCCCGGGCTGAAGCACCTTCTCTTCTCTTCTCTTCCCAGGACCGCGCGCTGAGCCCCCTGCTTGCCGAGCCGTGCGGCCCGCGAGCCCTGGGCCTCTGGCAAGCTGCCCGTTTGATTGTCTGCAGCCCCGGCGGCGTCTGCCGGCCGCTCCCTGCCCGCTGCTTGGCCCCCGCGACCCGAGGCTGGCGCGGGCCTGGCTCAGCGATGCCTCCCGGAGCTAACTGCTGCTCTGGGTAGGAGAGTCCCCTGGGTTAGCGCCAGGACGAGGGGGGAGCGGCTTCTCCTTGGGCGATGGCTCGGTGGGGTCGTCTCCTGCTGCCCCGTTGCTCGGAGCTAGGCAGGTGGGGGGTGTCAGCCTGGGGGCTGCCTGTCACGCGTGGGAGCAGGGCAGCGGTTCCCTGCAGCGTGCGGCTTGCCGGGTGCTCTAGGCTGGGCTGGGGTTTCTGTTACACTGGTTTTGCTTTGGAAGCTGGGGTCTGGCTCCGCCAGCTCCGCCTCGTCTCGCTGCTTTTCGGCCAGCCGGGCATTGCGCTTGTGAGCACTGTGCTTGCGACGTCTGCCCTGCCCCGGGCGGCGTGACGTTCCGGGGTGACAGAGGGACACTCGGGGCTGGGCGGACTGCGCTTCCCCTTTGAAATACTGGAGCTGAACACTGGACCACTGGCGGGTGGGGCCCTCCTGTCTCCGGGACTCTGACTTCGCCGGCAGCTGCTCTCGGAGGGTTGAGTCTGGTGCAGTGCCCGTGGCAGGAGCCGTTGGGTTTAGTCCCAGCTCCTGCGGGAGGTTCCCTCGGGCTCCGCGGCTCGGGCGCTGAATCCCTTGGGCGGGCGCGGGGATCTGGGTTTGAAAACCCCACGGCAGATGTAACAGCACAGCCGCATCTCAAACCAAGCCGCCTACCGGGCAGGAAAGTCCAGGTCTCCTGAGCCGGGGTAACGTGCTGGCAGCACCTTCCCCTCGGGGGGGCCGGTTCGAATCCGGCCCCGCTGGGGCCAGACCTACAGTCAAATTCTCAAGAGTGCCGAAGCGACACGCTCCAAAGGCCTGTTGAAAGCCAATAGGATCTGGGCTCCTAACTCACCTAGTGCTCTGAATGTTAACCGCCTCTGGCTCAGCCGGCTGAGCGGGGCTTGCCCTGGGCAGAGTCTGGCTGCAGCCATTGCTGACTCTGGCCCACGGCTGCAGGGTTGGATTTGAGGTGGTGACAGCGGCGTAAAGTCTCCCTGAGCAGCCAGAGCCTGTCTGCTTTGTCCTCATGCAGCCCCTTGCCTGCGCCCCTTCCCCATCCCTCTCGCCGCCTCCGGCAGCAGTGATCCCTGGCCCCCTCGGCTGGGCTACGGCCCTGCGGTCTCTCTCCTGATCCTTGGCCCAGAACATCGCACGACCCACACAGCCCTCCTGTGACACTCAATGGGCTGCCCGCTGGCCACCTGTGGCCCTTCCTGGGGGCCGCCAGCTCCCCTCACGAAACGTGTGAGATTCAGTTCAGTCCGTGACGCGCTGAAGTTCTGGCGAGAGCGTCACCTCCGCCCGTTTTCTCGTTAGTGACGGAAACGGAGCCACAAACGAATGCGCCTGGGTGTAAACGTCACCAAGTCGGCAGCAGAAACCGAGCTTTTAACCTGAACTGGCCAGCGGGTTTTCTCTGTCACGCCGGCTTGTCTAAACCCCAAGCCCGTGTGTGGAGTGCGCCAAACGGCCGTATCCGTCCCGAAGGTCGCCATGGTCCTCCTGGCAGTGTTGCAAGACGTGACAAAATGGAAAATCGGCAGCCTCTGTATTGCACTTCAAATGTCCTTCTCACCCCATCAGCGACTGCAGGGAAAAGCAGCAGCTGCTTCTCTTCGGCGAATGCTCGTGCAAAAGAAACGGCCCTTCCTGGCTGCTGAGCTGGGACAGGCGGGCACGGTGGACGTGCGGGGGGAGCTTTTTGCCGGAGGTAAAAACAAAGGTGACACTGAGCCGTAAGAAGCAAGTTCCCCTGTCTGATTCCACGGGAGGTAATTTGAGGGTTGGTTGCCAGCACTGCTTTCCGAGTTACAAAACGCCAAACACGTCTCTGGCTGTGGACGAATCGAGCCACTGACGGGACACTGCCCAGCTGTCGCTGTTTGCTAGTATTTATGATGGTGAAATTTTCAAGGAAGAATTTTTGTGCTGAAATCTACCCCTAGGAGAGCATTTTTGGAAAGGTAAAAGGCTTTTTTCGTGTGTGTGTGGGGGGGACAACTTTCTGCGGAGCTAAACCAGCGGGTCCTGTTACAGACGGGGGCCCTCCGTGACAGGGAGAGAAGGGCTTTGCTCCACCTTTGACAGCGACACGGGCGTCACTTCACTGCATCGTTCACCAGACTCTCCTGTGCGGGGAGTTGGACAAAACCGAATTACAGAGGAACCTCCGAGTTACGAACTGAGCAGTCAGCCGCACGCCTCGTTGGGAACCGGGAATCTGCCATCAGGCAGCGGCAGCGACCCAAAAAACCCGAAATACAGGACAGTGTGTGTGAAACGTAAACTAGTAAAAGGAAGGGAAGGCAGCGTTTTCCTTCTGCACAGGAGCGTTTCAAAGCTCTGTTAAGTTGATGTTCAGCTGTACATTTCTGAAAGGACCCCAACGTCTTGTTCAGCCTTGCGAACAGCCTCTGTTCCCGGGGGGTTCGTAACTCCGAGGTTCTTCTGTATTGTGACGAGATCAGCGAACTCCACACGCTCAACGTCCCGCTTGGAACGTCGTCTTTGCCAAGCTCTTAGCAGCCCACCGGTGACCGGTGCAGTCCGGCGACATTCCCTAGTTACGTAGAAGGCGCCTGCGAGAGGTTTTGTGCATTTCAGAAAGAATCAACTTCCTTTCAGACCGCGAGGCCCTGGAATTTACGATTGCTGCCCCGCTCTGTGCTAGGGAGCTTTTCTGTGCGATATGACTGGTCACTTGAATTCCCTCAGCGTGCCGCTCCGAGGCCGGGGATCTGTGCCTTTCAGAGCAGGCTCGAAACCGTTCAGAGCGACTTAGCAGGATGGTTCATTTCCCCACGTTGCGTGTTGTTGCGGCAGGTGACAGATGAAGACGAGGCAAGAATTCCTAAACCACCTGAGAATTTGAAAACTCCAGAGAATTTGCATTTATTTGCATTTATTCGCCATCTGTTTGTCTGTGCCCGAGGGACCTCGCCCTTCTCAAGCAAAGAAGGTCTTTCAATTTCCAGCGCTCAGATGTCTTGGCAAAACTCAGAGCTGTGGGTCCAGGTGTGGGTCCCTGCCGGGTCAGACCAAAGGTCCGTGTAGCCCAGGATCCTGTTCTCTGACAGCGGCCAGTGCCAGGTGCCCCAGAGGGAGTGAACAGACCAGGGAATCAGCCAGTGACCCACGCGCGGGGGTAATGTCCGTTTCAAAACTTCATTAGAAGATAGAAACGCTCATCCTGCCGTTGTCAATCACAGTCTTTACTTACAGGTAGCTGAAATTTTTCTTTCATTTTATTTGGTCGGCCGTGCGTGACCCCCGCCCGCCTCTTGTCCTGAAATTCTCAGCTAGGCCCTGGGGTAGATCGAATCGAGTAGCCAGTGTCCTGCCTGGGCTGGGGCCAGTGCTGTGTGTGGTGGGGGGACGGGGAGCCCGGCAAGTCGCCTTCACCCCCCTTCAGAGCCTTGGGGGTCTCTGCGCCCCGTCGAAAGGCTCCTGCGGGGGCGGGGCGGGGAGCAGTGAGTGGGCTGCTGTTCGGAGAGGTGGGGCGACCCCCGGCCGCGTGGCTGCGAGCTCTGGTGGGTTCGTCTGTTGTGTTCTTACGCTTAAGCTGCTGTTATTTATTGCGGGGGGGGGGGGGGGGGGGACAGGACAGGAGGCTGCTGCCTTTGTGGCTTTCCTCACACTCGGCTCTTGCCTGGCCCATCCCAGGGCGCTGGTGGGAGGATACAAGTGCGGCTCCGTCCGAATCCTCCTGAAGCTGGGGCGGGTTGGGGAGAGATGGCTGGATCCAACCCGGTTTATAATTCACACCCTGTGAAATTTCTTCTCTTTAAAAGAAAAAGCCCCCCAAGTCCAGGCTGTGAAAATGTGACTGTTCATAAAGTATTAATGTTTTCCACCCCCGGCCTCCTGGCGTCTTATTGCTGCTGACCAGGCTCCCGGCCGGTGCTCGGCGCTGTACGGAGCCCTCACCGCAAGGAGCCGGCGGGCCAGGCCGCAGAGCTGGGGCGGGGAAGCAGAGACAGCCAGGGCCTCGCCCGTGATCCCACAGCCCCTGAGGGGCAGAGCTCCTGCGGCTCGGCCGGCACCTTTTAGTGCTTGCAAAGCTCCGGTGCGCTCGGAGCTGGCCAGCCCGAGCCGCCCGGCCGCCCATCTCCCAGGCAGAGGGGCTGGCCCCGGCCCTGCGGCATCTCGGCACCTCCTGGGGCCTTCCCAGGAGAACGCGGCGGGAACGCTCCCGGACTCGCTGGAGGAATGGGGCGGGGGGGGGACTCTTCCCTGCAGGGGAGGTTTCCTGGGCGAAATGAGTCTGGCCTTTGGTTCGGGGGGGCTTCTTACCTCTGGTGGCAGCAAGTTCCAAAGTGCCCGGCCGGTTCGAATCCCGTCTCCCTGCAGTGTAACCAGCCCCGCCCCCGAGGTGGCTGCATCCCCGTGTAACCAGCCCCCACGTCCCTCCCCAGAGGTGGCTGCATCCCAGCACTGCTAGTTTGGGGGTGCTGGGGACAGGGCCCAGAGGGAAGCTCCTAGCCCCCTTGGGTGGCTCCCGGGCGGTCTGGCTCGGATGCTGCCCCTGGAGTGGGGCCCTGTGTGTGTGGGGGGGCCTCGTGGGCTTGGGGCAATGCCCCTCAGGGGCAGACAGTGCGCGGGGGGAGGGGGAGGGGTGCAGCTGGCACCGGGGAGGCGGGGTGATGGGTGACCAGTCAGGCCCCTCCCCCTGGTGAGTGCTGGTGGGAGAGGGCAGAGCTCCGACCCCTGCAATCTCCAGCCACGGGGGCAGCCGCCGGCTGGCACCATGTCCATGACCCAGCTGCCATGGAGAAACTGCGTCACCGGCCGCCCCTAGAGCCTGGGTGCCCCGAGCCGGCCCTGTGCCCCGCTGTGCCCACTGCAGAGCCAGAGGGCGCCATCCTGCCGGCCAAAGGGCTGCTGGAGGGGGGGGCCGGGCGGGCACAGGGCGCCCAAGTGATGGCGGCTGGAGAACGGGGGCGCGGCGGCGGGCGAGCCGGCCAGGCGGCGCCGGGAGGACGAGGTGCCGGGCGGTCGGCTGGCACTGCCTGCACGGCTACGGGATCCGCGTGACGGACGGGTTCCTGGGCGAGGTGCAGGGCCTGGGCCGCAGCAGGAAGTGCCGGGACGGGCAGCTGGCGAGCCAGCGCGGCCTCCCCTCCCACAGCATCCACGGGGACCAGCTCGCCTGGGTGGAGGGGCGCAAGCCCGGCTGCCAGGCTGTCGGGGCCCTCGTGGGAGCAGCGACCAGCTGGGCGGGTACCTCATCAACAGCAGGACTAAGGTGAGCCCTGCGCCGGCCTCTCGGACTCCTGGGTTCTCTCCTTGGCTCTGGGAGGGGAGTGGGGTCTAGTGGTGAGAGCAGGGGGCACTGGGACCCAGGACTCCTGGGTTCTCCTCCTGGCTTTTCCACAGACCCATTGCAAGTCTGTGCTGGGTGCTGCCTCAGTTTCCCCATCCCGACCGGGTGCTGGGCTGCGTGGGCGGCAGGGCTGCGAGTGGGGAGCAGCCGGGGCGCAGATTGAGCCCCCAGGTCAGTAAGCTCCCTGCCCTTTGGCTGGCAGAGCTCCCCTGCTCTGGCTGCCACCAGCCCCTCCCTGGCTGTGGCTCACACGCTGGCTTCATAGTTTCTCCGGCCGGGCGGGGGGTGGGGGCGGCTGAATGCCACCCTCGCGGGGCTTCGGGAGCCCTGGGGCTGGGCAAACTCGGGTCCGAATCTTATCCTTGCCCAGCCCAGCGTCTCTTCCGGCCCAGACCCTCGGGCACCTAACGCCGAGTGGGAGTTAGCTGGCTCCCAGCCCCCACTCCCCTGCCAAAGGCGGGAAGAGAACCCAGGAGTCCTGGCTCCCAGCCCCCCCGTTCTAACCCACCAGCCCCCACTCCCCTCCCAGAGCCGGGGAGAGAACCCAGGAGGCCTGGCTCCCAGCCTCCCTTTGCTCTCGCCACCAGCCCCGAGAGAACCCAGGAGTCCTGGCTCCATCTCTGCCCTCACCCCAGAAGTGGCTGCAGCGCCAGGGCTGCCGGGCGCTGGTCTAGGTGCAGGGAGACTGGGTGGGGGCTGCCAGCGTCGACATAACCCCCGTCCGCACAGGTGGGTTTGCCCTGGCGGGGGCAGAGCTTTGCCCGGGAGGTGCTGTGGCTCTGGGGCGTGTCCCAGGCTCCTGGGCCGAGCCGCCCTCTGATGTCTCTCCCGGGGCGCTGTGGGGAGACGTTGGTAGCGCGCTGAGGGGTGCAGCTCACCCCAGCCCTCGCCTGGACCCCTTTGCTGAGCCCGCCGGCTCGCGGGGGCGGCTGAACAGTCAGGAAATGGATTGGTAAAGCGGAGGAGTGAAACCGCTTTAACCCCCACCCCCGTGTGGACGCTCCTGTGCCAGTCGGGCGTGGGGAGGGAAGGCCGCGGGATTGAACGGAGGCTGCTTGGATTCGGGGGCAGAGCGTCCCCCTGGCGCTTTCACGCGGTTGAAATTTGCACCTTTTCTTCCTTCAGCTTCGCTCTGCGTGTGCCCGGTGGGAGCCCCCGGCCCGTGACAGGGGTTTGAAGGTGGGGGGCAGAGCCGGCCCTGCCCAGGGCTCCGTGTTGCCCAGCACTTGTGAATTAACCTTTCTAAAGGCAACGGCCACCCCCTGCCCCCCAGCTCTAGGGGGAGCCGGCGACTCAGGCCTTTCGCTGCCCGATGAGACGTCTGCGTGGGTGCTGGAGACCCTGCGGGGCCGTGCTGGGCTGCGTTGTTCCCCCTCAAACCTCGGCGCTGCTGTGACCCACCCCAGAGGTGGCTGCATTTCGGCTCTGGGGCATGGAGGGAGGGACCCTGGACTGGGTGTGCTGGTGGGCGAGTAAGGTCCCCAGAGAAGGAATCTCCCAGTGGGGTCCCTGGTGTGAATTACGCCGGCCTGGAGGCCGCTCGTCCCAGCGCGGGGACAGGCACGGAGCCACGGGACAGGGAAAGGATGTGGCCAAGGTCACAGCTTGAGTCGGTAGCAGAGGTAGGAATGGGGGGTTGGGCTGGGAGCCAGGACGCCTGGGTTCTCTCCCAGCTCTGGGAGGGGAGTGGGGGCTGGTGGTTAGAGCAGGGGGAGCTGGGAGCCAGGACTCCTGGGTTCTCTCCCAGCTCTGGAAGGGGAGTGGGGGGCTGGTGGTTAGAGCAGGGGGGGCTGGGAGCCAGGACTCCTGGGTTCTCTCCCAGCTCTGGGAGGGGAGTGGGGTCTAGGTATGGGGGGCTGGGGTTGGGGCAGGGCCGGCTCTAGGCACCAGCAAAGCTGGCAGGTGCTTGGGGCGGCACATTTCCAGGGGCGGCACGTCCGGCCACGTCTTCAAAAATTCCAACATCAAGCCCCAGCTCCCCTCGGGCAACAACGTGCCCAGCCCCTGCCTGGACGTGGCCGGCAGCGGCCCTCTGGGCTACTGCTACCCCGTCTGCCTGAGCCCGGAGTCCGCCCAGGAGCCTTCATGTTCCTACAGCCCGAGTCCCCCGAGGACTCACCGGGGCCGGGCGGGAAGCCCCGAGCGGCCAAACACCGTCAGTGCCGCCAGCCCGGTCCCCCTGCGCTGCCCTACAGCCGGGGGGCTCCGGGAGACGCACCGGGAGCGCGCCATGACCCCCCCCAAGGGTTAGCCCGGCTTCCCCCCCGCCCCCTCGGCCTTTCATTCAGGCACCACTTTCTAAAGCCAACGAGCCGCCCCTTCGAGCGCGCGCAGGGTCGGAATAGCCCCGGTCGGCAGCCGGCTCCGCTCCAGCGGCTCCGCCCCGGGGCAGGGACCAGCTGGGCGACGTCCGGCTCCGGCTCACGGGAAATGCGCCAAAGCAGCAGAAAGCTCCTGGTGGGCCGGTGTGTGCCCAGGAAAGCCGAGGGCCGGCTCCCAGCGCGGCTGCACCAGCCCGGCGCCACCCAGGCGCCAGGCCGGGCGGGGCTGGTCCCCGCAGGTCGGGGGCCCGAGTTTCTCACCCGCTCCGGCGGCCCAAGGGGCTTTTCAGCTCCTCCGGCGGCTGCCCCCGGGCCCGGCTCAAGCAGCTTCGGCTGCGTCGTCAGCCCCGCACCCAGGCGAACCAAACACCCCAGCAACACTGCAAAGCGCAAAGGTGGAAAAGCCAAAAAACGGGGGGTGGGGGGGCAGAAACCCTAGAGCCGGCAGGAGGCTGCTCGGCCCCCCCAGCCCCAGTTCTGTCTCACGTCCCCCGGCCGGGGGCTGGGAACCCCGGCTTGCTGCGGGGGGGGGGGGGCGGTGAATTAGAGACACAGGGCCGGCTCCAGACCCCAGCGCGCCAAGCGCGCGCTTGGGGCGGCATTTTGCCGGCAGGGCGGCAGGCGGCTTTGGCGGACCCTCCGCAGTCATGCCTGCGGGAGCTCCCCCGGCGCCGCCTGCCGCCCTCCCAGCGCACCCTCCGCAGGCGCGTCTGCAAGAGGCCCCCCGGAGCCGCGGGACCGGCAGCGCCCCCCCTGCGGCGCCGCCCTGCCTGGGGGGGCCAAGTTCCTAGAGCCGCCCCTGTAGAGACAGAAGCTCCCCCCCAGCACACACTTCCCCCGATGCCAGGGCGGCCTCTGGGCTGCATCATGGGCTGGAGCAGCCCAGAGTCCCTGGTGACGGGCGTCTACTGCACCCCCCTCTGGCCAGTGACTGGGAAGGGGGGCAAAGGGGGGCTACTTCCAGTGACCCCCCCGCCTGCCTTTGTGGCCCCTCGACTCAGCTGCAGGGGCCCGTGGGACAGATGCAGCTGGGGGCTGCCCCGGGGGCTGGGGGGGCTCCAGGCTGTCCCACTGTGGCTGTGCTCTCCCCTGGGGGGGGCTGGGGGGGCTCCAGGCTGTCCCACCGTGGCTGTGCTCTCCCCTGGGGGGTGGGGGGTCCTGCCCCGGGGGCTGGGGGGGCTCCAGGCTGTCCCACCGTGGCTGTGCTCTCCCCTGGGGGGGTGGGGGGTCCTGCCCTGGGGGTGCAGAGCATCGAGGCTCCAAGGTCTCCTGCCTGCGCTAGTCCCCCCCCAAAACACTGCAGCAGGTGCTGGCGCACGAAGGGTTAAGGGGTGCTGACACCCCCCCCAGGTGCTGATACCCCCAGCGGGTACTCGGGGGGGCGGGAGTCAGCCCTTTGACAAGCGACAGGGCTCAACAACCTCGTCCACCCACCCCCAACTCTGGCACTAGGACTCCTGGGTTCTCTCCCCAGCACTGGGAGGGGAGTGGGGTCTCTGGGAGCCAGGACTCCTGGGTTCTCTCCCCAGCACTGGGAGGGGAGTGGGGTCTCTGGGAGCCAGGACTCCTGGGTTCCCTCTCCAGCCCTGGGAGGAGAGCAGGACCTGGTGGTTAGAGCAGGGGGGGCTGAGAGCCAGGACTCCTGGGTTCCCTCCCCAGCTCTGGGAAGGGAGTGGGGGCTGGTGGTTAGAGCAGGGGAGGCTGAGAGCCAGGACTCCTGGGTTCCCTCCCCAGCGCTGGGCGGGGAGCTGGGTATAGTGGTTGGAGCTGGGGGGGGTGCTGCATACCAATCCACTGACTCAGTATGTCAGTGCCTCTCTGTGCGCCTCAGTTTCCCTGGTGTGCCTGTCTCCTGCGTCAGCCCAGCCCACATGGCCTGGGGGCCCAGGGAACATCCACCAGCCCAGTGTGCTCTGGTCCCACCCCCACATCTCTCCCCCTGCCCTGGAGCTGGGATCAGGGCCCTTGTGTCAGCCCCAGACGCTGGGGAGACCCCTTGGGCGGGGGGGGGGGGGCTCTCTCAAAGGGAAGATCCTGCCCCAGAGGGACCCACACGGGGCTGAGGACTGTTTCTCTCAGCCCCTGGGGGGCAGGGATGGAGCGAGGGGGAATCATTGCCCAGTTATCCACACCCCCCCCGAGTCCCCTCCCTCCATGGGGTGCGCAGGGTTTAACCCCTCGGGCGCCGGCAGGGCACGTGCCCAGGGGCTGGGAACCAGGCTGGCTGGTGGCTGAGGTGTCCCTGTGGTTGTCCCCCCCCAGGTTCGGGGGGGGGGCCCTGCAGATCTACCCCGAGGGGCGCCCCGTGGTGGCCAATATCGAGCCCCTCTTTGACCGGCTGCTGATTTTCTGGTTGGACCGACGCAACCCCCACAAGGTGCAGCCGGCCTAGGCCACGAGGCACCTGCCCCCGCTGGGGGGGGCTGGCTCAGGCACAGCACCATCCGGGGCAGGCCTGTGCTATGGGGGTGTGACGAAGTGGGACTGTTCTTAATGTTTCCTCTGAATACCGTGTGGGTGCCTCAGTTTCCCCTGTGCATTTCTTAAGTCTCTAGGGGCTGAGATTGTTGCAGAGCAAAGGGTCAGTGCCCGTAAATCACCGACCCTCTGTCTCCTGGCAGCTAATGGCCAGCCCCTTCCCCCTGCAAGGGAATAGCTAAAGGGGAACAAAGGGATCAGGTGACCTCCTGGCCCGGGAAAGAGACACAGCCCAGAGAGGAGGGGCTGGGGGGGTCAGTCTGGAGCTGGCTGGGGACGAGGAGTGAGGGCAGCCGTGGGGGTCTGGCTCACTGCCCCCCAGAATGGACCCGGCCGAGGGGTCCGGTTCGCGGTACCTACAAGCTCTGTGTTAGACCCTGTTCCTGTCATCGAATAAACCTCTGTGTCCCCGGCTGGCTGAGAGTCACGTCTGACTGCGACGTGGGGGGGCAGGACCCTGTGGCCCCCCAGGACCCCGCCTGGGCGGACTCGCTGGGGGAAGCGCACGGAGGGGCAGAGGAGGCTGAATGCTCCAAGGAGAGACCCAGGAGGTGAAGCCGTGGGAGCGTCTTGCCCTGCAGCCAGGCTGCTCCGAGGGAGAGGAGGCTCCCGAGTCCTGCCTGGCTTGGTGGGACCAGCTCCAGAGCAGCGCCCGGGGACCCCGTGACGGGGGGGTGGGGATGGCAGTGGCTGATTTGCATACAATTTGCATACCTCCAATGTTCGTCCAATCCCTGCATCTGATCGATTGGGCTTGTCTTAGCCCTGCTCTACACGACGCGTTTAGGTCGAATTTTGCAGCGTTTGATCGATTTAACCTGCCCCCGTCCACACGGCGAAGCCGTTGGGGGATTAGCCCTGAAGGCGACAGCGCCGGGTCGCATGTGGGGTAGTGTGGACGCAATTCGACGGTATTGGCCTCCGGGGGCTCTCCCAGAGTGCTCCATGGGGACCGCTCTAGGCCAGTGCTTCTCCAAGTGGTGCTGCCGGGCCACGAGCCAGCGGCTGCCGGGCCACGAGCCAGCGGCTGCCGGGCCACGAGCCCTCGGCTGCCGGGCCACGAGCCCTCGGCTGCCGGGCCACGAGCCCTCGGCTGCCGGGCCACAAGCCAGCAGCTGCCGGGCCGCGGCGAGGTTCCTCATAAGAGCGTCGAATAGGATGATAACATGGCACCAGGCCCTGACACACTGGAAAAAGCCTTGCCGGTCCCGCACATCAGCTCTCGTGAGAAGCACTGGGCTAGACAGCTTCTCTCAACTCCGATGCCCTGGCCAGGCAGACAGGAAATCTCATTTCCTGTTTGGCCAGCGCAGCGAGGGGCAGGTGAGTGCCGCTCCCATCAGCAGAGGTGACCCGATGGAGTCCCAGGATCGCCAGAGAGCCCCAGCACGGGCCGACCGGGAGGTACGGGATCTGCTCGCCGGATGGGGAGACGAGTCTGCGCCAGCCGAACTCCGTTCCAAAAGACGAAATGCCGGAATAGTTGAACAACTCTCCAAGGGCATGAAGGCCAGAGGCCATAGCGGTGCCCCGCAGCAGTGCCGGGTGAATTTAAGGAGCTCAGGCAAGCCTACCAGAGAGGCAAACGGCCGCTCCGGGGCAGAGCCCCAGGGTACCCACCGGATCGGAGGGTAGCGATCGCTCTCCCGTCGACTGCTGAACTCCAGCTCGGCGGGAGGCGGAAGCGGAGTCGACGGGGGAGCGGCGGCCGTCGATCCCGCGCCGCGAGGACGCCAGGTAAGTGATTCTAAGTCGAGCTAAGATACGTCGACTTCAGCTGTGCGATTCTCGTATCTGAGATCGATTTCCCCCCCCCCCCAGTGTAGACTCCGGCAAGCGGGGAGTCTCGCGCAACGGGGAGGCAGATTTGGGGGACGAGGAGGAGGGTAGCGCACAGCAGGCAAGCGGAGAAACCATTCTCCCCGACAGCCGGGAACTGTTTATCGCCCTGCAGCCAGTAACCCCCCCAGCCCTCGCAAGGCGGCTCCCGGACCTTGAAGGCGGGGAAGGCCCCTCTGGTGCGTGCACCTTTGTAAATATTGTACATGGTTCAAAGGCAAGTGTGTGTCATGATTACTTTGCCCTGAAGACTTGGGATGCCCCAGCCAGCACAGCTACTGGAATGCAGTCAAGCAGCAGCCGTTCTTTACCGCTCTGGGTTATCCTCAGGAGAGTGAGATCAGTCAGGGTCACCTGGCTGAAACAGGGGAATTTTATTAAGGGGACATTCGGAGGTGGCCGTTCCTGCTGGGCTGTTTGCCTGTGGCTGAACAGAAACCATCCCCGCTGTGCGCCACGCGGAGGGGGCAGGGGTGACGCGATCATCCCAGAGAATTGGGTGTGTGTGTGGGGGGGGTTGTGCTGCACGTTAACCCGAAAACCACAGCCCCGCCTCCTTTTAAAGGGCCAGCCCAACGGGTGCTTGGTACGGGACATGGGGGCGCTGCTGTTTGAAACCATCCCCACGTGTTATGAAGGCTAAAGAAGCCAAAAGACTGTGGCTTACCACGGCTGCCTGCAAGCCGAACTCTGCTGCCCGGCCCTGCGGGAGTGACCTCTCTCACCACACCGGCAGGCCCTCAGTAGGAGAGGCAAAATGTGACCTTGTACCGAAAGCACATGGGCTGTGTGATGTGAACCGCTTGGTTCACCGGGGAAGAGTCTGTCCGTTGTTCTCTAAAATGTGTCTTTTTAAATCCCACTCGCCCTTTTTTCCTCTCGCGCAGCCGCAAATGTTTCAACGCTCCCCCATCATCTCCACCCAGAGGCTAGCGCAGATCAGAAGACAAAAAAAACCGCACTTGGGATGAAATGTTCTCTGAGCTCCTGCAGTCCTGGCAGACACTGTCCGAGTGCAGGAAAGCACAAAACGAGCGCGAGGACAGGAGGGACGCACGAGAGGACAGGTGGTGGGATAAAGAGGAGCGGTGGCGGGAGCAAGAGGAGCGGTGGCGGCAGTGTGATGAGAGGAGGCAGGAGGCAATGCTGAGGCTACTGGAGGATCAAACTGATATGCTCTGGCATATGGTTGAGGTGCAGGAAAGGCAGCAGGAGCACAGACCGCCGCTGCAGCCCCTGTTTAACCAACCACCCTCCTCCCCAAGTCCCATAGCCTCCTCACCCAGACGCCCAAGAATGCAGTGGGGGGGCCTCCGGGCACCCAACCACTCCACCCCAGAGGACTGCCCAAGCAACAGAACAACACACTGTTCCGGGGGTGCCCATATGAGTCAAAAAACTCTCCACAGTTACGTTCTGCCAGACACAGGGCGAGCCAGTGTTCGCCCGGTTGGTAGTGTGGCTGCGTGTTCACCACCAAAGCTAGGGGTCTCTGGGGCAGCTTTGCTCCACGGAGCCAGTCGCAAGGGAACACATCTAAGAAATTCTTTTTCGTGGAAGGGTCCGTTGATAAGACACGTGAAAGCTGCACGGTGTCCATGTTCACATACAGTCAAACTGCACGTTTCTCCTCTGATTTATCACTATGACATTGTCAACCCACCCCCCCATCATATTGATGGTGACCGTTAAAGCCTTCCCAAAACGTATTTCTGCTCTCAGGTTCCTGGTTTTAATTAGGGGATAGTGACCGGTTCATTCCTGGTCGGGAGACAGGGCAAAGGCAAACATGGTGTAACCCTGTGC
Source organism: Mauremys mutica (assembly GCF_020497125.1). Classification (NCBI taxonomy): domain Eukaryota; kingdom Metazoa; phylum Chordata; order Testudines; family Geoemydidae; genus Mauremys; species Mauremys mutica. Next base: position 1,549,536 of record NC_059086.1, read on the forward strand.
AAACTGCTCACGGTCGATTAACAGAGAACGATCTTTCATGTGTTTACCAGCCGTCTGTACCAAATTCATGTATTCTCTCACGCGGCGTCCTGCCTCGAAGTCCGGTTGCAGAGGCTTGGTCGGTATCTGTTCACCAGCCACATACAAGGCCACAAAATTAATATCATAATGTTTAAAATGAAAGGGATTTTTAGCGTAACTTCTGCTAAAGGCATCATTATCCACAAACCCTGGGACAAGCATTTGGGGTAACAGGTTCTCCTGGTCACTGACCCTGCTGCCTGACTGACCGGTAGCTGTCAGGCGTTGCAAGCTTCCAGAGGGCTATTGCCACTCGCTTGTGAACTGCGAGGGCTGCTCTCATCTTGGTTTCCTGGCGCGTCAGGGCAGGGGACAGCAAGTCACGCAGTTCCATGGAAGTGGAAAGTTTCGCAGCCACTGGGAATTGTCCCAGACCTGCAGCACTACGCGGTACCACCAGTCTGTGCTTGTTTCCCGGGCCCAGAATCGGCGTTCCACGGCATGAACCTGCCCCATTACCACCATGATGTCCATATTGCCAGGGCCTGTACATTGAGAGACGTCTGTGTCCATGTCCTCATCGCTCTCGTCACCGCGCTGCCGGCGCCTCCTCGCCTGGTTGTGCAGGTTCTGGTTCTGCACGTACTGCAGGATAATGCGCGTGGTGTTTACAATGCTCAGAACTGCTGCGGTGAGCTGAGTGGGCTCCATGCTTGCCGTGCTATGGCGTCTGCAGGCGAGCAGAGTGGCAGCGGAAGTGGTGGATGACGATGGTCATATAGAGGACCTGCGAGGTGGCTTCATGGCACCAGGAGAGCAGAGTGGCAGCGGAAGCGGTGGTTGGAGGATGACGGTTAGCAGTCCTACTGCACCGTCTGCTGAACGCAGTATGGCGCCTGCACGGAAAAAAGGCACGAAACGATTGTCTGCCATTGCAGGGAGGGGTGACTGATGGCATGTTCCCAAAACCACCTGCGACAATGTGTTTGCCCCATCAGGCATTGGGAGTGTAGTAAGAGGAGGCCCTAAGATATAAACCTTGGTATCAGAGGCCTGGTATGAGGCCTGAGGCCTGAACTAAAGTAATAGTCATGACTTTGCTCACATAAAGCAAAGTTAAGCCGTGAGCCAGAGGCAGGCCCTGCTCACAGATGCTGGCAAGGAAAGGGCTGATGCTGCAAGAAGATACTGTATTGTCCCGAGTATAGGCCGCACTTTTTTCCCCTAATTTAAGTCTTTAAACTAGGGGTGCGGCCTATAAGCGGGATCTTGCCAAAAAAAAACCAATAAAAATACTTTCAATCCCAGCCGCGGCGGGCAGCCCGGAGCCCTCTGATTCCCCGCCGCGGCTGGGATTGAAAGAGCTCTGGGCTCCCCGCCGCAGCGGGCAGCCCAGAGCGCTCTGAGTCCCGGCCGCGGCTGGGATTTAAAGGGCTCTGGGCTCCCCGCCGCGGCGGGCAGCCCGGAGCCCTCTGATTCCCCGCCGCGGCTGGGATTTAAAGAGCTCTGGGCTCCCCGCCGCGGCGGGCAGCCCGGAGCGCTCTGATTCCCCGCCGCGGCTGGGATTTAAAGGGCTCTGGGCTCCCCGCCGCGGCGGGCAGCCCAGAGCGCTCTGATTCCCCGCCGCGGCTGGGATTTAAAGGGCTCTGGGCTCCCCGCCGCGGCAGACAGCCCAGAGCCCTCTGAGTCCCGGCCGCGGCTGAGATTTTCTTTAAGTTAAAAAAAGTTAAAAATTTAATTTTTTTAAAATAGCACCAAACTTTAAGGGTGCGGCTTATAATCAGGAGCGGCCTATACTCGGGACAATACGGTACGTACCTAAAAGGTCCTGGACACCAGAGATCAGAACATTCACACACTTGTACATTCCACACAAATAACAAGGAACAGGCCGACCCATCCCGATGACAGGGCCAAAAGGGGAATATGATGGATAGAGTTGTTATAATTGGAGCTATACCAATCTCCTAGAGCTGGAAGGGACCTTGAAAGGTCATGGAGTCCAGCCCCTGCCTTCACTAGCAGGACCAATTTTTGCCCCAGATCCCTAAGTGGCCCCCTCAAGGATTGAACTCACAACCCTGGGGTTTAGCAGGCCAATGCTCAAACCACTGAGCTGAGTTTTGTTCAAACCAGCATGTGCAAGGTGAGAGGCAGCACCTTACTACGTAGAGGGGTTGTACCTTGCTACGTGGAAGGGTTGCACCTCGATATGTCAGGTGTGATGTGTAACTTGTTTGTACCTGTGTATAAGAATGCACCCCTGGGGCGGTGTCTTTGTCCGGCCGAGGGGGCAGTGGAAAGTCCCGCCACTGACTGAGCCGAGTCCATTGACCGTGGGCGCATATTCGTAGTGTGCCCTGAATTAGGCTAAGAAACCTACAGGGAACTGTAATTGTGTCCAATACGGCAATGAACCTGGTCGACGTGGCTTCGTACCTTACTGGACTCTGTGGTCATTGGGGGTTCTCGTCGGGTCTGCTGTCAGCTATCTGCAGAGCTGGGACAGCACACAGAGGGAACACACGCACGCAGCCGAGTGATATCAACACTGGAGAGAGCAGAGCACCACACCGGTACCACTCTGACAACACTGGTGACCCCGACCGCTGATCTGGTGAGTAAGTGAACCTGCCGTGGTAAGAATCGCAATCCAACATGGCAGCAAACCTCGAGCTAGGGAACCCCCTGATCCCCTCCCTTATGATCCCCATGGAGTTTGATAACTCCTGGACCCGCTGGATTGCCAGTAAGGGGGGTCCGTATGAATTTAAAAAAGAGAGTGGGGAAACATGGACTGGCCTATGTAGAGCGATGGTGGAAACCGAGGCTCTAAAAAATAAGAGTAAAAAAGCAAGAATTCTGCAAGTAACAGTAACAAAGAAAGAGTTAAAGGAATCAAAAGAAGCTACACAGCCCTGGAACGCTCCCTGGCTACCAGCCCAGAGACAACCAGCACAGCAACAGAGTGAAACACTGGAAACAGCTGTAAGGAACCTACAAAAAATACATGTGCCGTCCCCTGTTATAAATATTGCTGGTAAACAGCAGGCTTCAGGTAGCTACGCTGTGCCTGAAGAATGGGGACAGAAGTGGCAAAAGGTGGCCCTAGTAAAATTAAAAGATGAAATAGGGTCCACTGCATTGCAACCGTCACCTTATGAGAAAAGCCGGGTTCCAGTTAAACTTAAACCGGAACCTAGACTGGTGCCTGTCAGAACGGGACAAGTAAGTGCACCAGGGCCGGCTTTAGGAAGTGCGGGGCCCAATTCGAACAGTTTCGACGGGGCCTCGGCAGGGATGACTATTAAAAACAAAATGTAAAAAAACCACATGGGGCTTGTACTCACTGGGCGGCGCTCCGACTCTTCGGCAGCACTTCAGCGGCGGGTCCTTCACTCGTTCCAGGTGTGTTCGGTGGCACTGAAGGACCCACCGCTGAAGACCCAGAGCAAGCGAAGGACTCAGCGCCGAAGTGCCGACAAAGACCCGGAGCGCCGCCAGGTGAGTAAAAATTAAAAAGGCGACTCTAGCCAGGGAAAGGATTCTCACTGGGCGCGGGGCCCTCTTAGGCGTGGGGCCCGATTCGGGGGAATTGGTGGAATTGGCCTAAAGCCGGCCCTGAAGTGCACGGCAGGAAAGAGGCGCACACAATGCTCTCACTGAATTGGTAAATCAAATGAAGGAACAAATGGGACAGTTCACAGAGCACATTAGGAGACAGGAGCTGCGACTCGCTCGCAGGGGAGTGAATAAAAAAGAATTTCAAAGTAAAAAACTGAAGTTAAGCGGGTTGACACCTAGAATTGATGCATTAACACATGGAGCTGCCCAGAAACAGTTAACTGCAGCAAAAAAGGGCACTCCCACTATCCATTTGGCAGGCACACAAAAGCAACAGACACTGGGGGAACAAATTCAGGTTTTACAAGAGCAGGTAACTACCCCCAATCTCCTCTCAGAGCCAGGATAAAAACCAGGGGTGCAATTCCCAACTGTGCAGGTTCCCGATTGCTGTGACCCACGGAACCACACTCCGCGCTCAGATCTGAAAATAGAACCTTCTTTCTCAAATATTTTTACATATCGGTTAAGTTTTGTCCTTTATATGTTTTCTCAGTTTTCTAAACTTGCTGCTGCTGCTTGTACTTTCAAATACCTTGATGGAGTTAATCTCTCTTGGCTCAGGTCTCGCTACCTGCCTAGGTTGCTCTTCACCCCCCCTTCCGCCCCCGCCTCTCCTCACTTCGGCTCTCTCTTTGTTTTAAAAGTTAAGAGTTATAGTTTTTACAGAAACCTCCAAAAGATGAAGCAATTGAAAACAGAACAAAACAAGAAACAAAAAGAAAACAAGGTAAAAACTTTAAATCCAGTAAATTAATTATTTTATCACGTCAGGGTCACCAGGGTTGTCAGAGTGCTACCGGTGTGGTGCTCTGCTGGACTCCATGACCTTTCAAGGTCCCTTCCAGCTCTAGGAGATTGGTATAGCTCCAATTATTATTATAACTCTATCCATCATATTCCCCTTTTGGCCCTGTCATCGGGATGGGTCGGCCTGTTCCTTGTTATTTGTGTGGAATGTACAAGTGTGTGAATGTTCTGGTCTCTGGTGTTCAGCACCTTTCAGGTATGTCTCTGTTTGCAGCATCAGCCCTTTCCTTGCCAGCTCCTGTGAGCAGGGCCTGCCTCTGGCTCACGGCTTAACTTTGCTTTATGTGAGCAAAGTCTTGACCATTACTTTAGCTCAGGCCTCAGGCCTCAGACCAGGCCTCTGATACCAAGGTTTATATCTTAGGGCCTCCTCTTACTACAGGGAGCTCAAGCCAGAATTCCAAGGGGCAGGGGAGACCGCGGGAACTGCGGGACAGCTACCCACAGTGCCCCGCTCCGGAAGTCAACGCTAGACTCAGTATGTGGACGCACTCCGCCGACTTGCTACCCTGAGTGGGGACACGCACAATCCACTGTATCAAATTGATTTCTAAAAAATCGACTTCTATTAAATCGACCTAATTTCATAGTGTAGACATACCCTAAGGGTGAGAGCTTGGGTGGGGGGAGGACTCCTGGGTTCTAGCCCAGCTCCGTGAGGGGAGTGGGAGCTAGTGGTTAGAGTAGGGGAGCCTGGGAGCCAGGACTCCTGGGTTCTTTCCCTGACTGTGGGAGGGGAGTGGGGTCTGGTGGTTAGAGCGGAGACAGGGGTGGGGAGGAGCTGGGTGCCAGTTCTTTTCCTGGCTCTGGGCCAACCATGGCTTTGGGGTTCAGGCTGTGGGGGTGATATGGGGCTGTTTGCTGCCCCAGGTAGAACAGCCCCACCCCCGGGGGTCTCTGCCGCAGCCCCTAACAGGATACCTCCGTCTGCGTCTCTGTGTCCGTCCGCCCAGCTCCGCCATCACCGTCTGGGATTTCAACGCCAAGGAGCCAAAGGCAAATACCGGCTGGGTAAGCGGGTTACAGCGCAGCTCATCCTGTCCCCCATCCCTGACCCCCCCGAGCCAGCCCCTTGCCCTGGGGCAGATCAGGTCTGGCGCCCCCTAGAAGAGACAGCCCCCCCCGAATCCCTGAGCCAGCCCGTCCCTCGTTGTGGGGCTGGATCGGGGCTGGCAGCCCCTAGAGGGGACAGGCCCCTGCCCCATTCCCACCCCCCTGAGCTGGGGGCTGGCCCGTGCCCCATTCCCTGAGCCCGTCTCTCTCTTTCAGCCTCGGGGCAGAAGGGGGGGCAGGTGTCCATGTCCCAGGTGAGTGGCACCAGCTGACGGCCTGCCGGACGCCGGAGCCCAGCCGGACGCCGGAGCCCAGCCGGATGCCGGAGCCCAGCTGGACACGGAGCCGGCGGGGGGGCCTGGCCCGGAGCTATTTTGTGCTGCTGGCCGCCTGTGTTTGGTTTGCCCATTTCACACCCGCTGCTGCCCCCCGCGATGCCTCCCAACGCTGCCAGCGGACTGGGGAGCTGCCCGGGCAGACCCCCAACACCCTGCCCCCCAGGCTGGGCACCGGAGGGGGGACATTGCACTAGGGGGGGATGCCAGTGCCCCCGGGCGGGGCTGGGGGGGTGAGTTGGGAGGGCTGGCAGATCGGGCACACTGGGACTGTCTGTGGTTCTAGGTGTGGGCCTGGGGGTGGTGGCTGGCAGAGGGGACATGCAGCCCGGAGGGGTGGGGGTGGGGCGCATGAGACAGCAAAGGATAGCGAGACGCCCGGCCTGCCTCATGGTGGTGGAGAGAGACCCCCGGACCCTCCCTCATGCAGAATGGATGTGCAGAAGGTATCTAATTAAAAGCACTAAACTTGGGAATAAAAATGTCAGGCACAGGTTTTTTGATCTGCCCTGAAGTTTGTCAGAGATTTATTTGCAAAAACTTGGTACTAAGGGTGAGTCAGCTGCAGGGGCGGCTCCAGGCCCCAGCACGCCAAGCATGTGCTTGGGGCGGCATGCCGCGGGGGGCGCTCTGCCAGCACCGCGAGGGCGGCAGGCAGGCTGCCTACGGCGGCTTGCCTGCGGAGGGTCCGCCGAAGCCGCGGGACCAGCGGACCCTCAGCAGGTGTGCCGCCAAAGGCAGCCTGCCTGCCGTGCTTGGGTCGGCAAAGTGCCTAGAGCCGCCCCTGGTCAGCCGTCCTGCTGAATACAACATGAAATATTCTGGAATACATGATGCAGCTGGGGGGACACTAAGACCCAGGGGGGCCCCAAATTTTCCGGTGCCCGACGCAGCCGGGTATTCTGCCTCTGCCTACGGACGGCCCTGCCACCTACCTGCGTCCAGCAGCCCCTTGACTGCAGTGCCGCACAATGATCCTGCTCCCTGCACGGCACCGAGAAGTGAGGCAAGTCTCTGGTTCTGTCGGTGGAGAGCGGCCCGGAGTCTGCGGGCAGTACCAAGCTGGGAGGGTTGCAAGTGCTTTGGCGGAGAGGATTAAAACTCCGAACGCTCTGGGCAGACTGGAGAGCTGGGCTGAAGTGAACAGGCTGCAATTCAATCATGGGTCCACGTAGGCAGGACCCATCAGTGGCACACGCCCAATGGGCAGTGGCTGCCTGGAAAGGGAGCCGGGGGCCGAGTGGCTGGACCCCAGGCTAAATCGGAGTGAACCGTGTGACGCTGGTGCAGAAAACGCGAACATCAGCCCGGGCTGGATCGGCAGGAGTGTGTAGGAAGAGGAGGCCCTGAAACATAAACCCTTGTCAGAGGCCCGGCATGAGGCCTGAGGCCTGGGCTAAAGTCACGGTCAGGACTTTGCGAACATAAAGCGAAGTGAAGCTGTGAGCCAGAGGCAGGCCCTGCTCCCAGGAGCTGGCGAGGGAAGGGCTGATGCTGCAAGAAGAGACACACCTGAACGGCGCTGGACACCAGAGAGCAGAACACTCCAGTACTGGCACATGCCACACACACAACAACAAGGAACAGGCCGACCCAGCCCAGTGCCAGGGAATATGATGGATCGAGGGGGAATATGATGGATAGGGTTGTTTTGTTCGAACCAACACGTACACGGTGAGAGGCGGCACCTTGCTCCGTGGAGGGGCTGCACCCCAATACGTCAGGAGTGATGTGTAACGTGTTTGTCCCTGTGGATAAGAATTCACCCCTGGGCGGTGTCTTTGTCCAGCTGAGGGGGCCGTGGAAAGTCCCGCCACTGACTGAGCTGAGTCCATTGCCGGGGGCACAGAAGTACTGGCTGGCTGCACCTCAGCGGCACCTTGGACTTTGTTTGCCAGGGAGCTGGAGACTGTGTTTCTCTTCGACAATAACCCTGGCCAGGTGCCTTCATACCTTACTAGAGTCTGTGGTCACTGGGGGTTCTCGCAGGGTCTGCTGGGTCAGCGATCTGCAGAGCCGGGGCAGCACCCAGCGGGAACACGCACGCGGCCGAGTGATCTCACCAGTGAACCGAGCAGAGCACCACCCCGGTAGCATCTGACAACAGAGTGTTGTGAGCAAGACCCGAGCAGTAATTCTTCCGCTCTGCTCCGCGCGGGTTAGGCCTCAGCGGGAGTCTTGTGTCCAGTTCTGGGCACCGCATGTCAGGAAAGATGTGGACAAATTGGAGACAGTCCAGAGAAGGGCAATAGAAATGACTAAAGGCCTAGAAAACATGAGCTACGAGGGAAGATTGAGAAAACTGGCTTTGGTTAGGCTGGAGAAGAGACGGCTGAGAGGGGCCAGGATCACAGTTTTCAAGCACATAAATGGTTGTTACAAGGAGGTGGAAGGTAAATTGTTCTTTTTATCCTCTGAGGATCGGACAAGGAGCAATGGGCTTAAATTGCAGCCAGGGCAGTTTCGGTTGGACATTAGGAAAAACGTCCTGACCGTCAGGGTGGTGAAGCCCTGGAATAAACGGCCCAGCGATTGTGGAATGTCCGTCACTGGCCGTTGACAGGAGCAGGTCAGACAAACGCCTGGCAGGGACGGTCTAGGCCACCAGCTCGCCGCCTTTCCACACTCCTGTCCCCCTTTCAGGAGTCGGATTCGTCTTGCTACCCCCAGGATTCACCTCTCCGAAAACTACTTGCCTAAAAGCCAGCCGCAACAATACAGGTGGTGGCCCAGCGCTCTGCTGCTGGCCGGGGCTGACTCTCCCTGCTACCGTAGCACTGCCTTGGGCTAGCGGTTCTGGGGATGGCACACGCAGCAGTGGAAACAAGTCGTCGTCTGCATGACAGTTTCACGTGCACTGACTTCACTAGTGCTTCGTATGTGGCCTGTTGCAAAGCCAGGCCAGTATCTAGCTGAGCTGATGTACCCGCTGGATGAGCTCTGCGTACCATGGGGGGGAGAACCGCTGGGCTAGGTAAGACTGAGTCCTGTCCTGTGATTAGGAAACACTATTTCCCTAGGAGGGGGTGCAGCACTGGACTGGGTTACTAGGGAGGGGGTGGAACCTCCTTCCTTAGAGGTTTTTAAGGTCAGGCTTGACACAGCCCTGGCTGGGATGGTTTAGTTGGGGTTCGTCCTGCTCTGAGCAGGGGGTGGGACTAGAACCTCCCGAGGTCCCTGCCAGCCCTGAGACTCTGTGGTTCTGTGATTCTAGGACCCCGGGGCTGTACACCTGCCTGTGGGAGGGCGCCTGGCCAAGCAGCTAGCGCGGGGAGCCAGGACTCCTGGGTTCTACCCCTGGCTCTCAGAGGTGGGCACGTACGTGCCACAGAGCTGCCAAGCGGGTACGGCGCCGGGCCAAGCCACCCCCGCGGGACGCCCTGCGAAATCCCCGTCCCGCCGTGTCCAGAGCGCACCTGGCCAGGGACGCCCGTTCCACTTGGCAGCAGCTGGCACAAAGCCCTGGCCCTGCCCGCCGGGCGAGCCAGTCGGCTCCGAATCCCGCCCCTTTCCCTCCCGAAGAGCCTGTCGTCAGGGCACCCGAAAAGTCAGTCAGTGCCAGTGCAGCCAGGAGCACCCGGTCCCCCTGCGCCCGGGCGAGAGCCATGGAGCTCACTGCGGCCACGCTGCTTCTGCTGCTCCTCGGCCTCGCCTGCCTGGGCGTCTGCCTCCACAGGAAGGGCCAGCAGAAGAGGGGGGAGTGGCCCCCGGGCCCGCGCCCGCTGCCCCTGCTGGGGAACCTGCTGCAGCTCGATCCCAAGGACATGGCCAAATCTCTTCTCACGGTAGGGGGAGTTTGGGGGCTGCGTGGGAACAGGCTGGGAATCCCTGCAGCGGGCCGGGGAATTTCTGGCTCCCTGTTGTCACTAAGGGGGGGCAGGTCCCCGGCCCTGCTAGCAGAAGCCGTGAGAGCGCAGCTAGCGAAGCCTCAGATTGAATGTAGCCAGGACCTCATCCCGCTATGTTCACGCGCTGGGCTGCCTCGCTGACTTATGTACTTGTGCAAACACCAGCACAAGTACTGGGCACTCAGCCCCATCCCCGTGCAAACACCAGCACTAGTACTGGGCACTCATCTCTCCCCCGTGCAAACACCAGCACTAGTACTGGGCACTCGGACCCATCCCCGTGCACACACCAGTACTAGTACTGGGCACTCATCTCTCCCCCGTGCAAACACCAGCACCAGTACTGGGCACTCAGCCCCATCCCCGTGCAAACACCAGCACTAGTACTGGGCACTCAACCCCATCCCCGTGCAAACACCAGCACTAGTACTGGGCACTCAGCCCCATCCCCGTGCAAACACCAGCAGTAGTACTGGGCACTCATCTCTCCCCCGTGCAAACACCAGCACTAGTACTGGGCACTCAGCCCCATCCCCGTGCAAACACCAGCACTAGTACTGGGCACTCAACCCCATCCCCGTGCAAACACCAGCACTAGTACTGGGCACTCAGCCCCGTCCCCGTGCAAACACCAGCACTAGTACTGGGCACTGAGCCCCGTCCCTGTGCAAACACCAGCACTACTACTGGGCACTCAGCCCCATCCCCGTGCAAACACCAGCACTAGTACTGGGCACTGAGCCCCGTCCCCGTGCAAACACCAGCACTAGTACTGGGCACTCATCTCTCCCCCGTGCAAACACCAGCACTAGTACTGGGCACTGAGCCCCATCTCCGTGCAAACACCAGCACTAGTACTGGGCACTCAGCCCCATCCCCGTGCAAACACCAGCCCCCTGGGGTCAGAGCAGCTCAATGCGCTTTTACAGATGGGGAAACTGAGGCACAGGTGCAGCAGTGACCTGCCCCAGGTCATGCAGGGAGCTTGTTGGAAGAGCCCAGAATGGAGCCCAGGAGTCCCGATGCCCAGTTAACCCCCCCCCCCCCCCGCTAACTAGAACTGGCCGAAACTTGGAATTTCTGCTTCCTGGGAAGTTTTGCTATTTTGGTTTTGTTCCAAAGGGAATTTCCAAGAAGGTTTGTTTCGGAAACGGTTTGGGGGTTGGTTTGGTTTTTTCGCTGCCCGTTTAAATCGAGATGGGCCGTTGTGCTGAGAGCTCTGCGCCAGGAATCTCGCTGCCCGGGGGGGCCGACTCCAGGGTCACTTCTTGCCTCCGCGTCTCTACAACTGTGGCACCAAACCTGCGATGGGCAGCGCATGAAATGGACGTGATTCTTGTCAGTTTCAGCCTGACGCCCCTGAATAGCAGCAGAGAAACTGAGGCCAGCCACGTGCCTTTCAGCGCAGGGCCAGGGCCAGCAGCTCCTCCGACTGCCCCAGGCCGGGGCCCCCAGGGCTGCCAGGGGCTGGGGCCAGCTGGCTTCCTGGGCTGCTCGGCTAGTGGGGCAGCGCCGGGCTCAGTTGGCTGCCGAGCTCGGGAGTCTGGGGCCGGGGAGTCCTGCCCTGGAGCTGGGGAGCCCGTACGCTCAGCCCCGGCCTCGCTGTCTGCTAGGAAACCGGGCGGATTTCGTCAGAACCGTGTCACAGGTCGGCATGTCCCATGAGCCCCCCGAGCAGCTCGAGTGTTAACAGCCACTTGGTCACATCCAGTCCGGACTCCTGGGTTCTCTCCCCAGCTCTGGGAGGGGAGGGTGGCTAGAGCAGGGGGAGCTGGGAGCCAGGACTCCTGGGTTCTCTCCCCGGCTCTGGGAGGGGAGGGTGGCTAGAGCAGGGGGAGCTGGGAGCCAGGACTCCTGGGTTCTCTCCCCGGCTCTGGGAGGGGAGTGGGGGCTAGTGGTTAGAGCAGTGGGGGCTGGTGGGTTAGAGCAGGGGGGGCTGGGAACCAGGACTCCTGGGTTCTCTCCCCGGCTCTGGGAGGGGCGGGTGGCTAGAGCAGGGGGAGCTGGGAACCAGGACTCCTGGGTTCTCTCCCCGGCTCTGGGAGGGGAGTGGGGACTAGTGGCTGGAGCAAGATGATGTGATTGTGTTTGGTTCGAGGCCCCATATTCTGACCCCTGGGTCGCTCTGTGTTTGCAGCTAAGCGAGCGCTACGGGCCCGTCTACACCCTGCACCTGGGCCTCCAGCGAGTGGTGGTGCTGTGCGGCTACCAGGCGGTGAAGGAGGCCCTGGTGGACCAGGCCGAGGAGTTCAGCGGGCGCGGGGATGTGCCCCTGGTCTTCCGCTTAACCCAAGGGAACGGTAAGGAACCCCCCCCCCCGGCCCCTTCCCGGCTTTCAGCCACTCAGCCCTTCTGCAGACACGGGGAAGTGGGGCAGGACCCACAGGGGGGCCGGCTGGCTTTGCGGCTTAGGCACTGGACTGGGAGCCAAGACACCTGGGTTCTCCAGTAACCTGCTGGATGACCCTTCCCCCAACTCTGACCAGTCATTTCCCCGCTCTCTGCCTCACTTTCCCCTCCCACCCTTTGTCTGTTTAGATTGTAAGAAGCTTTGGTGGGATCTGGCTTCAATTCCCAGCTCTGCCACCGACATCCTGCGCAACGGTGGGCAAGTGGCTGCATCTCGCTGGGCCTCAGTTTGTCCACCTGTAAAATGGGGATAATCATTCATTTCCCCCGCAGAGCACTTTAGAGCAAGTCAGTGTCACAGGCCATCTCTGGGGGACCTGGATTCCTAGTTTCCCTCAGTCCTGGGGTGTGTGTTTGTGTGTGAGAGAGAGACCAAACTAAGGTTTGTAACCTATCCTTTAAATCGGCTTTGGTACCCAATGACTGGACGTTAGCTAATGTAACGCCAATATTTAAAAAGGGCTCTAGGGGTGATCCCGGCAATTACAGACCGGTAAGTCTAACGTCGGTACCGGGCAAATTAGTTGAAACAATAGTAAAGAATAAAATTGTCAGACACATAGAAAAACATAAATTATTGAGCAATAGTCAACATGGTTTCTGTAAAGGGAAATCGTGTCTTACTAATATTTTAGAGTTCTTTGAAGGGGTCAACAAACATGTGGACAAGGGGGATCCGGTGGACATAGTGTACTTAGATTTCCAGAAAGCCTTTGACAAGGTCCCTCACCAAAGGCTCTTACGTAAATTAAGCTGTCATGGGATAAAAGGAAAGGTCCTTTCATGGACTGAGAACTGGTTAAAGGACAGGGAACAAAGGGTAGGAATTAATGGTAAATTCTCAGAATGGAGAGGGGTAACTAGTGGTGTTCCCCAAGGGGCAGTCCTAGGACCAATCCTATTCAATTTATTCATAAATGATCTGGAGAAAGGGGTAAACAGTGAGGTGGCAAAGTTTGCAGATGATACTAAACTTCTCAAGATAGTTAAGACCAAAGCAGATTGTGAAGAACTTCAAAAAGATCTCACAAAACTAAGTGATTGGGCAACAAAATGGCAAATGAAATGTAATGTGGATAAATGTAAAGTAATGCACATTGGAAAAAATAACCCCAACTATACATACAACATGATGGGGGCTAATTTAGCTACAACGAGTCAGGAAAAAGATCTTGGAGTTATCGTGGATAGTTCTCTGAAGATGTCCACGCAGTGTGCAGAGGCGGTCAAAAAAGCAAACAGGATGTTAGGAATCATTAAAAAGGGGATAGAGAATAAGACTGAGAATATATTATTGCCCTTATATAAATCCATGGTACGCCCACATCTCGAATACTGTGTACAGATGTGGTCTCCTCACCTCAAAAAAGATATTCTAGCACTAGAAAAGGTTCAGAAAAGGGCAACTAAAATGATTAGGGGGTTAGAGAGGGTCCCATACGAGGAAAGATTCAAGAGGCTAGGACTATAACAGTGTTTAAAAGGGAACTGGATAAATTCATGGTGGCTAAGCCCATAAATGGCTATTAGCCAGGATGGGTAAGAATGGTGTCCCTAGCCTCTGTTCGTCAGAGGATGGAGATGGATGGCAGGAGAGAGATCACTTGACCATTGCCTGTTAGGTTCACTCCCTCTGGGGCACCTGGCATTGGCCACTGTCGGTAGACAGATACCGGGCTAGATGGACCTTTGGTCTGACCCAGTACGGCCGTTCTTATGTTCTTAATTTAAGGGGCAGTGAGGGATAGTGGTCAGAGCAGGGGATTGGGAGCCAGGACTCCTGGGTTCTCTCCTTGGCTCTGGGAGGGGAGTGGTGTCTAGTGGTTAGAGCAGGGGGGTGGGAGCCAGGACTCCTGGGTTCTCTCCCAGCTCTGGGAGGGCAGTGGGGGCAGGTCTCTTGGCAGCCGATGAGCGGGGCTGGGTTATCGTCAGTCGTTCCAAGCGTGGGGCTGGCGTCGGTGTGGGGAGCCGGGCTCCCTGGTGCCCTCCCTTCACTGCTCTGTGCCCCCCGCCCCAGGCATCGCCCTGAGCAACGGGGAGAAGTGGAAAGTCCTGCGGAGATTCGCCCTGCAGACGCTGCGCAACCTCGGCATGGGCAGGCGCAGCCTGGAGGAGCGGATCCAGCAGGAGGCGCGGTGCCTGGTGCAGGAACTCGCCCAAACGCAAGGTGGGGGCCCGGGGGCCGTGCGCGGCCAGGCTGCCAATTCCCCCTGCCGCCCCCGCCGCCCCCTGCCCCACAGCGCCCCCTGCTGCTCCCGCCGCGCTCTGCCCCACAGCGCCCCCTGCTGCCCCCGCCGCACCCTGCCCCGCAGCGCCCCCTGCCGCTCCCGCCGCACCCTGCCCCGCAGCGCCCCCCGCCGCCCCCGCCGCTCCCTGCCCCGCAGCGCCCCCTGCTGCCCCCGCCGCGCCCTGCCCCACAGCGCCCCCTGCTGCCCCCGCCGCGCCCTGCCCCGCAGCGCCCCCTGCCGCCCCCGCCGCGCCCTGCCCCGCAGCGCCCCTGCTGCCCCCGCCGCTCCCTGCCCCACAGCGCCCCCTGCCGCTCCCGCCGCCCCCCGCCCCACAGTGCCCCCTGCCGCCCCCGCCGCTCCCTGCCCCGCAGCACCCCCTGCTGCTCTCGCCGCTCCCTGCCGCCCCCGCCCCGCCCTGCCCCGCAGTGCCCCCTGCTGCTCCCGCCGCGCTCTGCCCCACTGCGCCCCCTGCTGCCCCCGCCGCACCCTGCCCCGCAGCGCCCCCTGCCGCTCCCGCCGCACCCTGCCCCGCAGCGCCCCCCGCCGCCCCCGCCGCTCCCTGCCCCGCAGCGCCCCCTGCTGCCCCCGCCGCGCCCTGCCCCACAGCGCCCCCTGCTGCCCCCGCCGCGCCCTGCCCCGCAGCGCCCCCTCCCGCCCCCTCCTCGCCCTTCCCCGCAGCGCCGCTGCTGCCCCCGCAGAACCCAGCCCAACAGCTCCCCCTGCCGCTCCCGCCGCACCCTGCCCCACAGTGCCCCCTGCCGCCCCCGCCGCGCCCTGCCCCACAGCACCCCCTGCTGCTCTCGCCGCTCCCTGCCGCCCCGCCCCGCCCTGCCCCGCAGTGCCCCCTGCTGCTCTCGCCGCTCCCTGCCGCCCCCGCCGCTCCCTGCCCCACCGCGCCCCCTGCCGCCCCCGCCACGCCCTGCCCCACAGCGCCCCCTGCCGCCCCCGCCGCTCCCTGCACCACAGCGCCCCCTGCCGCCCCGCCACTACCTGCCCCCCAGCGCCCCCTGCCGCCCCCGCCGCGCCCTGCCCCACAGCGCCCCCTGCCGCCCCCGCCGCGCCCTGCCCCACAGCGCCCCCTGCTGCCCCCGCAGCGCCCTGCCCCACAGCGCCCCTGCCGCCCCCGCCGCTCTCTGCCCCGCAGCGCCCCTGCCGCTCTCGCCGCTCCCTGCCCCATAGCGCCCCCTGCCGCCCCCGCCGCGCCCTGCCCCACAGCGCCCCCTGCCGCCCCCGCCACGCCCTGCCCCACAGCGCCCCCTGCCGGCCCCACCGCTCCCTGCCCCACAGCGCCCCCTGCCGCCCCCACCCCGCCCGGCCCCACAGCGCCCCCTGCTGCTCCCGCCACACCCTGCCCCACAGCGCCCCCTGCCGCCCCCGCCGCTCCCTGCCCCGCAGCGCCCCCTGCTGCTCCCGCCGTGCCCTGCCCCACAGCGCCCCCTGCTGCCCCCGCGGCTCTCTGCCCCACAGCGCCCCCTGCTGCCCCCGCCGCGCCGTGCCCCACAACGCCCCCTGCCGCCCCCGTGCCGCTCCCTGCCCCACAGCGCCCCCAGCCGCCCCTGCCGCGCCCTGCCCCACAGCGCCCCCTGCTGCTCCCGCCCCTCCCTGCCCCACCTCGCCCCCTGCTGAACCCGCCGCTCCCTGCCCCACAGCGCCCCCTGCTGCTCCCGCCGCTCCCTGCCCCACAGCGCCCCCTGCTGCTCCCGCCGCGCCCTGCCCCACAGCGCCCCCTGCTGCTCCCGCCGCGCCCTGCCCCACAGCGCCCCCTGCTGCTCCCGCCGCGCCCTGCCCCACAGCGCCCCCTGCTGCCCCCGCCGCTCCCTGCCCCACAGCGCCCCCTGCGGCCCCCGCCTCGCCCTGCCCCACAGCGCCCCCTGCAGCCCCCGCCGCTCTCTGCCCCACAGCGCCCCCTGCCGCCCCTGCCCCACAGCGCCCCCTGCTGCTCCCGCCGCTCCCTGCCCCGCAGCGCCCCCTGCTGCCCCCGCCACTCCCTGCCCCACAGCGCCCCCTGCTGCCCCCGCCGTGCCCTGCCCCACAGCGCCCCCTGTCGCCCCTACCGCTCCCTGCCCCACAGCGCCCCCTGCCGCCCCCGCCGCTCTCTGCCCCACAGTGCCCCCTGCTGCTCTCGCCGCACCCTGCCCCACAGCGCCCCCTGCCGCCCCTGCCGCGCCCTGCCCCACAGCGCCCCCTGCTGCTCTCGCCGCACCCTGCCCCACAGCGCCCCCTGCTGCCCCCGCCGCACCCTGCCCCACAGCGCCCTCTGCTGCCCCTGCGCCACTCCCTGCCCCACAGCGCCCCCTGCTGCACCTGCCGCTCCCTGCCCCACAGCGCCCCCTGCTGCCCCCACCACTCCCTGCCCCCTAGCGCCGCTCTGGGGCCAGCTCTGCCTGCCAGGGGAGAGCGCCCCCTGCTGCCCCCGCCACGCCCTGCCCCACGGCGCCCCCTAGTGCCCGGCTGGGGCACTGGGGTCAGCACTGAGAGAAGAGCGCGACCCCAGCACTGCACTGACACCAAGGGGAACCCCTGCCCCCTCTCCTGAGTCCCCCCCAGTTTCCCAGCCCAGCAATGACAGAGCCAGACTTCCCGCCGCTCACAGCCGGTTCCCTCCCCTCGCTAGCCGCGCCCTTCGACCCCACCTTCCTCATCAGCCGGGCCGTCTCCAACGTCATCTGCTCCGTCGTCTTCGGGGACCGGTTCGAGTACCAGGACGGGAGCTTCCTCACCTTGGTCGGCCTCATCAACCAGAACTTCCAGCTGCTCAGCTCCCCGTGGGGGCAGGTAGGTGCTGCTGGGGGGGGGGAGACTGCGTCTGGGGGGGCCTCCTTGCACCTGGGGGTGGGGTCCCCCCGTGATCTCCCCCAAGTGTCCCCCTGGGCGGACGTGGAGAGCAAGTGGTCACCATCCCCTTGCTCCCTGCCCAGCCGTCTCTTCACTCGACCAAAGCCTCCGTCCGACAGGCGGAGCGATGCCACGTCCCCGGAGCGTGTGCGCACGGGTCGTTACGGCAACGGACCCACTCCCGTGCACGGTTCGTGTGGGTAACACGTTTGCACCCTGCACGGCGCATCACGATAACGTGCCAGGCGTGGGCACAATTCCTTATGGTGGCCTGGCCTGCGCCCGCCCGCACTGTGTTGGTCGTTAAAGTAATGTGCATACACTGCACTGCCTCCCTGCTGTCCTGTTTGTTATGGTAATGCACACGCAGAGCTCACCACAGTAATGCACGCATAGAGCTCACGATGGTAATGCATGCGCAGAGTTCACTATGGAAACGCAGATGCACTGCTGCTCTGTTCACTAAGTTTTTGCACGCACAGAGCTCACGACGGTAATGCACGTCCACTGCTGCCCCGTGTGTTACGGTAACACATGCATCGAGTTCACGCGCTGCCGTGGGGTGACCTGTGTCCCTTTCCCCAGCTGTACAACATCTTCCCCGGCCTCATGTCCTGCGTGCCGGGGCCTCACAACAGGATCTTCGAGAACTTCGAGCAGCTGCAGGTCTTTGTGCTGGAGCAGGTGAAGATGCACCAGGAATCCTTTGACCCCAACTGTCCCCGTGACTTCATCGACTGCTTCCTCCTCAAGATGGAGCAGGTGAACGGGCTGTGGGCGTGGGGCGGGGTGGGGCAGGGCCCGCACGACCAATTCCTTCACCTTTAAAGTGGCTTAAGAAAGCCCCAGGACTCTCGCCCAAACCCTACCCCTGCCGCTGAGCTGGCTGGCCCTGCGCCTGCCGGAGCAGATTGGCTTTGTTAGAAGGGACGGGCGCATGGCCCGGCCTGCAGAGCCGCATGCCACGCAGGCCAGTGGCTCGTGACCAGCCCCGAATCGCTCCCCACACTTGTAGGGAGGGGAGTCTCTCTGGAGACCCTCCCTGCTCCATCACCAGCCATACTGGTTTCTGCCTTTGCTGCTGCTTGGAGATAATCTCCAGGGCCTCTTAATCTGTTGTGGGACGCCGAGCTGTAACCCAAGCTCCGGTGAATAAGAACATAACATAAGAACATAAGAGCGGCCAGACTGGGTCAGACCAAAGGTCCATCCAGCCCAGTGTCCTGTCTGCTGACAGTGGCCAGTGCCAGGTGCCCCAGACGGAGTGAACCTAACAGGCAATGGTCAAGTGATCTCTCTCCTGCCATCCATCTCCATCCTCTGACAGACAGAGGCTAGGGACACCATTCTTACCCATCCTGGCTAATAGCCATTTATGGGCTTAGCCACCATGAATTTATCCAGTTTTCTTTTAAACCCTGGTATAGTCCTGGCCTTCACAACCTCCTCAGGCAAGGAGTTCCACAAGTTGACTGTGCGCTGTGTGAAGAAGAACTTCCTTTGATTTGTTTTAAACCTGCTGCCCATTAATTTCATTTGGTGACCCCTCGTTCTTGTATTATGGGAACAAGTAAATAACTTTTCCTTATGCACTTTCTCAACATCACTCATGATTTTATATACCTCTATCATATCCCCTCTTAGTCTCCTCTTTTCCAGGCTGAAGAGTCCTAGCCTCTTTAATCCTTCCTCATATGGGACCCTCTCCAAACCTCTAATCATTTTAGTTGCTCTTTTCTGAACCTTTTCTAGTGCTAGAATATCTTTTTTGAGGTGAGGAGACCACATCTGTACACAGTATTCGAGATGTGGGCGTACCATGGATTTATATAAGGGCAATAAGATATTCTCAGTCTTATTCTCTATCCCCCTTTTAATGATTCCTAACATCCTGTTTGCTTTTTTGACCGCCTCTGCACACTGCGTGGACATCTTCAGAGCACTATCCACGATGACTCCATGATCTCTCTCCTGATTCGTTGTAGCTAAATTAGCCCCCATCATATTTTATTTTGGTGAGGGACCTTGTTAAAGGCTTTCTGGAATCACGTTCTCACAGCCCTGACCTCGACGCGGGACAGTTTAGAGTGGGGGAAACTGAGGCATGGGAGGGACGGGGAAGTGACTTGCCCAAGGTCACTCAGCAGGTCAGGACTAGAACCCAGGAGTCCTGACTCTGTCCCCCTCCACCACTCGACCCCACTCCCCTCCCAGGGCTGGAGATAGATCCCCAGGAGTCCTGAAGGCCAGCTTTGTGCTCTAACCACTAGTCCCCAGCCCCCGTGCTAACGAGACGTGCACGCTGCCTCTGCTGAATATAGCAGAGGTCCTGAAAGTCCGGTTTACTGGCCCCCTGGCTGTTTAGAGCGGCTGTCACCAGCCGTGGGCTTTGAACCGGGGAGATACGGGGCTAACAGCGTCTGGCTCGGTGCCCCCTCGCCCGGCAGCAGCAGTAGACCCAGAAACTGCATCCGTGGAGCAGCCACTAGGGGGAGACGGTGGGAGATACCCGAGCGCTGCGGGTTCGAATTCTGGGCGATTCCCCTGCAGGAAAACCAGGACCCACTGAGCTACTTCCACACGGAGACCCTGGTGATGACCACGCACAACCTGTTCTTTGCGGGCACGGAGACCGTCAGCACCACCCTGCGCTACGGCTTCCTCCTCCTCATGAAGTACCCGGAGATCCAGGGTGAGCTGCGGGGCGGGGGAGCTGAGACCGGGATCCAGCCACGGTCTATATTTTAAAAGGCAGGTGTAGAAATCGCCAGCCGGGTCTCAGACGTCACCAGCTGCAGACCTAGCGTGTCCTTGCTGCCTGCGTGACCAGCCGGGAGGTCAGGCTGCCCCACCCCACCAGAAACCGCTTCCCATCCGCTTGTTTCTCCGCAGCCAAAGTCCACGCTGAGATCGACCAGGTGATCGGGCGGCACCGCAGCCCGTCGGTGGAGGACCGGAGCCGCATGCCCTACACCGACGCCGTGATCCACGAGGTGCAGCGCTTCGGCGACGTGATCCCCGTGGGGTTCCTGAACGCGGTGACCCGGGACACCCGCTTCAGGGGTTTCCTGCTTCCAGAGGTAATGGGATTTCCCTCCTCCCCGCGTTCGAGCAAGACAACACGTTTCTCCCCCTGGGCTGGAACCTCCCCTCTTGTCAGCTCCCAAAGGGTGTTCGGAGAGGGACAGACGGCTGGAACCATGGCTGGGTAGACTGGCAAATGGGTTGGATGGATGGATGGATGGATGGTTGGTGAGCGGGTGGCCAGAGAGAGGTGCCGTTGGGATGGGTAGATAGGACGGATGGATGGATGGGTGGTGAGCGGGTGGCCAGAGAGGGGTGGCGTTGGGATGGGTAGATAGGACGGGTGGTTAGATGGGTGGTGAGCGGGTGGCCAGAGAGGGGTGGCGTTGGGATGGGTAAATAGGACAGGTGGTTAGATGGGTGGTGAGCGGCTGGCCAGAGAGAGGTGGCGTTGGGATGGGTAGATAGGACGGGTGGATAGATGGGTGGGGAGCGGGAGGCCAGAGAGGGGTGGCGTTGGGATGGGTAGATAGGACGGATGGATGGATGGGTGGTGAGCGGGTGGCCAGAGAGGGGTGGCGTTGGGATGGGTAGATAGGACGGATGGATGGATGGGTGGTGAGCGGGTGGCCAGAGAGAGGTGGCGTTGGGATGGGTAGATAGGACGGGTGGATGGATGGGTGGTGAGCGGGTGGCCAGAGAGGGGCGGTGTTGGGATGGGTAGATAGGACGGGTGGATGGATGGGTGGTGAGCGGGTGGCCAGAGAGAGGTGGTGTTGGGATGGGTAGATAGGACGGATGGATGGATGGGTGGTGAGCGGGTGGCCAGAGAGCGGCGGTGTTGGGATGGGTAAATAGGACGGGTGGATGGATGGGTGGTGAGCGGGTGGCCAGAGAGAGGTGGTGTTGGGATGGGTAGATAGGACGGGTGGATGGATGGGTGGTGAGCGGGTGGCCAGAGAGAGGTGGCGTTGGGATGGGTAGATAGGACGGATGGATGGATGGGGGGTGAGCGGGTGGCCAGAGAGGGGTGGTGTTGGGATGGGTAGATAGGACGGGTGGATAGATGGGTGGGGAGCGGGTGGCCAGAGAGGGGTGGCGTTGGGATGGGTAGATAGGACGGATGGATGGATGGATGGGTGGTGAGCGGGTGGGCAGAGAGAGGTGGCGTTGGGATGGGTAGATAGGACGGATGGATGGATGGGTGGTGAGCGGGTGGCCAGAGAGGGTGGCGTTGGGATGGGTAGATAGGACGGATGGATGGATGGGTGGTGAGCGGGTGGCCAGAGAGGGGTGGCGTTGGGATGGGTAAATAGGACGGTTGGATGGATGGGTGGTGTGCGGGTGGGCAGAGAGGGGTGGCGTTGGGATGGGTAGATAGGACGGGTGGATAGATGGGTGGTGAGCGGGTGGCCAGAGAGGGGTGGTGTTGGGATGGGTAGATAGGACGGGTGGTTAGATGGGTGGTGAGCGGGTGGCCAGAGAGAGGTGGCGTTGGGATGGGTAGATAGGACGGATGGATGGATGGGTGGTGAGCGGGTGGCCAGAGAGGGGTGGCGTTGGGATGGGTAGATAGGACGGATGGATGGATGGGTGGTGAGCGGGTGGCCAGAGAGGGGTGGCGTTGGGATGGGTAGATAGGACGGATGGATAGATGGGTGGTGAGCGGGTGGCCAGAGAGGGGTGGCGTTGGGATGGGTAGATAGGACGGGTGGATAGATGGGTGGTGAGCGGGTGGCCAGAGAGGGGTGGCGTTGGGATGGGTAGATAGGACGGATGGATGGATGGGTGGTGAGCGGGTGGCCAGAGAGGGGTGGCGTTGGGATGGGTAGATAGGACGGGTGGTTTGATGGGTGGTGAGCGGGTGGCCAGAGGGGTGGCGGTGGGAGGGGTAGATAGGACGGGGGGATGGATGGGGGGTGAGCGGGTGGCCAGAGAGGGGTGGCGTTGGGATGGGTAGATAGGACGGATGGATGGATGGGTGGTGAGCGGGTGGCCAGAGAGGGGTGGTGTTGGGATGGGTAGATAGGACGGATGGATGGATGGGGTGTGAGCGGGTGGCCAGAGAGAGGTGGCGTTGGGATGGGTAGATAGGACGGATGGATGGATGGGTGGGGAGCGGGAGGCCAGAGAGAGGTGGCGTTGGGATGGGTAGATAGGACGGATGGATGGATGGGTGGGGAGCGGGAGGCCAGAGAGGGGTGGCGTTGGGATGGGTAGATAGGACGGGTGGATGGATGGGTGGTGAGCGGGTGGCCAGAGAGGGGTGGCGTTGGGATGGGTAGATAGGACGGATGGATGGATGGGTGGTGAGCGGGTGGCCAGAGAGAGGTGGCGTTGGGATGGGTAGATAGGACGGATGGATGGATGGGTGGTGAGCGGGTGGGCAGAGAGGGGTGCTGTTGGGATGGGTAGATAGGACGGGTGGATAGATGGGTGGTGAGCGGGTGGCCAGAGAGAGGTGGCGTTGGGATGGGTAGATAGGACGGATGGATGGATGGGTGGTGAGCGGGTGGCCAGAGAGGGGTGGCGTTGGGATGGGTAGATAGGACGAGTGGATGGATGGGTGGTGAGCGGGTGGCCAGAGAGGGGTGGCGTTGGGATGGGTAAATAGGACGGATGGATGGATGGGTGATGAGCGGGTGGCCAGAGAGGGGTGGCGTTGGGATGGGTAGATAGGACGGGTGGATGGATGGGTGGTGAGCGGGTGGCCAGAGAGGGGTGGCGTTGGGATGGGTAGATAGGACGGATGGATGGATGGGTGGTGAGCGGGTGGGCAGAGAGGGGTGCTGTTGGGATGGGTAGATAGGACGGGTGGATAGATGGGTGGTGAGCGGGTGGCCAGAGAGAGGTGGCGTTGGGATGGGTAGATAGGACGGATGGATGGATGGGTGGTGAGCGGGTGGCCAGAGAGGGGTGGTGTTGGGATGGGTAAATAGGACGGGTGGTTAGATGGGTGGTGAGCGGGTGGCCAGAGAGAGGTGGCGTTGGGATGGGTAGATAGGACGGGTGGATGGATGGGTGGTGAGCAGGTGGCCAGAGAGGGGTGGCGTTGGGATGGGTAGATAGGACGGGTGGATGGATGGGTGGTGAGCAGGTGGCCAGAGAGTGGTGGTGTTGGGATGGGTAGATAGGACGGGTGGATAGATGGGTGGTGAGCGGGTGGCCAGAGAGGGGTGGCGTTGGGATGGGTAGATAGGACGGGTGGATGGATGGGTGGTGAGCGGGTGGCCAGAGAGGGGTGGCGTTGGGATGGGTAGATAGGACGGGTGGATGGATGGGTGGTGAGCGGGTGGCCAGAGAGAGGTGGCGTTGGGATGGGTAGATAGGACGGATGGATGGATGGGGGGTGAGCGGCTGGCCAGAGAGGGGTGCTGTTGGGATGGGTAGATAGGACGGATGGATGGATGGGTGGTGAGCGGGTGGCCAGAGAGGGGTGGCGTTGGGATGGGTAGATAGGACGGGTGGATGGATGGGTGGTGAGCGGGTGGCCAGAGAGAGGTGGCGTTGGGATGGGTAGATAGGACGGATGGATGGATGGGTGGTGAGCGGGTGGCCAGAGAGGGGTGGCGTTGGGATGGGTAAATAGGACGGGTGGATGGATGGGTGGTGAGCAGGTGGCCAGAGAGGGGTGCTGTTGGGATGGGTAGATAGGACGGGTGGATAGATGGGTGGTGAGCGGGTGGCCAGAGAGAGGTGGCGTTGGGATGGGTAGATAGGACGGATGGATGGATGGGTGGTGAGCGGGTGGCCAGAGAGGGGTGGTGTTGGGATGGGTAGATAGGACGGGTGGTTAGATGGGTGGTGAGCGGGTGGCCAGAGAGGGGTGGCGTTGGGATGGGTAGATAGGACGGGTGGATGGATGGGTGGTGAGCGGGTGGCCAGAGAGGGGTGGCGTTGGGATGGGTAAATAGGACGGGTGGATAGATGGGTGGTGAGCGGGTGGCCAGAGAGGTGGCGTTGGGATGGGTAGATAGGACGGGTGGATGGATGGGTGGTGAGCGGGTGGCCAGAGAGTGGTGGTGTTGGGATGGGTAGATAGGACGGATGGATGGATGGGTGGTGAGCGGGTGGCCAGAGAGGGGTGGTGTTGGGATGGGTAGATAGGACGGGTGGTTAGATGGGTGGTGAGCGGGTGGCCAGAGAGGGGTGGCGTTGGGATGGGTAGATAGGACGGGTGGATGGATGGGTGGTGAGCGGGTGGCCAGAGAGGGGTGGCGTTGGGATGGGTAAATAGGACGGGTGGATAGATGGGTGGTGAGCGGGTGGCCAGAGAGAGGTGGCGTTGGGATGGGTAGATAGGACGGGTGGATAGATGGGTGGTTGCAAAGGCTGAGGGACGCGTCAGTAGATGGGTAGCTGGACGAGAGACGGACAGACAGATGGATGGACGGGGTGGAAGGACAGAAAATGATCCAGATGGCTAGAGGTTGGATCGTTGGCTAAGTGGACAGACAGGCTGAGGAGGACGGATGGACAGACAAGACGGACGGATGGCAGCACCGGTGCCAGCCAGTAGAACGAGTCAATGGATGGGCTGACAGGCAGATGTGTGGCTAGACCGGTGCGTGGGTGGAGAAGCCAAGTGGAGGGAGAATCCCAGACCCAGAGGGTTGAGACAATTTGTCTAAGCCCCGGCCGAGAGGCAGGATTTGGCGGCTCTAAACCAGCCGAGACAGACTCTCTCCAGCCGTGCCTGGGCAGAGATGGATGGACGGTCAAGCTGGATAGGATGGGTGGATAGACAGACAGAGAGAGGGATGGATTAACAGCCAGATGGACATCAAGCTGGCTGACTAAGCAGGGGATGGATGGACAGGCAGACGGACGGACGGAGGGACGGACGGACGGAGGGAGAGCTGGCTGGCTAAGCAGGGGATGGACGGACAGGCAGACGGACAGATGGACGGACGGAGGGACGGACGGACGGAGGCAGAGCTGGCTGGCTAAGCAGGGGACGGAGGGACGGAGGGACGGAGGGAGAGCTGGCTGGCTAAGCAGGGGACGGAGGGACGGAGGGACGGAGGCAGAGCTGGCTGGCTAAGTAGGGGACAGAGGGACGGAGGGACGGAGGCAGAGCTGGCTGGCTAAGCAGGGGACGGAGGGACGGATGGACGGAGGGAGGGAGGGATGGACGGACGGAGGCAGAGCTGGCTGGCTAAGCAGGGGACGGAGGGACGGAGGGACGGAGGGAGAGCTGGCTGGCTAAGCAGGGGACGGAGGGACGGACAGACGGAGGGACGGAGGCAGAGCTGGCTGGCTAAGCAGGGGACGGAGGGACGGAGGGACGGAGGCAGAGCTGGCTGGCTAAGGAGGGGACGGAGGGACGGAGGGACGGAGGCAGAGCTGGCTGGCTAAGCAGGGGACGGAGGGACGGATGGACGGAGGGAGGGAGGGATGGACGGACGGAGGCAGAGCTGGCTGGCTAAGCAGGGGACGGAGGGACGGAGGGACGGAGGGAGAGCTGGCTGGCTAAGCAGGGGACGGAGGGACGGACAGACGGAGGGACGGAGGCAGAGCTGGCTGGCTAAGCAGGGGACGGAGGGACGGAGGGACGGAGGCAGAGCTGGCTGGCTAAGCAGGGGACGGAGGGACGGAGGGACGGAGGCAGAGCTGGCTGGCTAAGCAGGGGACGGAGGGACGGAGGGACGGAGGCAGAGCTGGGTAGCTAAGCAGGGGACGGAGGGACGGAGGCAGAGCTGGGTGGCTAAGCAGGGGACGGAGGGACGGAGGCAGAGCTGGCTGGCTAAGCAGGGGACGGACAGACGGAGGGACGGAGGAAGAGCTGGCTGGCTAAGCAGGGGACGGAGGGACGGAGGGACGGAGGCAGAGCTGGGTGGCTAAGCAGGGGACGGAGGGACGGAGGGACGGAGGCAGAGCTGGCTGGCTAAGCAGGGGACGGAGGGACGGAGGCAGAGCTGGCTGGCTAAGCAGGGGACGGAGGGACGGAGGGACGGAGGCAGAGCTGGCTGGACGCAGGGATCCTCGGGATGGACGCGCTGGAGCTGTGTCTGTTCCCCTGCCCAGGGCACCAACGTGCTCCCGCTGCTGTTCTCTGTGCACAAGGACCCCACCCAGTTCAAAGACCCGGCCACATTCGACCCGGCCCATTTCCTGGACCCGAGCGGAGGCTTCCGGAAGCAGGACGCCTTCATGGCCTTCTCCACGGGTACGTGTGGCCTGGCCGGGCCGGGGCCGCGGAGCGGGAGGGGACAGGCTGAGTCGCCCCTAACGCGTCTGCTCCAGCCCCGGCCTGGGAGGATGCGACTGCCTGGAGCCGCCCCGAGCTCAGCTGGAGTAACTCAGCCTGGCCCCACGGCCTGGGGGTCGCTGCGAGGAGGGATCGGGCCCCTCTGTGTCGCTGTGGGGCAGAAATGACCCCGGAGAGTCCAGGGGCCTCCCCAGTGGAAGGGGCCAGCCCCAGGCCCAGCCACCGAGCCAAGGCAGAGCCCCGGGAACGGCCGGAGGGGCCTCCTGGGGGCGAAGCGGGGGTGGGGCCAGGCCAGGCACAGCCTCCCCCAGCCTAGGATCCCCACTGCCCATGGCACTGGGGCTGCTCTCTGCCCCCTGGGACCCATAGGGGGCGGACTGGGGCCGTGGCCGGAGCGCCCTGGGCTGGGGCTGCTCTCTGCCCCCTGGGACCCATAGGGGGCGGACTGGGGCTGTGGCCGGAGCGCCCTGCGCTGGGGCTGCTCTCTGCCCCCTGGGACCCATAGGGGGCGGACTGGGGCCGTGGCCGGAGCGCCCTGCGCTGGGGCTATTCTCCGCCCCCTCAGGGCCCAGAACGGGGACGGAGCATGAGCTAGAGCAGCCCCCAGGCTGCTGTACCTGACACTGGGGGCTGGTCCCCAGAATACAGGGAACAGGAAAGGGTCTGAAAGGCGCCTGAGCCCCAAGTGCAGGGAGAGGGAAACCGAGACTTGGGGCGTGATGGACCCTGAAACGCCCCTGCCCCCCGCGCACGGCCCGGACGTCACCGTGTTCCTTTCCCCAGGGAAGCGGGTCTGCCTGGGCGAGGGCCTGGCCCGCATGGAGCTCTTCCTCTTCTTCACCTCCACCCTGCAGCGCTTCGCCCTCTCGCCCCTCGCCCGCCTGCAGGATCTCGACGTCTCGCCTCTGGTGAGCGGCCTGGGGAACGTGCCGCACCCCTACGAGTTCCGGGCCGTCCCTCGCTGAGCGAGCCGCTGCCCATCCCGCCTCCGCTGCCCTGTCCCAGCCTCGCGTGCTGCAGCCTTTGCACGCCTGAGAGGAGCTCGCAGGCCTCGTCGCTTGCAGTGTCTGATCAGCCCAACGGCCGGGTCTCCTGCTCTCGAGATCTTACCGCGCTGCCTGGCAGGCTGCTCGCTTTTAACGTCCCGAGCTCCAGATTCGTGAGCTTCGTTCAGGTTTTCATTACAATCAACTACAAATAAAAATTCTCCAGCGCTGGGGGTGATAGAGAAACGTTTAGAAACTTGACTCGAGTAAAGAAACCAGAAGCAAATAAAACAAACTCAAATCTCAGGGGGGCCTTCCGTCCCAGGACGCGCCGCTGCGGGTCTTCGGGGCACTTCGGCGGCGGGTCCCGGAGCGGAAGGACCCCCCGCCGCCGAATTGCCGTGGAAGAAGCTCCAGCAGCCCGGGCCCCGCGAGAGTTTTCCAGGGCCCACGGAGACAGTGAAGGACCCCGCTCCAGGGGCCCCAAAAAACTCTCACGGGGGCCCCTGTGGGCCCTGGGGCAAATTGCCCCACCTGCCCCCCTCCCGGGCAGCCTTGCTTACGTATCTCAGTCTCTTTAGTTCATCGGGGTCTCGCCCGCAGCTTCTCAATCCATTCACCAGGCCTGACTGTGCCCTCAGTGTCTCTCAGCCCCTGGGGGGCAGGGATGGAGCGAGGGGGGATCATTGCCCAGTGACCCCCCCGAGTCCCCTCCCTCCATGGGGTGCGCAGGGTTTAACCCCTCGGGCGCCGGCAGGGCACGTGCCCAGGGGCTGGGAACCAGGCTGGCTGGTGGCTGAGGTGTCCCTGTGGTTGTCCCCCCCGGCCTAGGCCGCGAGGTACCTGCCCCCCCGCTGCGGGGAGCTGGGGGGGGCTGGCTCGCCCCATCCGGGGCAGGCCTGTGCTTTTCAGGGGAGGGCAGGGCTGTGGCTGATTTGCACACAATTTGCATACCTCCAATGTTCGTCCAATCCCTGCGTCCGATCAGTCGGGCCCTGGACTAAGGGTGAGAGTGGGGTGGAGGAGAGGCTCGGAGCCCGGATGCCTGGGTTCTGTCCCAGCTCTGGGAGGGCAGTGGGGTCTAGTGGTTAGAGCAGGGGGGGGACTGGGAGCCAGGACTCCTGGGTTCTGTCCCAGCTCTGGAAGGGGAGTGGGGTCTGGTGGTTAGAGCAGGGGGGGGACTGGGAGCCAGGACTCCTGGGTTCTGTCCCAGCTCTGGGAGGTGAGTGGGGTCTGGTGGTTAGAGCAGGGGGGGCTAGGAGCCAGGACTCCTGGGTTCTGTCCCAGCTCTGGGAGGTGAGTGGGGGCTGGTGGTTAGAGCAGGGGGGAGCTAGGAGCCTGGATTCCTGGGTTCTGTCCCAGCTCTGGGAGGAGAGTGGGGTCTGGTGGTTAGAGCAGGGGGGGGCTAGGAGCCTGGACTCCTGGGTTCTGTCCAAGCTCTGGAAGGGGAGTGGGGGCTGGTGGTTAGAGCAGGGGGGGGACTGGGAGCCTGGACTCCTGGGTTCTGTCCCAGCTCTAGGAGGGGAGTGGGGTCTGGTGGTTAGAGGAGGGGGGGGGCTAGGAGCCAGGACTCCTGGGTTCTATCCCAGCTCTGGGAGGTGAGTGGGGGCTCGTGGTTAGAGCAGGGGGGAGCTAGGAGCCTGGATTCCTGGGTTCTGTCCCAGCTCTGGGAGGAGAGTGGGGTCTGCTGGTTAGAGCAGGGGGGGCTAGGAGCCAGGACTCCTGGGTTCTATCCCAGCTCTGGGAGGGGAGTGGGGGCTGGTGGTTAGAGCAGGGGGGGCTAGGAGCCAGGACTCCTGGGTTCTATCCCAGCCCTGGGAGGGGAGTGGGGGCTGGTGGTTAGAGCAGCGGGGGCTGGGAGCCAGGACTCCTGGGTTCTATCCCAGCCCTGGGAGGGGAGTGGGGGCTGGTGGTTAGAGCAGCGGGGGCTGGGAGCCAGGACTCCTGGGTTCTATCCCAGCTCTGGGAGGTGAGTGGGGGCTGGTGGTTAGAGCAGCGGGGGCTGGGAGCCAGGACTCCTGGGTTCTATCCCAGCTCTGGGAGGGGAGTGGGGTCTGGTGGTTAGAGCATGGGGGGCTATTAGCCAGGACTCCTGGGTTCTGTCCCAGCTCTGGGAGGGGAGTGGGGTCTGGTGGTTAGAGCAGGGGGGCTGGGAGCCAGGACTCCTGGGTTCTGTCCCAGCTCTGGGAGGAGAGTGGGGTCTGGTGGTTAGAGCAGGGGGGCTGGGAGCCAGGACTCCTGGGTTCTGTCCCTAGGGGCTGGGTTGCTCCGGGGCCTGGCTGCTCCTGGCTGCTGGAGCCGGCCCGTGATGGGGCGCTGGCCGCAGGCTGCAGCTGCTGGGAAAGGCCGGGACGCCTGCAGCGAATCACAAGGCGCCGCCAGCTGCTGCCGGGCAGGGGTGAGATGCTGCCAGTGACCATGAGGTGTCACCGTTGTGCTGGGAACAGGCGCCCCCACCGACCGTGGCTCATCCCTGGGCAGTGCCAGCTTCCCCGCTTCGCCCTCCCTGGGGCCCAGAGACGCCCCCCGGCTCATGGCACAGCTCCAGAGCTGGATTTCTGCTCTCAGTTTCAGCGGCGTCAATCCGGATCAGCCTGGCCGCCTGAGTGGAGTCACTCCAGATTTCCATGTGGTGCAGGATGGGGGCCGGAGCCCCCTGCCACCTGGCGGGCGGGCAGGCAGGAGCCAATGTGTCTGCGGGAATAAAACAGCTCCGGGAGCGAAACCCGTTTGCTTCAGGGCAGGGAGCAGGTTATCCCCTCGCTTCAAACTTGTGATGCAGCAGGTGCCGGTCTCTGGGGCGATCCCCGTGTGTGTGACTGTGGCAACCACTGGGAGGTGCTCAGGGCTGGGAGCCAGCCAAGGGCCCTGGGGGAGTCTGATCTCAGGGTGGGGCGCTTGTTGGAAGAGGGGCAGGGAGTTTGCACCCCTGAGCACCTGGGTTTTGCAGACGGTATCAGAATGGGGGCCCAGCGGAGCTTAGCAGCGTGTGTGTGTGTGTGTGTGTGTGTGTGTGCGTGTTGGGGGGGGGGTGGAGCTCCCCTGGAAACGCCAGTATGGGAGTGACTCTCCATCCCCTGCCACTGCCCCTCAGCACCAGGCCTCGGAGCTGCAGGTTGATCCCTGGCAGATTAGCAGTCGCGATCAGGGCCCCGACCTCATCTAATGGCCACGGGCTGGGTAATGACAGTGACAGATGCCTGGCAGATGGGGTGGGGATGGAGGGTGACTTGGATGCCCAGATTCCTGGGTTATTTGGCTTCAGGATCCTGCAGAACAGGTAAGGCCAGGGCACATTTCCCAGGGCCGCTGTTTGAGATAGTGGGGAATCTCCTTTTTTATTAGCACTAGAGGGGCTATGAAACACACCACTGAATTGAAAAAAATCAACCTCAGCATTGCTATGATGCCTCAGTTTCAGCAGGGACTAGTTACCCAACAGGTGTCAATCCAGAGCATTTCTGTGGCTCAAGCAGTGGTTAATTATTAGCTACTTATGGCTTTGCCACCCAGCAGATTAAGCCAAGTATTATCTCAGCAGCCCAGACACTGTCAGGGGCTGATCCTCTGACCTCACCTAGCAGGGCCGTCCTCTAGGATTTATGGCGCCCTACACGGTATTATTAAACTGGTGCCCCTATGACCGATGGCAGCCCGGGCTCGCAGCCCGGCGGGGTGTGTGTGTGTGTGTGTGTGGGACGAAGCAGCAAAGAATAGCGAGACTCCTGGCCTGCCTCATAGGGGCAGAGAGTCACAGTTCCCTGCAGAGACCCCCGGACCCTCTCCCTCACGCAGAAGGGATGTGCAGAAGGTACCTAATTAAAAGCACTAAATTTGGGAATAAAAAATGTCAGGCACAGGTTCTTCGATCTGCCCTGAAGCTTGTCAGAGATTTATTTGCAAAAACTTGGTAGTAAGGGCGAGTCAGCCGCCCTGCTGAACACAGCGTGAAATATTCTGGAATACACGATGCAGCTCTTCTCTGTTTTACATTTTCTTAATCAGGATTTCTAAGGCGATTTTATCTTTTAAATGGACTCTTAAGCCTTCATAAAGTCCTCAGTCCAGGTTACTACCTATTTAACTCACTGAAACAGAGCCATGATTTTAAATGAGTCAGGCACAGAGGTTTAGTGTGTTCAGAACTGTTCACGGCTTTGGGAAAAAGGGAAACTGATTTACTGTGTGTGATCCCCATAACAACAGACGTGTTTATGATTTTAGGCATAACCAAGGATTTTTACTAAGGTGCGGCTGTTGCTGGAGGGTTCTCTTAAAACTAGTTCATCAGATAGTCAGAAGTAAAGAAAGGGAAAGTCTTTGTGCAGCTCTGGCAGGGAAGGGGTGTGGTCCCGTTACGGGCTCTGGTCAAGGGGCAGGGGAGGGGGCGAAGGGAGAAAGGGAGGCCAGAAAGGACAGGGAGACTTTGGAAGCAAGTTTTTTGTACTACAGTAACTACAATTAAAATGTGTATTTTAGATAAGGGGGGGTCGTTTGAAGGATTTATTTAAACTCTATCTGAGGATCCAAAGCTTTCCGGCTAAGACGCGATTGTGTTTCTATAAATGTGTGCAAGGAATTTTTAGAGATGTGATTTTATCATCTTCTGTAAAGCACATTTCAAACGCGGGTCCCGTAGGCTGCCATGTTGTGAGGAAAGGTGACTGGCACAGCTGGTTTTGTCAGGAAATTCAGAAACTGTCAGCACATCCCTGGGGGTGGCCAAGGCCTGGGAAGTGGCTTCATCCCCACTCGAATGGCTCTGTGACGGTTTCAGTGCTGAGCTAACAGGCCTGGCCGGCGGGAGGCTTTTAGTTACTTGGAGGAAGAGTCACCAGGCTGCAGCCCCAGCGGTGGGAGCCTGCAGGAAGGCTCAGAACGGGGATAGGAATAGGCGGACGGGGGGACACTAAGACCCAGGGGGGCCCCAAATTTTCCGGTGCCCGACGCAGCCGGGTATTCTGCCTCTGCCTACGGGCGGCCCTGCCACCTACCTGCGTCCAGCAGCCCCTTGACTGCAGTGCCGCACAATGAGCCTGCTCCCTGCACGGCACCGAGAAGTGAGGCAAGTCTCTGGTTCTGTCGGTGGAGAGTGGCCCGGAGTCTGCGGCCGGTACTGAGCTGGGAGGGTTGCAAGCAGTGATGAGCTGCCAAAATTTTAACAACCGGTTCCCTATAAAAAGTTCTGATTTAAGGGGGAGGGGAGTGGAGGAGGGGCCGGGGCAGGCGGAGACGTACTTGTGGGGCCAGGGGCCCCTGCAGGGCCTGGGGCAAATTGCCCCACTTGCCCCCCCAGCAG
Source organism: Mauremys mutica (assembly GCF_020497125.1). Lineage (NCBI taxonomy): Eukaryota > Metazoa > Chordata > Testudines > Geoemydidae > Mauremys > Mauremys mutica. The sequence continues at coordinate 1,582,219 of NC_059086.1, forward strand.
CCCTAGAGCTTGCAGCCCCCTCCCCCGTTACCTTGCTGGCAGCTCAAAGCAACTCCGGAGCTCAGCTGAGCTGCCCAGCTGGGGGGAAGCTGGGGAAGGGCCAGGGGAGCCTCAGCCTCTCCAGCTGGGAATCCTGGGAGCAACAGGATGGCCCGGCCCACAGGCCCTTTAACAGCCGGTTCTCCACGGAGGTCTAATTTTAGCAACCGCTTCTTGGGAACCTGTGGGAACCTGCTCCAGCTCAGCACTGGTTGCAAGTGCTTTGGCGGAGAGGATTAAAACTCCGAACGCTCTGGGCAGACTGGAGAGCTGGGCTGAAGTGAACAGGCTGCAAATCAATCAGCACAAATGCAAAGTGCCCCATGTAGGCAGGACCCATCAGTGGCACACGCCCAATGGGCAATGGCTGCCTGGAAAGGGAGCCGGGGGCCGAGTGACTGGACCCCAGGAGTGAACCGTGTGACGCTGGTGCAGAAAACGCGAACATCAGCCCGGGCTGGATCGGCAGGAGCGCTGTGAGCGAGACCCGAGCAGTGATTCTCCCGCTCTGCTCCGCGCTGATTAGCCCTCAGCTGGGCATGGACGTGCCACAGAGCTGCCAAGCGGGCACCGCGCCGGGCCAAGCCACCCCCGCGGGACGCCCTGCGAAATCCCCGTCCCGCCGTGTCCAGAGCGGCACCTGGCCAGGGACGCCCACTCCGCTTGGCAGCAGCTGGCACAAAGCCCTGGCCCTGCCCGCCGGGCGAGCCAGTCGGCTCCGAATCCCGCCCCTTTCCCTCCCGAAGAGCCTGTCGTCAGGGCACCCGAAAAGTCAGTCAGTGCCAGTGCAGCCAGGAGCACCCGGTCCCCCTGCGCCCGGGCGAGCGCCATGGAGCTCACCGCGGCCACGCTGCTTCTGCTGCTCCTCGGCCTCGCCTGCCTGGGCGTCTGCCTCCACAGGAAGGGCCAGCAGAAGAGGGGGGGGTTGCCCCCGGGCCCGCGCCCGCTGCCCCTGCTGGGGAACCTGCTGCAGCTCGATCCCAAGGACATGGCCAAATCTCTTCTCACGGTAGGGGGAGTTTGCGGGCTGCGTGGGAACAGGCTGGGAATCCCTGCAGCGGGCCGGGGAATTTCTGGCTCCCTGTTGTCACTAAGGGGGGGCATGTCCCCGGCCCTGCTAGCAGAAGCGGGGAGAGCGCAGCTAGCGAAGCCTCAGATTGAATGTAGCCAGGACCTCATCCCGCTATGTTCACGCGCTGGGCTGCCTCGCTGACTTATGTACTTGTGCAAACACCAGCACAAGTACTGGGCACTTGGTCCCATCCCCGTGCAAACACCAGCACAAGTACTGGGCACTCGGACCCATCCCCTGTGCAAACGCCAGCACTAGTACTGGGCACTCATCTCTCCCCCGTGCAAACACCAGCACTAGTACTGGGCACTCGGTCCCATCCCCGTGCAAACACCAGCACTAGTACTGGGCACTCGGTCCCATCCCCGTGCAAACACCAGCACTAGTACTGGGCACTGAGCCCCATCCCCGTGCAAACACCAGCACTAGTACTGGGCACTCAGCCCCATCCCCGTGCACACACCAGCACTAGTACTGGGCACTGAGCCCCATCCCGGTGCAAACACCGGCACTAGTACTGAGCACTGAGCCCCATCCCCATGCAAACACCAGCACTAGTACTGGGCACTCATCTCTCCCCCGTGCAAACACCAGCACTAGTACTGGGCACTCAGCCCCATCCCCGTGCAAACACCAGCACTAGTACTGGGCACTCATCTCTCCCCCCGTGCAAACACCAGCACTAGTACTGGGCACTCAGCCCCATCCCCGTGCAAACACCAGCACTAGTGCTGGGCACTCATCTCTCCCCCCGTGCAAACACCAGCACTAGTACTGAGCACTGAGCCCCATCCCCATGCAAACACCAGCACTAGTACTGGGCACTCATCTCTCCCCCGTGCAAACACCAGCACTAGTACTGGGCACTCATCTCTCCCCCCGTGCAAACACCAGCACTAGTACTGGGCACTCATCTCTCACCCCGTGCAAACACCAGCACTAGTACTGGGCACTCAGCCCCATCCCCGTGCAAACACCAGCACTAGTACTGGGCACTCAGCCCCATCCCCGTGCAAACACCAGCACTAGTACTGGGCACTCATCTCTCCCCCCGTGCAAACACCAGCACTAGTACTGGGCACTCATCTCTCCCCCGTGCAAACACCAGCACTAGTACTGGGCACTCATCTCTCCCCCCGTGCAAACACCAGCACTAGTAGTGGGCACTCAACCCCATCCCCGTGCAAACACCAGCACTAGTACTGGGCACTCAGCCCCATCCCCATGCAAACACCAGCACTAGTACTGGGCACTCAGCCCCATCCCCGTGCAAACACCAGCACTAGTACTGGGCACTCAGCCCCATCCCCGTGCAAACACCAGCACTAGTACTGGGCACTCATCTCTCCCCCGTGCAAACACCAGCACTAGTACTGGGCACTCAGCCCCATCCCCGTGCAAACACTAGCACTAGTACTGGGCACTCAGCCCCATCCCCGTGCAAACACCAGCACTAGTACTGGGCACTCATCTCTCCCCCGTGCAAACACCAGCACTAGTACTGGGCACTCATCTCTCCCCCCGTGCAAACACCAGCACTAGTACTGGGCACTCACACCCCCCCGTGCAAACACCAGCACAAGTACTGGGCACTCATCTCTCCCCCGTGCAAACACTAGCACTAGTACTGGGCACTCAGCCCCATCCCCGTGCACACACCAGCACTAGTAGTGGGCACTCGGTCCCATCCCCGTGCAAACACCAGCACTAGTACTGGGCACTCATCTCTCACCCCGTGCAAACACCAGCACTAATACTGGGCACTCACACCCCCCTGGGCAAACACCAGCACTAGTACTGGGCACTCAAAGCCCCCCCCCCCCCCTTAGTGTGTGTCTGCCAGTAGCCCCTGGAGAGCCCAGTCCAGACTGGGGCCCCCTTGTCTTGGATGCTGCAGCTTCCCCTCAGGTGACACAAGGAATCAGTGACGGGGGTAGAAGAACCCAGGCGTCCTGGCGCCCAGTCCTTGTTGTTCAAACTCACCCACTCCCCTCCCACCGCCGGGGATAGAACCCAGGAGTCCTGGCGCCCAGCCCCTCCCTGCAGCTACTGAAGTGCAGAGTGGCTCTAATGAAGAATGTGGAGTATCCAGCTGCACCAGGCAGAGGCTGGACTAAAGCGAAACATTCAGCGAGGCCCCATCGGGCACAGCTCCCTGCTGATGCCCTGTTCATGCCCGTGCGGACACGGCCGGCTTTGAGGGGCAGGTTGGCCCAGCCTTAAACCCCGGCTGGACACGCACGGGGCAAGTGAATCTATGCAAAGTCCTAACCATTAGTAGCTGGGTCCACAGGAGAGCGTGGGGGCCGCCCGGCTAGTGCCATGTTGGAACCACTTCAGTTTATAAAACATCCCAGGGTAGCAATCGGCCGCCCCGCTTTTACAGATGGGGAAACTGAGGCACAGGCGCAGCAGTGACCTGCCCCAGGTCATGCAGGGAGCTTGGTGGAAGAGCCCAGGAGTCCTGACGCCCAGTTACCCCTCCACCTCCCCCCCTGCTAACTAGAACTGGCCGAAACTTGGAATTTCTGCTTCCTGGGAAGTTTTGCTATTTTGGTTTTGTTCCAAAGGGAATTTCCAAGAAGGTTTGTTTCGGAAACGGTTTGGGGGTTGGTTTGGTTTTTTCGCTGCCCGTTTAAATCGAGATGGGCCGTTGTGCTGAGAGCTCTGCGCCAGGACTCTCGCTGCCCGGGGGGGCCGACTCCAGGGTCACTTCTTGCCTCAGCGTCTCTACAGCTGTGGCACCAAACCTGCGATGGGCAGCGCATGAAATGGACGTGATTCTTGTCAGTTTCAGCCTGACCCCCCCATGAACAGCAGCAGAGAAACTGAGGCCAGCCACGTGCCTTTCAGCACAGGGCCAGGACCAGGGCCAGCAGCTCCTCCGACTGCCCCAGGCCGGGGCCCCCAGGGCTGCCAGGGGCTGGGGCCAGCTGGCTTCCTGGGCTGCTCGGCTAGTGGGGCAGCGCCGGGCTCAGTTGGCTGCCGAGCTCGGGAGTCTGGGGCCGGGGAGTCCTGCCCTGGAGCTGGGGAGCCCGTACGCTCAGCCCCGGCCTCGCTGTCTGCTAGGAAACCGGGCGGATTTCGTCAGAACCGTGTCACAGGTCGGCATGTCCCATGAGCCCCCTGAGCAGCTCGAGTGTTAACAGCCACTTGGTCACATCCAGTCCGGACTCCTGGGTTCTCTCCCCAGCTTTGAGCGGAGAGTGGGGTTGAGTGGCTAGAGCAGGGAGCCAGGACTCCTGGGTTCTCTCCCCGGCTCTGGGAGGGGAGTGGGGGCTAGTGGGTTAGAGCAGGGGGGGCTGGGAGCCAGGACTCCTGGGTTCTCTCCCAGCTCTGGGAGGGGAGTGGGGGCTAGTGGTTAGAGCAGGGGGAGCTGGGAGCCAGGACTCCTGGGTTCTCTCCCCGGCTCTGGGAGGGGAGTGGGGGCTAGTGGCTAGAGCAGTGGGGGCTGGGAGCCAGGGCTCCTGGGTTCTCTCCCCGGCTCTGGGAGGGGAGTGGGGGCTGGTGGGTTAGAGCAGTGGGGGCTGGGAACCAGGACTCCTGGGTTCTCTCCCCAGCTCTGGGAGGGGAGGGTGGCTAGAGCAGGGGGCTGGGAGCCAGGACTCCTGGGTTCTCTCCCCGGCGCTGGGAGGGGAGGGTGGCTAGAGCAGGGGGGGCTGGGAGCCAGGACTCCTAGGTTCTCTCCCTGGCTCTGGGAGGGGAGTGGGGACTAGTGGCTGGAGCAAGATGATGTGATTGTGTTTGGTTCGAGGTCCCATATTCTGACCCCTGGGTCGCTCTGTGTTTGCAGCTAAGCGAGCGCTACGGACCCGTCTACACCCTGCACCTGGGCCTCCAGCGAGTGGTGGTGCTGTGTGGCTACCAGGCGGTGAAGGAGGCCCTGGTGGACCAGGCCGAGGAGTTCAGCGGGCGCGGGGATCTGCCCGTGGTCTTCCGCTTCACCCAAGGGAACGGTAAGGAACCCGCCCCCCCCGGCCCCTTCCTGGCTTTCAGCCACTCAGCCCTTCTGCAGACACGGGGAAGTGGGGCAGGACCCACAAGGGGGCCAGCTGGCTTTGCGGCTTAGGCACTGGACTGGGAGCCAAGACACCTGGGTTCTCCAGTAACCTGCTGGATGACCCTTCCCCCAACTCCGGCCAGTCATTTCCCCGCTCTCTGCCTCACTTTCCCCTCCCACCCTTTGTCTGTTTAGATTGTAAGAAGCTATGGTGGGATCTGGCTTCAATTCCCAGCTCTGCCACTGACATCCTGCGCAACGGTGGGCAAGTGGCTGCATCTCGCTGGGCCTCAGTTTGTGCGCCTGTTAAATGGGGATAATCATTCATTCCCCCGCAGAGCACTTTAGAGCAAGAGTCAGTGTCACAGGCCATCTCTGGGGGACCTGGATTCCTAGTTTCCCTCAGTCCTGGTGTGTGGGTGTGTGTGTCTGAGGGAGAGACCAACTTAAGGGGCAGTGAGCGATAGTGGTCAGAGCAGGGGGGTGGGAGCCAGGACTCCTGGGTTCTCTCCCAGCTCTGGGAGGGCAGTGGGGGCAGGTCTCTTGGCAGCCGATGAGCGGGGCTGGGTTATCGTCAGTGGTTCCAAGCGTGGGGCTGGCGTCGGTGTGGGGAGCCGGGCTCCCTGGTGCCCTCCCTTCACTGCTCTGTGCCCCCCGCCCCAGGCATCGCCCTGAGCAACGGGGAGAAGTGGAAAGTCCTGCGGAGATTCGCCCTGCAGACACTGCGCAACTTCGGCATGGGCAGGCGCAGCCTGGAGGAGCGGATCCAGCAGGAGGCGCGGTGCCTGGTGCAGGAACTCGCCCAAACGCAAGGTGGGGGTCCGGGGGCCGTGCGCGGCCAGGCTGCCGATTCCCCCTGCCGCCCCCGCCGCGCCCTGCCCCGCAGCGCCCCCTGCTGCCCCCGGCGCCCCCTGCCCCGCAGCGCCCCCTGCTGCCCCCGACGCCCCCTGCCCCGCAGCCCCCCCTGCTGCCCCCGCCGCCCCCTGCCCCGCAGCCCCCCCTGCCGCCCCCGCCGCGCCCTGCCCCGCAGCGCCCCCTGCTGCCCCCGCCGCTCCCTGCCCCTCCGCCCCCCCCGGAGCCCCCGCCGCTCCCTGCCCCTCAGCGCCCCCAGCTGCCCCCGCCGCCCCCTGCCCCCCAGCGCCCCCTGCTGCCCCCGCCGCACCCTGCCCCGCAGCGCCCCCTGCTGCCCCCGACGCCCCCTGCCCCGCAGCCCCCCCTGCTGCCCCCGCCGCCCCCTGCCCCGCAGCGCCCCCTGCTGCCCCCGCCGCCCCCTGCCCCGCAGCGCCCCCTGCCGCCCCTGCCCCACCGCGCCCCCTGCTGCCCCCGACGCTCGCTGCCCCACTGCGCCCCCTGCCGCCCCCGCCGCTCTCTGCCCCACAGCGCCCCCTGCCGCCCCCGCCACGCCCTGCCCCACAGCGCCCCCTGCTGCCCCCGCCGCTCTCTGCCCCACAGCGCCCCCTGCCGCCCCCGCCGCACACTGCCCCACAGCGCCCCCTGCCGCCCCCACCGCTCTCTTCCCCTCACCGCCCCCTGGCACCCACACAGCGCCCCCTGACGCCCCCGCCGCTCCCTGCCCTGCAGCGCCCCCTGCCGCCCCCGCCGCGCCCTGCCCCGCAGCGCCCCCTGCCACCCCCACAGCGCCCCCTGCTGCCCCCGCCGCTCCCTGCCCCACAGCGCCCCCTGCCGCCCCCGCCGCGCCCTGCCCCGCAGCGCCCCCTGCCACCCCCGCCGCGCCCTGCCCCACAGCGCCCCCTGCCGCCCCCACAGCGCCCCCTGCCGCCCCCGCCACGCCCGGCCCCACAGCGCCCTCTGCCGCCCCCGCCGCTCCCTGCCCCACAGCGCCCCCTGCCGCCCCCACCCCACTCCCTGCCCCATAGCGCCCCCTGCCGCCCCCGCAGCTCCCTGCCCCACAGCGCCCCCTGCTGCCCCCGCCGCGCCCTTCCCCACAGCGCCCCCTGCTGCCCCCGCCACGCCCTGCCCCACAGCGCCCCCTGCTGCTCTCGCCATGCCCTGCCCCACAGCGCCCACTGCTGCCCCCGCCGCTCCCTGCCCCGCAGCGCCCCCTGCTGCTCTCGCCGCACCCTGCCCCACAGCGCCCCCTGCCGCCCCCGCCACGCCCTGCCCCACAGCGCCCCCTGCCGCCCCGGCCGCGCCCTGCCCAACAGCGCCCCCTGCCGCCCCCACAGTGCCCCCTGCCGCCCCCGCCACGCCCTGCCCAACAGCGCCCCCTGCCGCCCCCGCCACACCCTGCCCCACAGCGCTCCCTGCCGCCCCCGCCGCTCCCTGCCCCGCAGTGCCCCCTGCTGCTCCCGCCGCGCCCTGCCCCACATCGCCCCCTGCTGCTCCCTGCCCCACAACGCCCCCTAGCGCCGCTCTGGGGCCAGCTCTGCCTGCCAGGAGAGAGCGCCCCCTGCTGCCCCCGCCACGCCCTGCCCCACGGCGCCCCCTAGTGCCCGGCTGGGGCACTGGGGTCAGCACTGAGAGAAGAGCGCGACCCCAGCACTGCACTGACACCAAGGGGAACCCCTGCCCCCTCTCCTGAGTCCCCCCCAGTTTCCCAGCCCAGCAATGACAGAGCCAGACTTCCCGCCGCTCACAGCCGGTTCCCTCCCCTCGCTAGCCGCGCCCTTCGACCCCACCTTCCTCATCAGCCGGGCCGTCTCCAACGTCATCTGCTCCGTCGTCTTCGGGGACCGGTTCGAGTACCAGGACGGGAGCTTCCTCACCTTGGTCGGCCTCATCAACCAGAACTTCCAGCTGCTCAGCTCCCCGTGGGGGCAGGTAGGTGCTGCTGGGGGGGGGGAGACTGCGTCTGGGGGGGCCTCCTTGCACCTGGGGGTGGGGTCCCCCCGTGATCTCCCCCAAGTGTCCCCCTGGGCGGACGTGGAGAGCAAGTGGTCACCATCCCCTTGTTCCCTGCCCGCGTCCCCGGAGCGTGTGCGCACGGGTCGTTACGGCAACGGACCCACTCCCGTGCACGGTTCCTGTGGGTAACACGTTTGCACCCTGCACGGTGCATCACGATAACGTGCCAGGCGTGGGCACAATTCCTTATGGTGGCCTGGCCGGCGCCCGCCCGCACTGCGTTGGTCGTTAAAGTAATGTGCATACACTGCACTGCCTCCCTGTTCATTACGCTAATGCACGTGCGGAGTTCACAGCTGCTCTGTTCACGATGGTATTGTACACACAGAGCTCACTATGGTAATGCACATGCACTGCTGCTCTGTTTACTAAGTTTTTGCATGCCCAGAGCTCACCATGGTAATGCATGCACACTGCTACTTCGTGCATTGTGGTAATGTGCACAGAGCTCAGCTCACCACAGTAATGCACGTGCTCTGCTGCCCTGTCCGTTACGGTAATGCACGCGCAGAGCTCACCACAGTAATGCACGTGCACTGCTGCCCTGTCCGTTACGGTAATGCACGCGCAGAGCTCACCACAGTAATGCACGTGCTCTGCTGCCCTGTCCGTTACGGTAATGCACGCGCAGAGCTCACCACAGTAATGCACGTGCACTGCTGCCCTGTCCGTTACGGTAATGCACGCGCAGAACTCACCACAGTAATGCACGCGCAGAGCTCACCACGGTAATGCACGTGCACTGCTGCCCCGTGCGTTACGGTAACACGTGCACCGAGCTCACGCGCTGCCGTGGGGTGACCTGTGGCCCTTTCCCCAGCTGTACAACATCTTCCCCGGCCTCATGTCCTACGTGCCGGGGCCTCACAACAGGATCTTCGAGAACTTCGAGCAGCTGCGGCTCTTTGTGCTGGAGCGGGTGAAGATGCACCAGGAATCCTTTGACCCCAACTGCCCCCGTGACTTCATCGACTGCTTCCTCCTCAAGATGGAGCAGGTGAACGGGCTGTGGGCGCGGGGCGGGGTGGGGCGGGGCGGGGCGGGGGGCCGACTGACTCTTTAAAACTGACCTGCATCCACGAAGTGGGTATTCACCCACGGCAGCTCATGCTCCAATTCGCCCGTTCGTCTGTCAGGTGCCACAGGACATGTTGTCGCTTTTTACAGAGCCAGGCTAACACGCCTACCCCCCCCCCCCCCCGAGCCTCTAAAACTGCGTCTGCTTCAGTGTGTCGTAGTGGCTGGAGCACGGGCCCGAGCCCGAGGAGACCTGGGTTCAGTTCCTGGCTTGGCTACTGGGTGACTGGCCCGTGCCTCGGTTTCCCCATCTGTGCAAAGGGGCTAATGGGCCTTCCTTTGCCTGGGCACTGTGAGCTCTCTGGGGCAGGGACTGGCCCTGGTTTTGGTTGGAGGAGGGGATTCTGGGTGCCACAGGGATTCGTGGTCTTGTGTCCATACAGCACCAGGCCCGGGGCTGGGGTGGTGCTACCGTAATGCACCTAATAGCTACAATGAGCAGCACCTGGCGCAGTGCGGGGCAAGCCCATGGCTGAGGTTCCTTGGTGCTCCTGTAATACAGGCATTGTTCGGGGTTGGCTTAAACCTTGTTGCTATGGGCCGGGTGCATTCTGTCCCCACTCAGCCTTCCTGGCTCCAGCCCGCACGACCAATTCCTTCCCCTTTAAAGTGGCTTAAGAAAGCCCCAGGACTCTCGCCCAAACCCTACCCCTGCCGCTGAGCTGGGCTGGCCCTGCACCTGCCGGAGCAGATTGGCTTTGTTAGAAGGGACGGGCGCATGGCCCAGCCTGCAGAGCCGCATGCCACGCAGGCCAGTGGCCCGTGACCAGCCCCGAATCGCTCCCCGCACTTGTAGGGAGGGGAGTCTCTCTGGAGACCCTCCCTGCTCCATCACCAGCCATACTGGTTTCTGCCTTTGTTGCTGCTTGGAGATAATCTTCAGGGCCTCTTAATCTGTTGTGGGATGCCGAGCTGTAACCCAAGCTCCGGTGAATCATGTTCTCACAGCCCTGCCCTTGACGCGGGCAGCGTTGCCAGAGAATCGCGGTTTGAGGGGAGCTCGGGAGCTCTTTGCAAACATTAACGGCTTAGTTCGCGTGACGCGCCAGCCTGGGAGGCAGGACAGTTTAGAGTGGGGGAAACTGAGGCATGGGAGGGACGGGGAAGTGACTTGCCCAAGGTCACTCAGCAGGTCAGGACTAGAACCCAGGAGTCCTGACTCTGTCCCCCTCCACCACTCGACCCCACTCCCCTCCCAGGGCTGGAGATAGACCCCCAGGAGTCCTGAAGGCCAGCTTTGTGCCCTAACCACTAGTCCCCAGCCCCCGTGCTAACGAGATGTGCACGCTGCCTCTGCTGAATATAGCAGAGGTCCTGAAAGTCCGGTTTACTGGCCCCCTGGCTGTTCAGAGCGGCTGTCACCAGCCATGGGCTTTGAACCGGGGAGATACGGGGCTAACAGCATCTGGCTCGGTGCCCCCTCGCCTGGCAGCAGCAGTAGACCCAGAAACTGCATCCGTGGAGCAGCCACTAGGGGGAGACGGTGGGAGATACCCGAGCGTTGTGGGTTCGAATTCTGGGCGATTCCCCTGCAGGAAAACCAGGACCCACTGAGCTACTTCCACACGGAGACCCTGGTGATGACCACGCACAACCTGTTCTTTGCGGGCACGGAGACCGTCAGCACCACCCTGCGCTACGGCTTCCTCCTCCTCATGAAGTACCCGGAGATCCAGGGTGAGCTGCGGGGCGGGGGAGCTGAGACCGGGATCCAGCCACGGTCTATATTTTAAAAGGCAGGTGTAGAAATCGCCAGCCGGGTCTCAGACGTCACCAGCTGCAGACCTAGCGTGTCCTTGCTGCCTGCGTGACCAGCCGGGAGGTCAGGCTGCCCCACCCCACCAGAAACCGCTTCCCATCCGCTTGTTTCTCCGCAGCCAAAGTCCACGCTGAGATCGACCAGGTGATCGGGCGGCACCGCAGCCCGTCGGTGGAGG